>NC_140581.1:36943823-37266323 GCF_964204655.1 Triturus cristatus
CCAGGCTGCGTGCGTGGTCTGTTGGTTTGGGTGCGCTGCCTAGGGCGGGGGGCCACCAGGAGTCGTCCCAGGCGGAGGGTGAGGATCCCAGGATGAGGACTTCCGTCTTGTCCGAGTTCAGTTTCAGGCGGCTGTTCTTCATCCATTCGGCTACCTCTTTCATCCCTTCGTGGAGGTTGGCTCTGGCGGTGGCGGGGTCGTTGGTGAGGGAGAGAATCAGCTGGGTGTCGTCGGCGTAGGAGATGATGTTGAGGTTGTGCTGGCGTGCGATGTCTGCGAGGGGGCTCATGTACACGTTGAAGAGGGTTGGACTGAGCGAGGAGCCTTGAGGAACGCCGCAGATGGCTTCAGATCTGAACGGGGGGAGGCGGACTCTCTGTGTCCTTCCGGCGAGGAAGGAGATGATCCACTCCAGTGCCTTCTCCTGGATTCCAACGTTGCTGAGTCGCTGCACTAGTGTACGGTGGCAGACAGTGTCGAAGGCCGCGGAGAGGTCTAGGAGGATGAGGGCCGCTGTTTCTCCGTTGTCAAGCAGAGCTCGGATGTCATCGGTGGCTGCGATCAGGGCGGTCTCGGTGCTGTGGTTGGCCCGGAAGCCAGACTGCGAGAGGTCGAGGGATCCGTTAGTCTCGAGGAAGGCGGCCAGCTGCTTGTTGACGGCCTTCTCGATGACTTTTGCAGGAAACGGGAGCAGCGAGATGGGGCGGTAGTTCTTGAGGTCGGTGGGGTCGGCTGATGGCTTCTTTAGTAGAGCGCTGAGTTCGGTGTGCTTCCAGCTCTCCGGGAAGGTAGCGGTGTCGAAGGAGGTGTTGATGATGTCCCGCAGGTGGGGTGCGATGACAGCGTCGGCCTTGTTGAAGACGTGGTGAGGGCAGGGGTCGGTAGGAGATCCGGAGTGGATGGAGTTCATCGTGCGGACGGTGTCTTCGGTGCTGATCGGGGTCCAGGCGCGGAGGGTGGTGGTGGGGGGCGGTGGTTCGGTCGTGGCGTGCGTCGGTTGAGTGCTGAAGCTGTTGTGTATGTCCGCGATCTTGTTGTGGAAGTAGGAGGCGAGGGAGTTGCAGAGGTCTTGTGAAGGGGTGATGTCGTTGTTACCGGCGTTGGGGTTGGAGAGCTCTTTGACGATGTTGAAGAGTTCCTTGCTGTTGTGTGCGTTGTTGTCCAGTCGTTCCTTGAATGCGGTTTTCTTGGTGGCGTGGATGAGTTGGTGGTGTTTTCGGGTGGCGAGCTTGAGGGCAGTCATGTTGTCCGGTGTTGGGTCTCTGCGCCAGGTTCTCTCGAGGGCTCGGCAGTTCTTCTTGGAGCTCATGAGTTCGTCGGTGAACCATGGGGCTTTCTTGCTACCGGGTCTGCTAGTCGGGGTCTTCAGAGGGGCAAGGTGGTCTGCGCAGTCGCTGATCCACTTCGTGAGGTTGGTGGCCACTTGGCTGGGGTTCGTTGCGCTGGTGGGTGGGTTCTTGCTCAGGGCGGTCGCGAGCTGGTCGGCTGTGATCTTGTTCCAGCTTCTGCGTGCAACCTGTTGCTGGTGGTGGTGGATCGTGGTCCTTCTGAAGCTGAAGTGGACGCAGCTGTGGTCCGTCCAGTGGAGTCCGGTGGCGTGGCTGAAGGCGATGTCCTTGCTGGATGAGAAGACGGGGTCGAGTGTGTGTCCGGCGTAGTGGGTCGGGGTGGTGACCAGCTGCTTCAGTCCGAGGTTGGCGAGGTTGTCCAGCAGGGTGGTGGTGTTGCGGTCGTCGTTGTTCTCCAGGTGGAAGTTGAGGTCCCCGAGGAGGATGTAGTCAGCGGAGGGGAGGGCGTGCGGGCTGATGAAGTCGGCGATGTCTTCGCTGAATTGTGTGCGTGGTCCCGGGGGTCTGTAGATGAGGGTGCCTCTGAGGGTGGTCTTGGGGTTGATGTGGACCTGGAAGTGCAGGTGCTCGGCGGGTGCGAGGGTGTCGTCGGTGTTGGTCGTGATGCGGATGGTGTTCCTGTGGATGATGGCGATGCCTCCTCCGGTGTGGTTGATGCGGTCCCTTCGGATGATCTTGTAGCCGTCTGGGATGGCGATGGCAATGTCGGGCGTTGAGGAGGCGTTCATCCAGGTTTCCGTGAGGAAGGCGACGTCTGGGGCTGTGGTGTCGAGCAGGTTCCAGAGCTCGACGGCGTGTCTGTGGACGGAGCGGGTGTTGAGCAGGATGCATTTCAGGTGGCTGCTGCTGTTGCTCGTCTTGGTCTTGGTTGGTGCTGGAGTAGTGCAGGTCCGGATGCAGGTGAACTTGCAGGAGTTGTAGCAGAAGGGTCCGTGGGTGCGTCTCGGGGTGGCTCGGTAGCATCCTGGGCTTCGGCCGGCATTGAGTGCGTTGAGGGTGGCGGCGTCGTACGTCCGGCGGGTGGGCTGGGGTCTGCGGGGGCCAGGGGTCCTGGCGCTGGGTGCGGGCCAGGCGCGGACGGGCGCAGACGGGCTTACCTTTGGCGCACCTTTGGCGCTCAATCGGTGCTCCCGCTGCGCGCGTCCGCTGCGCGGTCACTCTGGGGGCGTCATAAGAAGGGGGACGGGAGGGCGGGTCAGCTGGGCTGGGCGAGCGGGGCGGCCAATGGGCCGGTGGTGGGCGGGGCCGCAGGGGGCACGCGGCCCCCTGCAGCCCACACCCATTAGGTGCCCCGCAGGTCCGCCACTGTTTAAGGCGAGCACCCTTCCCCATCCCGATAAAGCCAGTAAGCCCTGGACACTTGTAGGGCGCCCGTTGTGCCCCAGCACTGCGGGAAAGCAGAGGCACCCATGCGGCCCCCTCGGCACAAACCAGTGGGCCCAGAGACTTTAATCGGGCACCCGGTGAGCCACTGCCATCACTTCGGCACCTCCACACCATGACCAGTAGCGGCTGCCGGTGCCCCCCGCCCTCGCTGAGGATACGACAAGTAATCCGAGATGGCCGCCCCTTTTAAACCCACAAGGCTCTGCATATTAACGCCCAACCAGCAGCGGACCATAGTTGGAGCTGCGGCTGGCAGTAAATATGTGCCGGCGGTGGGGTGGCTCGTGAGGGCAAACCCTCTGTGCCCGACCGGCAAGCGAAACCTGGGCGCGCGGGGACAAGGGTTCCCATGGAACCCGCTGCCCCGCGGGAGGTAAATTTCACAACCTTAACAGGTGCCCTAGAGATAGCAGCAGTGATCATATGGCGTTTGCTGTCTTGGGGTTGAGAACTAAAGTGACCCCCTTCCCCCAGTAATCCCTCACCGCACCAACAAAGAGGATATGGCCTAATGGCCACAACTGCCGACTTCAGAGCTGGGGAAACAGGCTCGAGCCTAGGCGCAGGCCAAGTGACATGCTTGTACTTCTAGGATTACTGTTCACAGCTGCAGCTGAATAAACTTGGTTTTCACGAAGCAGCAGAGTGTCGCGTGTCTCTGTAGACTAAGGCAGGTGAACTCGAAGATTACAGGCGTGCCCTGCGCCACCGGACCTCTGATCAGTCCGGTTCTTCAATTGGCGCCCAACCTGGGGCGGCTTCAGAGGTCGCGGTCAAGCCTGAGGGTCGCGAGAAGTCGGGTGAGAAAACTCCAGAGGATGCGCACCACGTGATTGACCCCGGCATGTCGCAAGTGGACCGAAGGTCTTTTCAGGGCGGTTTCCTCTTCCCAACGGCTGCCTGACCGCCGCCCTGACTGCCGCCCTGCCTTGGTTCCCTTTGTGGTGAAGATTGGTATCGCGAGACAAAAGACGGGCCTCTGCTGACGCGAGAAAACATTTGGTCAGGTAAGAGTGTGTAGCTCCCACTCCCTTTTTGTCTTTGGGTTTCTTGTTCGACCTTTGCAAAGGCCGAAACCAAAGGGTAGGTACGTATTGTACAGACCGAAGTGTTTAGTTTTACCCTTTGATGTTTGGTAAAAGACTAGTGGGGTTCTTGTGACGATGCCTGGTCTTAGTAAGTTTCGTAAATGGTGTTGCTGTAGTTGTGACAGGGACTCCCGACTGGAGGAATCTTGCCCGGTTCCCCCGGTAGGGACGCCCAATTACGAATTATATTCAAAACATGGTTATGGATCTGTCGTTTTTAATGATCTCTGGATTAAATACACTAGTAAGGACGGCGTCCTTCAATGGACAGCCAACGGAAGTTTTCAACCCGAGATTTTAGACAATTTAGAAGAGAAATTATTTAAAAGAAAAGCCCGGCCGGCGATGTATGACTCTTTCCGCCAATGGCGGAAAGAGGCCAAGCAGAAGGAAATTAAGCAAGCGAAAAAGGATAAGAGAGAAAAAGCTATGAGCATAATGGAAGCAGCGAAAAAACTTAGACAGAACGAGATAGAGGGGAATGTGGAAGTAATTGATAGGCAACACCGTATGAACACTGATAAATGTTATCCTGCTTTACCTTATGTGCAACAATCAGAAAAAGATGAACTGTTGACCCAGGTCCTCAATTCACCTCCACCATATGCACCTCAGCACAATGCTCTTGACCCCGTTGCAGGGCCACTGCCACGTGGCGCTGTGGTACATCCTCCCCCGCTTCCTCCACAACAGCTGGTGACCCATCCCATAATACATTATCCTGCCCCTGCACCATTGGGACCCCAAAACGCCTCCATCCCATCAGCTCCGCATTCTGTCCCTCCTGTTAGTACTCCTTCATTGACGCATGCCCCCATAGACAGTCCCCGCGTTTCTCACACGCCCGCTCTCTTGCATACTATTCTTACTCCCATGCTGAAACGCATGTCTTCGCTTCGCAGACAAGCCCGCAGTCAATAGCCAGTTGGCCGCGAACGAGACGAATTAGACAAATTGGCCCGAGGGTGGATCACTAGTGGTTCTGACTACGGAACAGAGGACATGATGTTATTATTTAATCAATGGGATTCCCCCACTCAAAGATATGTGTTCGATCAAATGTGTACCATTTTGGGCGACATGTGGGAGGACGGCGGACTGGGTGATCGCCCCACAGAATTAGTTAAAATACAGAGGGACTTCAACGTAGGTCACATTGTTCAGATCGGCGAGGTGAGGGAGGCGATGGATATTGTTCTCACTTTGCGGGGGCCCTATAATTGTAAAATGGAGATACCCATACCTCTCTCTCACACAGTAAAAATGCAACCCATGCAAGAAGTACCACCCGTATGGCGAGAAGAGACAGGTACAGCTGCCAATGGCAACCTTGTGCCCGCTCATTTCCAACGTGTCTGGGTTCATGTTCCCTGGAAACGTTCTGAAGTACTCGCCCTAAAACAGACACTGCCCGATCCCCGCAAAAGCCCAGCAGGTTATTATATAGAACTGACACAGACTGTCGATGCCTGTGTCATGAACTTGGCAGATATAGACATGTTAATGGGAAACGTGGTCCCGCCTCAGATATGGAATAGGATAAGGAAAGAGGACCACGCTGCAGAATTGGGTGACACTTGGACTAACATTACTGCAGCAGACACCTGCCAAGTGGGTGGTGCAAAACCAGAACAATTAATAACGGAACTCCCCGGTAGGATATTGACATTAATGAAAACACTTATGCCCCCACTAAGGGTTAACTGGGATAAACTTTCAGCATGCAAACAAAAAAAAGACGAAAGCGTCTCTGACTTCTTCACCAGATTTGAGGAGACATTTACAGACCATAGTGGCCAAGATCTTAGCATGGAGGGTGGCCAACGATTGTTTGTTGATAAATTTGTCTCCAATTTACTCCCAGAAATATCCACTAGGCTCAAGGGCTCTGAGAGCGCCTGGGCCATTTCTTCCTCAGCCCAGATACTCGCCACTGCCCAATTTTATGAAAATAGGGACCAGGAAGAGAAAGAAAGGGCAGACAAGAAAACTAAGGATCTCAAGACAGAAGTGCTCTTGCAACAGGCATATCCTCCCCAACCTCGTCATCAGTTGCAGCAAACATACACCCCTCAATTTCAGAAGCTTATCCAACGACCCGGCCCCATTGCTCCCCGACCTCCTTTAGGTCCTAACCAGTGTGCCTATTGTAAAGAAGAAGGACACTTTAAGAACAGATGCCCTATACTATTGCAGCGTACTGGAGCACCGCCCGTGCCACGAGGCCGAGGAGGATACCAGTCCACCCCGCGAGGTAAAGGCCGTAGAGCACCAACCCTTGACACTCGGCCCCTACTTCCCCAATCTTCTACTAATTATTTTGATCAGCAAAACACCCAGTCCACTCATTATTACAATGATTATTATGACACTCACTCTGAGGGTCAGGATTTCCTTACGCAATAGGATTGCCCTAGGCAAAGGCGGGGAGTAACATCAATTCCAGTGGATCAAAAGGGCCCTTATGTTGATATTACAGCATTAGGCGTTACTGAACCTTTCCTGGTGGACACCGGCGCTAGTAAGAGTTCTATGATACACACTAAACTCCCCAATGCCCCTTTGTCTGGCTTGACTAATGTATCTGTAGGGTTCTCAGGAACACCGGTGTGTAACCTCGTCTCTACTCCCTTGCCATTGTCTGTTGGTCCTTGTCAGTTGGACGCTCCTCTTATCCTCACTACTGGATGTGGGGAAAACTTACTTGGCCTTGATCTACTGAAAAGATTGCATGCGACCATTCATTGTTCACCAAATGGTGTGCAGCTCACGTTAGGGCAAAAGTTGGCCTCCCCTGTATATTTGTCCAAAGATAAACTACCCCTGGAACTCGAAGCTTTACCCACCTCTCTATGGGCCCAGGGCCCGAATGATGTTGGCTGTTTGCAAATCCCCCCTTATACCATCACACTTAAGCAGAATGTCAACTGCCTCGCATTCCACAATACAAAATTTCTAGCGAAGGTGAGAAGGCACTCTTGCTTATCATTTCTGACCTTATTCACAGGAATGTCATTGAAGAGACACGAGGGAATGTCTGTAATAGCCCCGTGATACCGGTTCTTGAATGCACAGACCCCACTCAGCCCCCTGCTTACCGTTTCATTATTGATCTTCGGTAGCTTAACAAACTTGTTATTCCCCAGTTTCCAATAGTTCCCGATATCACTGCCCTATTAACTAGGTTGCCCCCACGGCTAATTGGTTCACTGTCATTGACCTTAAAAATGCTTTCTTTAGTATTCCAATTTCAGAACACAGTAGGGACCTTTTTGGATTCTCCCTGGGGGGCCGCAGTTTCCGCTTTAAGAGGTGTCCCCAGGGCTATTGCGAAAGTCCATCTATCTATAGTCAAGCTCTTAAGACCCAGCTGGACATCTTGTCTATTCCTGACGGTGCCACTCTAATACAATATGTTGATGATTTGTTAGTTGCGGCTAACTCCGAGCAACTGTGTAAAAAGGTGACATTGGCCCTCTTACAGCATTTGGCACAACACAATCACAAGGTCTCCCCCTCAAAATTGCAATACTGTCGACAAGAGGTTACCTACTTAGGTCATCTCTTATCGAAGGAGGGAAGGAGATTGACCCCTGAACGTATACAGGCAATAGCTCAGATGACGGTCCCACGGACACAGAAGGAAGTACGAGCGTTTCTAGGTATTACCTCCTATTGTAGGCAATGGATCCCCAATTTCTCCTTGTTAGCCAAACCTCTACTGACTCTAACATTAAAAGACACACCATACCCCCTCCCTTGGACACCTGAGTGCCAGCAGAGTTTTACTGACCTACGAACATCTCTATGTTCTGCACCTGTTTTAGGTACCCCAGATTACACAAAACCGTTTACTCTATATGTGCATGAGAGGGAAGGTTGTGCATTGTCAGTTTTAACCCAGGATTTTGGTGGCAAACAGCGCCTGTGTGCCTACTTTTCCAGCACACTAGACCCAGTGGCTCGAGCTTTACCTAGTTGTCTGCGTGCCACAGCAGCTACTGCATTGTCAATACGACAGTCAGCTGGACTGGTACTAGACAACACCCTCATGGTGATGGTCCCTCATGCAGTGGACACACTCCTAAACAGAACAAGAACACAGCACCTTACAAGTGCGCGTTTGACAGGCTACGAACTAACATTACTGGCAAGCCACATCCATATTAAGCGATGCAACACCTTGAACCCTGCCACGTTGTTGCCCCTTCCAACTGACACACACACACAGGATACACATGATTGCCTCTTTCGCACAGAAGAGGAAACTAGAGGAAGGATAGATCTGCAAGACACCCCGCTTTTGGACCCTGACGGCACCCTATATGTGGACGGGTCGTGTTTCAAGCTTCCCAATGGTGAGACTACAGCAGCCTATGCGGTTACAACGCTGCACACGGTAGTAGACACAGCCCGAATACCACATAACTCGGCTCAAGCAGCCGAGTTGATAGCCTTGACTAAAGCCTGTGTGTTGGCCAAAGACAAACAAGTGAATGTCTATACTGACAGCCAGTACGCCTTTGGCGTCGCACATAGCTTTGACCGCTTATGGAAAGAGAGGGGATTTCTTACATCACATGGCACTAAGATACAACATGGCCAGTTAGTAAATGAACTTCTTGAATCACTTGCCCTGCCTGCCCAGATAGCAATAGTTAAGTGTAGCGCACATAGAAAGATAACGGATGACACAGGCAGAGGCAATGCCTTTGCAGACCAGACAGCTAAAGATACAGCTCAGAACGCCACTAGCCGCATGTATGTTGCAGGCCCCGCCAGATGGGTTGCAGAGGGAGGGATGTGCGAGGACACGATTGAAAGTGTGAAAACGATACAAGCTGAAGCTACCCCGGAAGAACTAGCTAAGTGGAGAGACATGACAGGAATACTGGATGATACTGGATGCTGGACAGAGTTATCTGAACAGCAACGTTGGCTGTTACCAGACGCATACGTACTCCCAGTAGTTACCATGGCCCACGGTCCTGCTCACATCAGTGCAAAAGGGATATGTAAACTCCTAGCCCCTGTTTAGCAAAATTCGGGTATACCCAAGTGTGCTGACAATTTAGAGAGACACTATATAGTGTGCTTGATGCATAATCCAGGAAAGGGCACCCCTACTCCAGCAGGTCACTTTGCACCCCCAACGTATCCCTTTGAGGTTTTACAGATTGACTACATACACATGGATAGATGCAACAATCTGAAGTATGTGCTTGTGGTGGTATGTGCCTTTTCCAAATGGATAGAGGCCTATCCCCTCAAAGACAACACAGCCTTGTCCACAGCCAAAGTCTTACTGAAAGAGTTTTTCCCTAGATTGGATTTGCCACGTATGATCTGGTCAGATAATGGAAGTGAGTTCGTTGGACAGATCATGCAGAAAGTCTGCACTGGACTGGGTATAAAGCAGAAATTTCATGCTGCTAATCACCCACAATCAGCAGGCTTGGTAGAACGCTATAATGGTGCATTGAAGTTGAAACTTGCCAAGGTGCAAGCCTCGACCGGCTTGAACTGGCCAGATGCCTTACCCCTTGCTTTATTATCTACCAGGGTCACCACACACTCTCGTATGGGACTGAGCCCCTACGAGGTTGTATTTGGGAGACCAGCAAATGTATGGGGTGTCCCCAGGCCAAAGAAGTATTCTGACATTGAGTATCCTCTGTTGATCGACTATTTACATGAATTGACAAGTAAAATGCGTGTCCTTCACCAGCAGGTCCGTGATTCCTTGCCTGAAGCCTCCAGTGACGTTGGCCATTCCATCCAACCAGGGGATTACGTGTGTACCAAGAACTTCCAGAGATCCAGGAATTTGGAGCCCCGGTGGAAGGAGCCACGCTTGGTGTTACTAACAACGAGAACAGCTGTTAAAGTTGCTGGAAGCAAGAACTGGATTCATGGTGTACACTGCAAGAAAGTTCCCTTGCCGTTGCCCTACGACCAGTGGGTACGCGAGGGAATAGGAGACTTTGAAGGTGAAAAAGTACCGCGTTTTGTGCCTTTTAGTGATGCTAACTTAGAATTTACGGCATCAGAGAAGGAGGACGATGATGTATTACAGGAAGCCGTGCCACCTCCACTAAGGTTGGACACTTCTGATCCACGGACTTTGTTCCAAGATCAAACGGTGCCTGGCTCCACCAGGTATAATCTGAGACCAAGAACAATCACTAACAAGTGAACTATGCACATTTCACGAGACAGTTACTATTGGTATCTCCTATCCAATCAGGTTGCAGGGTCGTGGTAAGAGTCTTGGTTCGTGACCCAAGTAGTGGCCATAGGCCTGCGGGACCTGCAGTGTCATAGGGCGGCTAACAACCACGGCTAAGTGAAGAAGGAAGACTGCCACGAGCAACACCTAGGGGAAAATGGAGAGTACACGTAAAAATATCGACAAGAAGACGAATATGAAGAGTGAATTTCATAAAATGTCACGTAGTAAATGTACTAGAAGCTTGTGTATTTTGCTGATGCTATGTGCGCTGCTTGCAGGGATATCTTGGGTAGTTATTATGTCCACCGCACCCTCTGTTTCCTCCACGGTTTCTCCACATCTGTTTTACACATTACCCGACCATGAGCAACATAGGAGGAAAGAGTATCTCAATGATACTTTCCTCCAACTCCTACACCAACACCAATTGGTAATAAACACAACTGATTGTTGGGTGTGTGGACTTCTGCCCCATACCGTTAGCAAGGGAATACCATATCTTCCCTTGCCTTTCACTTTGAGAGGGTCCGGCTGGGCCTTTCACAACGTATTTGCTTTTGCGCATGAGAAATACAGGGTGAAGACCAGCAGTGGGACTGATGTTAGCAAGGAACCCTTGATCAAGGCTCTAATTAGTATGATGGCACATTACAAAGACAAAACGGACATTCCACCAGCAGAGTATCAGCCATTTGATACCTACAATGGCTCTAATTTTCTCCAGACTTTTCAGAAGAAATTATATAGCCACATCAAAAGGGACCAACCACCGATTTGGGTGGTACCCCATAAAGGCCACTTATGTCTAAAAGGGTCAGGCTCCAACGCTGATGCTCGCCTGGCTACCAGTATCTGGACACATACCTATTCATATCCATCCACGACTTCCCCCCCACTAGTGACAACCCAAGGCACATATTTTATTTGCCATGACAGGGCCTATACGTGGCTCCCAGCCAATTTTTCAGGGTCCTGTTATATGGCTTTTCTCCTTCCTCCCACCTACACAGCTCCATCTAATCATCATCAACATGCATCTATCAGGCCCAGGAGGGGAGTCATCAGTGCAGATGATACGGCTGGCCAGGAAGCTGGGGACTTCTTCAAAGGTTTTCTCCCATTTGTGGGTCCTATGATTAATAGCGGAAACATTAGACACCTTACACTGGTTGTGGAGGCAACGATCAATGAAACAGCTGGAGCCCTGAGTAACATTACGGCCGAGCTACAGGCGGACCGCCTTATGACGCTCCAGAATCGTATGGTTTTAGACGTCATCCTTGCAGACCGTGGTGGTGCCTGTAGATTGATCGGCTCGAGCTGCTGTGTTTATATTCCAGATAACGCCCCCACTGTGTATGCGGCCATCTCCAAACTTCATGAGATAGCTACATCTATACATCAAGATGAAGGAGATTGGTCACTCACGAGTTGGTTTTGGGGGGTGCTCTCCACCTGGGGATGGAAGATTTTAACCTTCCTGGGCATAGCTCTTGCACTTGTCTTCTCCTGTTGCCTCTGCTTGCAATGCGGCCCCGCCTTGTGCGGTTTATGTGCGACAATGTGCGTTCCTTGCCCCATTCCCCGGCAGGTGAATAATACAAAAATGATGCTCCAGCAGCAACTTGATGACTTCATGGCTATCGACATCGACTCTGACATCGACTCTGATTGACAAGAGTACCGATGCCCACAGATTCTTTGCCTGAGTAATGGCAAAAGGAGGGTCTGAGGAACCATACTCTCCTTTTGCTCCGCTGCCATTTTGTTTTTGCACAACCATTTTTGTCTTGCCCTCACTCAGGCTACATCGACACAGTAATTCTCCACTTTTTAGTGTTCTGTGCCAAGTAGCCCTCCCCGCTCCTTGCTGTTAAGCCCGTCTCATGGCCACATTACAGGCATTGAAACACTCCCTGCAGCTGTTCATGACTCATGTTCATTATATACTACTACTTTATTATAGATCAACATTGTAAATCTTGAGGAGTGTCTTGCTTGATTGGGTGTTTCATGTTACAAAAAGATAGTGAGCTGCGGAGTAAAGCAGCAGTCTCCTGAGAACTTACATGCTTGTACTTCTAGGATTACTGTTCACAGCTGCAGCTGAATAAACTTGGTTTTCACGAAGCAGCAGAGTGTCCCGTGTCTCTGTAAACTAAGGCAGGTGAACTCGAAGATTACAGGCGTGCCCTGCACCACCGGACCTCTGATCAGTCCGGTTCTTCACAAGGAGGAATTGGATGTCCAGGAAAACCGAGGAGACAAATCGGCGGTGAGGGGGAGGAGCCCCGCGGTGAGGAGGAGCCCCGCGAGGCCCTCCACACCCCCCCCCTGCCGCAACGGGTCTAGGGCTCGCCCTGTCCCATGTGGCCGCACCGTGGACACTGCTCCAGAGCATCCGGGAGTCGCAGTATCTACAGGCCGCCTCCCACGGCCCTGATTTGAAACCCCAGCCCCTGTGAATGGAGGGACCGGGCACAGCGAAGGTAGCTCCCCCGCCTACCTCATTACCCACACCCCCGGGCCTGCAAGGGAGCCCCGCTGGGCAACTAGGGTCAGGACCAGGCCGTGGCATGCCCAGGCGACGGGCCAGAAAGCCACAGTCCCGTATACCCGGGAGCTGAGCTAACCCCCCCCCACGGCCGACCGTCACAACGGCGGCTGCCGGGCTCCTTTAAGTGCCCACTGGGAGAGAGGGAGGGGTGTTCACACTCACCGCTTGCAGCTCCTGGGGTACCCGCCGCTCCAGGAGGGTCACCAAGCGCATCCTCAACCGCGTCACGTTTGTGGGCAAAGAGGATGCCATGCGGCGTGCGAGGCGATCAAGAGGTCGCCAGCATGGTGGAGGAGGACTATATAGCCTCGCACAAAAAAGCCCCGGAAGTGACGCCCCTCACGTCACTTTCGGGGGCGGGAAGAGGAGGGGGACACCGACCGGAGTCCCTGCCCCCAGGAGGGGTGGGGCGGGGAGGGGTGACCGGTGCCCAGGCGACACTAAGGCGCCGACTGCTCTAGTGGCCCCCTGTGGGGGCCGCGGTCAGCGGCACACAACACATTCGTTTAAACACCACACAACCAACACAGCGCAGATTTGCATGCCCGCACCAGAATTCAGCCACACCACCAACACAGGCCAGCACACAACATCACACTTGTAAAGAGAACTCCTGATGCCTAAACCAGGCAATCCTTGGAGTACCTGCAGGGTGTCACTGGGGGCCCTCAGACCACCCAGTGCCTCTGTTTCCTTCACGCGGGACAAACGTACAAGTAGTGTATCTGAGCTGGATGTGTGTGGGGTGTTGTGATCAATATGTTGTGCCCGAGGTTCATGCTATGATGTGTGTATTTGTATAGCGCTCTAACATCCGGGAGGGTATTCTGGCACTAAGCTGAGACAATACTGACCAGGCCTAGGGCGGAGCTGTGGAAATCTATTCAGGGCAGCGTTGGAAGTAAATGTAAATATGGACCGTAACTGTGAGGGGCGGGGTCACTGAGAGTGGGGGCGGGGTCAAAGGAGTGGCAAAACAAATATTCTGTATGAAAAATGTAAAAAATGTTACTCTGAATTTCACAAAGAGACATATGTTCAGCTTCTTGCAGAACTCGAGAATGGAAGTGTGATGGATAGGGTGACCAGACGTCCCCGTTTTCCCAGGACGGTCCCCGTTTTTGGAGAAGTGTCCCCGTGTCCCGACACTTTTCTCCAAGTGACTCCAATGTCCCTGTTTTCAAACAGTGTCCAGGTTAAACACAGAAATGTCCCTGTTTTTCATTGTTCCGGTTGAGCATGCGCGCGCATGCTCTCTTTGCACTGTTTACAGCATGTGTCTTCACTGAGGTGAGCGCTGTAGCAAGAAGGGAAATCCTTTGAAGTGAGACATTTTACACGCAGCGCCACCTACGTCATCGTGCCAGCCAAAGGTTCTACTTTAGATAAAACAATATTTCTTCATCCTGTAGCTTGTATTCATAGCCATACAAACAGGTAACATGACATCCCAGCAGTGACCACGCAAATGTGGGAGGACTGTGTGGTCGGCCAGCCTTTGCGACCCTTAAGACCCTAAGGCAGTAATACCTGGAGAGAAGTGTTTTTTTTTACATTGGTCCATGGCTGCCATTTGGCAATTTAGCATTCTGCAGTTTACCTCCCATGCTTTTCTGTAATGAACAACTAAGCAACATTTGTGAGTTGTACTTTACGTGGTGCTGGCGCGCAGCTATAGAAACGAGCATTGATAAAGCTAGTAAATCTGGCGTTTTCTAGCCTGTGATGTTTTATTGTCCTACTTTTATGTTGATGGTTACTGCAAACCGTAGTCCTACTTCTATGTCTATGACCTGTCCCCGTTTTTAGGTCAAGGACTATCCGGTCTGCCGAAGGCAGAACCGGAAGTCGGAGATTTAATGTTTCTGAGAGTGGCTCCTTAGCCCGCCTCTCTTTTTGCCTCTCCTCCATTGGCTGGCTTCCTAAACGGAGGCCAGCCATTGGAGGAGAGAGCCGTCCCTCCAAATAGGCTCCGTCTTTTTCAGATTCGGGGGCGTGTTCCTTGCTGTTCTTTCCACTTTTTAGCCACGCCCTTTTAGAACAGCAGGAACACGCCCCCAAATCCGAAAAAGTTTCGAAGCTTCCATCCGCCATTTTTTTGCTATAGTTTGGCCGTGAGGATCCATCCGTCCGGCGCCGTGTTGTTGTGCTGGTGGCGGCGCTGCCGGGCAGGCTCCAGTTTGACGAGCAGGGATCCGCACCGTGCTTTGGACTTGTGCCACCGGATCGGGTTTGTGTAAATCCGGGAGGGAGCTCCTGAGTTCCGAGTTTGCTTTCCGCGGTCACAAGATTACACAGTTGGCGGGAGGGAAGCGCTGTTATTTCCATGCGGCGCAGGGCCCGTGTGCTCGTCGCCGGAGCAGGATGCGGTGTACCTGGCGCAGCCCTTTGGCCCTCCACCTCTCCCGGTTACTCATTAATGGGGCTGTGTGATGTAACTTCAGGCAGCGCGCGGATCCCGGCCCGTCAGCATTCCACGTCCCTCCAATCCCGGCGCAGCCTGCACGCCGCCGACGTTCTGAAGCGACCAGGCACTCCTGAGTTGGAATCGGACAGCCTCATATTAGAGGAGCGCTACGGATACCTTCCGGCGTGAAGCTGACTCCCATCTTAAAGGAAGCATTCCTTTACGGGACTGTGACACTTTAATCGGAAAAGCTCCATGCTGCTAAACTCCCCCTTTTGCAAGAACGGAGCACTTCCCTGAGAAGTCCAGGTAACAGATACACTCCTGCTGGAACAGCTGCATAAATCATGTGCTCTGTCCCGGAAGCAGCATTCGCAATCCTGCAGGAACAACGTTCATTAAGGATTTAGTTTAATATCAAAGGGCGAGCATCATCTTCCTGCGGAAGGGCAGGACTAGATACACTTGTCTGCAGGAGGAAAAGCCGCCCCCTGCATGTACCGAACTCCCTTTGCAGGTTAAATAACAAGATGAGCAAGATGAGCAAATAGGCCAAGGCGCTATCCTGTACGCTGCAAGGACCCCGTTCACTCCTTCAGCAGTAGAGGACAGCCAGACCGTGCTTTGCAGGAGCAGCACGTGCTGTTTGCGCTGTTTGCGTAGGTCACATCACATCCCTTCAGTCTGTGTGGTAGTCATATGTCCTCAGGCACAGAAAGGCTCTTTTAGGAATAGACGCCGCCCTGATGTATCCAGTGCTTTAAATGGGCAGCTACTGTCCGGTACTGAATACCTGCGCTTCTTAGCACTGCTGCAGTACATTTAATGAGAGAATATCGACAACCCTCGTTTACTAGAAGAAATCACCCGTTTAGGTAAAGCACAGTATCTTACAGGAAGAACCTTATGGCAGGCATCTGACGCTCTTGCAGGACGCACTACACCTCATTTGAAGAGTTTATATAAACGTATAAAACATAAATGAGGTGATGCGTCTGTAATGCCTGTGAAAATAAATGTGGCCCAATAAAATATGGTTTTTGTAAAACTGCATCTCCTGAGTCTTGGACTGAGGGGCATGATAATTCTCTAGAACTGAACGCTGCTGCTTCAAATGGACCTTTGTAGTGCGATTGTTCTTTGAGTTAGCTTAAATAACTATCTTTATAACTAGAGCACATTAAAGGGCAGCATGGTAAAACCATGGGGCATATCAACAACAACCGGCGATAATTATCTCTAAGCGCACTTAGCGCTAGGATAATTATCGCCGGCTAGCGTGAATTTTTATCGCTGAGATAGCGTGCTATTAGCAACGCTTATCTCAATAGCGATAAAAATCCTCACGCTAAGTGGCTAACGTGAGATTATCGCTGGAAACCCAGCGATAATCTCACGTTACCTTGTTGATAGGGACAGACAAACTTAGCCATGATATCCACCTTACATAGGATATCATGGCTAAGTCAGAAAAATACCAGACGTAAAAAAGCAGCGTTAACCGCGGTTAGCGCTGCTTTTTTTGCCTCTAACAGGGTTAGCGACATTCTTGATAATAGGAGAAATGTCGCTTAGCGACATTTCTCCTATTATTTTACTCTGGAACGCCCCCTTTGCATCTCATTAGAGATGCAAGGGGAAGCGTAGAGTAAAAGGGTGCTAACATGCAAATTTGCATGTTAGCACCCTGTTGTTGATAGGGCGCTAGTTTTATCTCTCCTTTTTTGGCTTTTAAAGCCAAAAAAGCAGAGATAAAGCCCTTGTTGATATGCCCCTACGTTTGTGTAATGGTGGCAAGCTTGGCCAACTAGGCCTATGACAGACAATTTACTTGGTGCACCCAGTAAAACCTTTAATTAATTTATAATTTTTACCTTTAAACAGACCCAGCAGATGCGCATGAATTAAACACTCAGACACATCCCCATGAAATCCGTAGAACTACTGTGCGATGCTGAAACCCTGTAATCCCAATAAAAACAGTTTGACAAAAAAATTCCTTAAAACTTATGAAAAGCGAAACTTGAGAGATACATTTTGGAGATTTCGTGCAGTCTGTTGGGGCCGGCAGGGGCTTCGAGTGGCGGGGGTCGCTATGGCTGTCTGTGTTCTTCATTGAAATGCCCATAGAGAGTTTTGCCAAAAGGTTGGCGGCACCGAATACCCCTCATTTCAGCATGAAAACAGAGGCTAATGTGTCCCGTGGAGACATCTCGAATCTCAGTATATAGTGCACCACTGAAGTCACAAATGATTCCTGCTGTACATGTCGATTCGCTCATATTGGAAAATACACTTCCATCACAAAGCCATATGAAGCGCAAGCTGTGCAATATAGATTTTTTCTGCCAACAGCGTGACATGACATGAGATGCCAGCTTCTAGTTGTTTAAATTGGGACTGCAGCCTTACAAAAAA
This sequence comes from Triturus cristatus, assembly GCF_964204655.1. NCBI lineage: Eukaryota > Metazoa > Chordata > Amphibia > Caudata > Salamandridae > Triturus > Triturus cristatus. The sequence goes on from NC_140581.1 coordinate 36,961,261, forward strand.
GATGAACTGCTTCAAGGCCTATGCATTTTACAGTAGCTTTTGTATTGTGATGATACCGGCGACGTAGTCAGGAAGCTTTCTGCAGGCCCAATAATTGGCATTTGTTGTGCATGGTTTTAAGAATGTGGATTTTTGTGTGGATAATGGTGGAAGAGCTTAAATATTGTGCTCAAGACTTGGAGGCTGCCCCGTTCATGTTGTAGCATACCTGTAACAGATACTTCCTATCTTTGGGCGATTGTGTGAGAAGTTATCTTGAAGCTTCTTTGGGTTGGTTTGATGTGGGTTCATTATCTGACCTAAGTGGAAAGCACCACTCTGCTTACATCTCACTACCTCACAACATCCCTCTCCCTCACTACATCACTGTTTCACTACATCACTCTCTCTCACTACATAACTCTCTACCTCACTACTCCACTCTATCTCACTACCTCACTATCTCACAACTTCTCTCTCTCAAAACATCACTACCTCACTCTCTCTCACTACATAACTCTCTATACCTCACTACTCCACTCTATCTCACTACCTCACTATCTCACAACTTCTCTCTCTCAAAACATCACTACCTAACTCTCTAGCTCACAACCTCAAAACTTCACTCTGTCTCACTCACTACCTCAATCACTCTCTATCTCACTACCTCACTCTTTCTATCTCACTAACTCACTTTCACTCTCTCTTTCACTACCTCTCTCTCTATCTCACTACATCACAACATCACTCTATACTTATATATCACTACCTCACAACATCCCTCTCCCTCACTACCTCACTCTTTCACTACCTCACTCTCTCTATCTCACTACCTCACTCTCTATCTACCTCACTCTCTATCTCACTACCTCACTCTCTATCTACCTCACTCTCTCTCACTACCTCACTCTCTATTTCAATACCTCACTCTCTCTCTCTATGTCACTACCTCACTCTCTCTCTGCTAATGCAATAGGTATCACATATGCAAAAAAAAGCTAATGGCAATAGAAATGACAATGCCATTTATTTAGGGATACAAAAATGATAAAAAAATAATGAGCAATACCAATAGCTCTACCTATAATATTGCCGAGACCATTGCATTGTAAATGCTTGTTTGTTTTGAGAATCTGGTCACCCTAGATGGATGGGATGTGTAGTGGCGGGTCACTCCAGGCTGTAGGAGCGATGTATGAGAAAGCATCACCTCCGAGTCTGGTTCTGCGCATGCGTGGGATAGGTGTGAGTGGGAGTCTAGCTAAAGGGACGGGAGGTGTCTGGTGTGTTTGTGGGATGGGATGCGGCTGTTGTGTGTTGTTCTCCAGTGGGAATGTGTGGTGTCCCTCCACCAGGCACCATGAGAGTGGTACTGGTTCCCTCGCCACACACAAGTGACCTACCAGGACCCACGGCGGTGGGGGCTGGGGCAGCGAGTGAGAGCTCCTCTCCGCGCCTCCCCTCCTGGGGGTGTCCTGGTACCCAGAGTCTGCGTTGGGCACCCCACGGCTCTCCCGGGCTGGTGTCACGGGTGTAAGGGCCACCTTCGCGGCTCTCCTGTAATCCCACCCCTCCCGCCCTCCCCCCACCCCCCTCACAGTTTGGCAGGCGCCGCTCTGCCTCGTGCCAAGGTCTATAAATGATTACTGTGGGGTCACCCAGGGTCCGGGCAGCAGAGTGCAACCAGTGGCCACTTCTGAGCCCAGTTTCGGGCCCGCCCCGTGCCACACAATGATTCCCGCTGTACTGTACCCCCAGTGCAGACATTGCCCCGCAGACCGTGCGTTGTTTATTAGTGCTACTCTGCCAGGTGCAAGTGCCAGCCGAGTGCAGAGGCCACTTCTGAGCCCAGCTTCAAATCCGCCCTGTGCCATGCCCCCCGCCACACTGCTTCCTGCTGCAACCCCAGTACAGACAGGGCCCCGCAGACCGTGCGTTGTTTAGTAGAGCAACTCTGACAGGTGTAAGTGGCAGTCGGCGCAGTGTACTTGTTATCGCCGCCACCATGGTTCCACCGCCCCAGCCAGCTGCCATTGTGCCCCACACAGGGCATGGTTCCACCGCCCCTGCCAGGGCAGAGGCCCCGCTCTGCCTGAACTTAACACAGAACCAGAGGGCGAAGTGTCCCATGTGGAATCTTTATTTCAGGCAAAAGTTAACTCTTTCGCTGTCTGATCTTCCATAGCTCTAGAGGGCGGGGACAGCACGAGGACACACAAGTCATTTATTAAAAATGTTTCATTCTAGTGACTGAAGTTCAGGACGTACCCAAGAGTCACACCAGAGACTGCATGGAGGTGGGTGGATGACAACGCTGTCGCAGGTCAGCCTGGAAGTGTTTCTGGATCCTGGGATAATCCGGCTGCCTGAGCGTCAGCTCTATCTGTCCCCTGGCCTCTTGGGTAAGAGGGTCTCGCTGTATGCCTGGAGGATGCTTGGAAGAGAGCCTGGGGGTCTCATTTACAAGAATTTCACGCAGGGCAGCGCTGCGCGTCACTTTGCTGCGTTGCTCTACTTTAAAAGAAAAGGGCAGGAATGCGCCGTAACTATGAGATAAGGCCAGTGCTTAATTTGAGCCAGGGGTTTCTGGTGCTGGGCACCGGCACATAGCTGTCAAAACCGGGACTTAGTTCAGCTAGCCCCGCGTGGTGGCACTCTTTGTCTAATTTTGTAATGGACACAACAACAGTTGTTTAATAATACTACATACATTAAAATGGCTAATATCACCAGGAGAGTTGTACAAATAGCTTGCATGGCAGGTATTATTATTAATTTCTAATGTATTAAAAGTCTGAGTTGACATTAGCAGCGCAATGGGTGGTGTAAGTGGCAGTGGTTTCCTGTCAAGGGCCCTGGCGCTTATTTCTTTACAAACGAAGCACTGTACACAGCACATTCCTGTCCGCTTACACGGCACTGGCAGTCAAAAGGCTGGCGAGCGCCAATGCGGGCACCCTTGCACCATGGTATAAGAGTGCCTGAGTTGAAATCAGGTTGTTTTTGTGCAGGAAAGGACACCTTTGTTCACAAAAACAACCGTTACCCCACTCCCCGCGGCTGAGTGAGGCAATGCAGTGACTTGCACTGTCTTACCTCACACCATATCAACGCACGACGACTTTCTGTGGCCTCGTAGATATGATTGAGAGCCCTGTTGCACCGCAGCGTCATTGAAAGTGACGCGCCGGCAGCAAAGGCCTCTTGTAAACGAGGCCCTGGCCAAGGCACCCACATGATATCAATTTTCTTGCTTGCATTGGAGTTCAATGCACCCTAGCTATGCTACTGTGGGGTTCATTTACAAGCCCTGTTCGCCGCTAGAATGCCACTTTTAGTGGGGCTCTGGCCGTGCAGAGTGTAGACCCGTACCTCTGAGGCCACGTGAAGCCACCCTGTGTGGCTTTTCATGACCTTGTAGATACAGCGCAAGTCGCTGCGTTGCCTCTCACTGTGTCAGGATGACGTACTATGGGTGTTGCTGTGGGTGGTCCTGTGCAACACCCATGACATTTGACACATTCTCAAACACAAGCAGTCTATTTGACATGATTACCATGGGTTAGACACATGCACTGGGACCCATCAACAGTAAAACGTTCAAAACAGGGTGATCAAAAAATCCGGGAGAATTAAATTGATGGAACCCATTTTGCAATAAGTACTTCCTTGGTCCAATGCCAGTGGATATGGAATTATGCCCACTGTGGTGAGTGCCAGAGGCAGCAGCAGAGCAGGAACCCACAATCACTGGAGGAAAGGGAGCGAGGAAGCTCGGTACCTGACCTTTGCAACCCACGGTCAGAGCAGGAATGGAGTACACAGGAAATCCTCCCAAGGGCTGCAGGAGAGAGGCTCAGTCATCCTCCATCCAGGAGAGAGGCTCAGTCATCCTCCAGGAGAGGCTCAGTCATCCTCCATCCAGGAGAGAGGCTCAGTCATCCTCCAGGAGAGAGGCTCAGTCATCCTCCATCCAGGAGAGAGGCTCAGTCATCCTCCAGGAGAGAGACTCAGTCATCCTCCATCCAGGAGAGAGGCTCAGTCATCCTCCAGGAGAGGCTCAGTCATCCTTCATCCAGGAGAAAGGCTCAGTCATCCTCCAGGAGAGAGGCTCAGTCATCCTCCATCCAGGAAGTAGGCTCAGTCATCCGCCATCGCTGGACATCAAGGAGTACAAGTACAGATCAAAGCTTTGCAAGGGCTGCAGTAGAGAGGCTCAGTCATCCTCCATCCAGGAGGGAGGCTCAGTTATCCTCCAGGTGAGAGGCTCAGTCATCCTCCATCCAGGAGGTAGGCTCAGTCATCCTCCATCGCAGGTCAGCCAGGAGTGCAAGTACACAGCAAAGCTACCCAAGGGCTGCAGGAGAGAGGCTCAGTCATCCTCCATGCAGGAGAGAGGCTCAGTCATCCTCCAGGAGAGAGACTCAGTCATCCTCCATCCAGGAGAGAGGCTCAGTCATCCTCCAGGAGAGGCTCAGTCATCCTTCATCCAGGAGAAAGGCTCAGTCATCCTCCAGGAGAGAGGCTCAGTCATCCTCCATCCAGGAGAGAGGCTCAGTCATCCTCCAGGAGAGGCTCAGTCATCCTTCATCCAGGAGAGAGGCTCATTCATCCTCCAGGAGAGAGGCTCAGTCATCCTCCATCCAGGAAGTAGGCTCAGTCATCCTCCATCGCTGGACATCAAGGAGTACAAGTACAGAGCAAAGCTTTGCAAGGGCTGCCGTAGAGAGGCTCAGTCATCCCCCATCGCAGGTCATCCAGGACTACAAGTACAGAGCAAAGCTTCCCAAGGGCTGCAGGAGAGAGGCTCAGTCATCCTCCATCCAGGAGGGAGGCTCAGTCATCCTCCAGGTGAGAGGCTCAGTCATCCTCCATCCAGGAGGTAGGCTCAGTCATCCTCCATCGCAGGTCAGCCAGGAGTGCAAGTACACAGCAAAGCTACCCAAGGGCTGCAGGAGAGAGGCTCAGTCATCCTCCATCCAGGAGAGAGGCTCAGTCATCCTCCAGGAGAGAGACTCAGTCATCCTCCATCCAGGAGAGAGGCTCAGTCATCCTCCAGGAGAGGCTCAGTCATCCTTCATCCAGGAGAAAGGCTCAGTCATCCTCCAGGAGAGAGGCTCAGTCATCCTCCATCCAGGAAGTAGGCTCAGTCATCCGCCATCGCTGGACATCAAGGAGTACAAGTACAGAGCAAAGCTTTGCAAGGGCTGCAGTAGAGAGGCTCAGTCATCCCCCATCGCAGGTCATCCAGGACTACAAGTACAGAGCAAAGCTTCCCAAGGGCTGCAGGAGAGAGGCTCAGTCATCCTCCATCCGGGAGGGAGGCTCAGTCATCCTCCAAGTGAGAGGCTCAGTCATCCTCCATCCAGGAGAGAGGCTCAGTCATCCTCCATCGCAGGTCAGCCAGGAGTGCAAGTACACAGCAAAGCTACCCAAGGGCTGCAGGAGAGAGGCTCAGTCATCCTCCATCCAGGAGAGAGGCTCAGTCATCCTCCAGGAGAGGCTCAGTCATCCTTCATCCAGGAGAGAGGCTCAGTCATCCTCCAGGAGAGAGGCTCAGTCATCCTCCATCCAGGAAGTAGGCTCAGTCATCCTCCATCGCTGGACATCAAGGAGTACAAGTACAGAGCAAAGCTTCGCAAGGGCTGCAGGAGAGAGGCTCAGTCATCCTCCATCCAGGAGGGAGGCTCAGTCATCCTCCAGGTGAGAGGCTCAGTCATCCTCCATCCAGGAGGTAGGCTGAGTCATCCTCCATCGCAGGTCAGCCAGGAGTGCAAGTACACAGCAAAGCTACCCAAGGGCTGCAGGAGAGAGGCTCAGTCATCCTCCATCGCAGGAGAAAGGCTCAGTCATCCTCCATCGCTGGACATCGAGGAGTACAAGTGCAGAGCAAAGCTTTGCAAGGGCTTCAGTAGAGAGGCTCAGTCATCCACCATCGCAGGTCATCCAGGACTACAAGTACAGAGCAAAGCTTCCCAAGGGCTGCAGGAGAGAGGCTCAGTCATCCTCCATCCAGGAGAGGCTCAGTCATCCTCCAGGAGAGAGGCTCAGTCATCCTCCATCCAGGAGGTAGGCTCAGTCATCCTCCATCGCAGGTCAGCCAGGAGTGCAAGTGCACAGCAAAGCTACCCAAGGGCTGCAGGAGAGAGGCTCAGTCATCCTCCATCCAGGAGAGGCTCAGTCATCCTCCAGGAGAGAGGCTCAGTCATCCTCCATCCAGGAGGGAGGCTCAGTCATCCTCCATCGCAGGTCATCCAGGCTGACAAGTACAGAGCAAAGCTTCCAAAGGGCTGCAGAAGAGAGGCTCAGTCATCCTCCATCCAGGAGAGAGGCTCAGTCATCCTCCAGGAGAGAGGCTCTGTCATCCTCCATCCAGGAGGTAGGCTCAGTCATCCTCCTTCGCAGGACATCAAGGACTACAAGTACAGAGCAAAGCTTTGCAAGGGCTGCAGTAGAGAGGCTCAGTCATTCCCCATCGCAGGTCATCCAGGACTACAAGTACAGAGCAAAGCTTCCCAAGGGCTGCAGGAGAGAGGCTCAGTCATCCTCCATCCAGGAGATAAGCTCATTCATCCTCCATCACAGGTCAGCCAGGAGTGCAAGTACACAGCAAAGCTTCCCAAGGGCTGCAGAAGAGAGGCTCAGTCATCCTCCGTCACACGTCATCCAGGAGTAGAAGTTGCTCTCTTCTCAACGGGGAGCCAGTAGAGGTTGCGCAGGTGTTGGGTGATGTGTTTGTGTCGAGGAATGCCGAGGACGAGTCTGGCTGCGGTGTTCTGTATGGTCTGGAGTTTGCGCTGCAGAGACTCCTTGATCCCGGCGTACAGGGCGTTTCCGTAGTCCAGTCTGCTGGTTATGAGTGCATGGGTGATGGTCTTCCTTGATTCGGGTGGAATCCATTTGAAGGTCTTTCAGGGGATGCAGAGGGTGTTGAAGCAGCTGGAGGCTACAGCGTTGACCTGTCGGGTCATGGAGAGGGCGGAGTTGAGCACGATGCCGAGGTTTTGAGCGTGGTCCGTGGGGTTGGGGTCTGCCGAGGTGGTGTGCCACCAGGTGTCTCATGCAGAGGAGGAGGGTCCAAAGACGAGGACCTCTGTCTTCTCCGAGTTGAGCTTCAGGCAGCTGTTGCTCATAGAGGATGCAACGTCATTCATTCCTTCCTGGAAGTTGAGTCTGGTGGTGATGGGGTCCTGGGTGAGGGAAAGGACCAGCTGGGTGTTGTAGGCATAGGACACTATGCTGAGTCCATGTTGTTTGACGATGGCGGCGAGGGGTGCCATGTAGCTGTTGAAGAGCGTGGGGTTGAGTGACGATCCTTGGGGTACTCCGCAGTTGGTTTCTGAGGGTTTGGAGAGGAAGGGCGGCAGTCTGATTCTTTGCGTTCTGTCGGCGAGGAAGGAGCAGATTCAGTCGAGGGCGGTTCCCTGTATACCGGCGTAGTAGAGTGGCGGTGAGTGTGCGGTGGCAGACATGGTTGAATGCTGCAGAGAGGTTGAGTAGGATCAGGGCTGTGGTGTGTCCTTGGTCGAGGTGGGGATGTCAGTGGCGGCGAGTAGAGTGGTCTCGGTGCTGTGGTTGCTGCGAAATCCAGATTGGGAGGGGTCAAGGATAGAGTTTTCTAGGATGAATCTTGTTAGCTGGGCGTTGATGGTCTTCTCTGTGACTTTGGCTACAAAGGGGAGGAGAGAGATGGGTCTGTAGTTCTTGAGGTCCATGGTATCTGCTGAGGGCTTCTTGAGTAGGGGTCTGGCTTCTGCTTGTTTCCAGTTGAAGGAAGTGACCCGACTAGGGCCACCCGGGTCACTCGCGACCACCTCTCAGCCTTCCATACAAATGAAGAGTAGGTCAGACAGTAGAGAATGCAAATCAAATATATTAATTCAGGTACACTGGAGTGGAGTCTGGTCTGGCCAGCCTCCTGTGATTGCTGCAGAGGGATGAATTTCAGCAAGCATGGTGATACATTATGTACAATTCAGAACCAATAATGACACACCCAGACTGGAAATTTCCAGTTGGAGGAAGCTAGACAAAGAATGTACAGAAGGATGAGTTTCAATCCTGAGACCGGGCACACACTATCTCTGCACCACTGTTGTTCTGCCAGTACCCACCGCTGGACTGGTGGGAGAAGGCCTCTATCTAGTAGGAAAGGTATGCGCTAATAAGAACAGTGCATTCATTAGTACAGCAAGCCTCAATGTAGGACCTCTGCTAAGGAAGGAACAACTGAAGAGACTGCTGGGAAGGACCGACCCTTGCCTCATGATCTGGGGCTGGTCTGCAGTTTGCTGTTTCAACCAAGGAAGAGGCTGTTGGGATGGTGCTTTGTGCGCTGGATCCCCCTGATTGAAGAAGAGTGTGCTTTATTTATTTATTTTATTAAATGTATAATGCGCTACAGCTACCCAAAAAGGGTTTGCCGGCGCAAAGGCAGATCAGAGACTGAGATAGAAAAGGCTTGCAGGTTATTTATTAAAAAGCCACGTCTTCAATGATTTGCGGAAATGGGCGTATTCTGTTTCGTTTCGAAGAGCTATAGGCAGGGCATTCCAGAGTGAGGGGCCCAGATATGTGAACGACCTTCCACCCAACCGGCATAGTTTAAATTTGAGAACAACAAATTTCCCCAGAGTGGATGAGCGGAGGTTGTGAGAAGGGACGTATGGACAAACCAGAGATTGGAGGTATTGAGGGGCAGCTCTTGTTTTGATTTTATGCATGTAGCTCAGGGCTTTGAACTGGATTCGGTACCCGGCACAAAAGCCTTGCAGCGGAGTTCTGTACCACCTGCAGCTTGCGAGTCACCTCCTTGTTTGAGCCCAAATAGAGGACATTTCCGTAGTCCAGCCTTGACGTGATCAAGGCGTGGACTACAGTTTTCTGAGTGGGCTCTGGTAGCATCCAGATGACCTTCTTCAGCCACTTCAGAATGGTGAAACATGTGGCAGCTACTTTGACCACTTGGGAGTACATACTTTGTGCTGTGTCTTGGTACCCCAAGGGCCCGAGGTAAGCTGGCTCCCTGTTTGGAAACACAGGAACATAAAAGTTGCCAGAGAAGTTTCAAGCAACGCAGTGGGCGTGTGCTGTGGCAGCTTGAGACATGGGAAGGTGTGCCCTGTGATCTTGGACACACAGAGGAGAAGTGAGACTCGGACGCGCTAGGTGCGTGTCTTGGTGCACAGGAGGTGTTGATGAAGAGCGCCTAGTCAACGTGTGCATCGAAGCTGAAGTGAGTCTCGGATGCGCAGGGTGTGTGTCATGGTGCACCGCAGGCGTTGGTGAGGAGCACCTGGTCAGCGTCTGCATCGGAAGTGGAGTGAGTCTCGGACGCGCAGGGTGCGTGTCATGGTGCATTGGTGAAGAGCGCCTGGTCGAGTGCACCAGAGGAGAAGTGAGGCTCGGACACGGTGAGCGTGTTGTGGCGCAGCAGAAGGCGTTGGTGAAGAGCGCCTGGATATCGGGGGACCAGAGTTGGAGTAAGTCTCAGTGAAGCAGTGTGAGTGCTCTGGTGCAACCTGAGACTGTGGAGGTGATTGGCTGATCATCGTGTGCACCGGAAGAAAGTGAGTCTCTGCAGCGCAGTGTGCGTGTCTTGGTGCCAACTGAGGCCGCAGGAAGGAGTGCCTGGTGAATGTGCACTCGGTGTCGACGTGAAGTCCCATCAGCGTTGTGTGTGTGGAGGGTACTGTGGTGAAAGTGCACCCGGACTAACGTAATCTCAGAGGCGTGGGGTACGTGTGCCCTGCGGCCGCCTGAGACCTTCCTAACAGTCGCAGCCTGGACCGGCAGCCCCGGAGGAGCTGAGCTGCCAGGCCGAGCCGCTGAGGCCCATTGAGAAAGTTCTGCACGGAAGGCCCAGTTCGCTGAAGGAGGAGAGGAGAGTGGGATTGCTCCCCCAGGTAATGTAGATCACTACCTGGGCGGGGTGCGGGCTTAGAGGGACACTCTCTCGGCCTCTCATTCCTTCTGGCGACGTGAGCCTTTGCTTCGGCTCAGATTGGGGCCTGTACTGACCAAAGGAGTGGCCGTACTGGGGTCAGAGTGAGAAGCTGTACTTTATGTCATCGTTGATACGTGTGGGAGGCAACTGTTATTGAAGAGGCTGGTTGTCGCAATACACATTGCCAATATTGCTGCTAACAAACTGCCGGACTGTCTTATGATGCCTGACATTATTTATGCATAACGAAGTACAAGAATGTAGCGCTACGCATTGCATTATTCCTCCATTGCAAAGTACAGGATTGTAGCGGCTCGCATGACATTATTCCTCTATTGCAAAGTACATGATTGTAGCGGTGCGCATTGCATTCTTTCTTCATTGCAAAGTACGTGATTGGGGTGTGACGCTTTGCATTTTTCCTTCATTGCCCAGTACATGATTGTAGCGGTACGCATTGCATTATTTCTCCCATTGCAAGGTACCCGGGTGTATCGTTACGCATTGTATTATTTCTCCTTTGCCAAGCACAGGATTGTATAGTTAAGCAGTGCACTATTGTTTTTCCATTGCAAAGTGTGTGATTCTAGCATTACAACCAGCATAGCAATTGGAAAGCGGTGGTTGGGATTTGAACCTACCAGCCGGCTGGATCAAATATTATCCTTTATTATATGTTGGCTTTTGCATCGTGTGGTCTGATCGTATATCTTTTTATATAAAGTTTATACTCGTTTTTATCAAACTCGTGTGGAGTCCATTTGTGGTGTCACCACCAGTGGGTTGCTGTGAGTGTGGTTGCACATAGTGTACACTCGAGCCTTGGAGATAGACCTGGCTGCTCGTGCCAAGCTACTAAGGGGGTGAGCAGGGCTTTCTCAAACGGTGTCCTTACTTGACCTAACATTGAGTGAGGAGACCCGGGTCTCGCATTTGGTGACAGCGGTGCGGGACTGAGACTCCGGCTGCCAACACTCAACCTTCGAGAAACGAAAACTATCACAGCTGCTTTCAATAGAGACAGAGAAAAATTAGTGTCGAGCACAGCTAAAACATTTTTATTCCAACACACCCTCTTTTTAGCCTTCGCTAACTATTTTATGTTACTATCTAGACACTAATAACATATGGTACGAATAAGAAACATCACCATAAGCTGATGCATACATCATCAGTATTCAAAGATACCCTCGTCGATATGCATAATGTTGTCAATGTATTTCTGCAATATTATTGCGACATTAGAATCATGATTGGATATTTTTTATTTAGGTGTCAGATCACTTACACCATAGGTGCAACAAGCCGGGAGACAGTGTATGCATAGGCAACATGTAAAAATGATACTGGCAACTACAACCAAAAAGATAAAGATCTTCCAACCCCAGGTTGTTAGCATACTCCAGAACCATCCTGATAGTGTCCAAGTACCTGTCTCCTGGTGTATGTCTGACGAAAGCCCATGCAATTTTTGTATAGCTGTATACACACTGGGGGCGTGGTCAGGTGAACATGTCTCTTTACAACGCATGGTGTTACCACGTGGTAGGTAACAACACGGTCGTTACATCGTCCGCATTGTTACCACGCATGGCTTTACATCGCAAGTCATTTCTACGACTTGCGCTAGATGGCGCGCTGGACTTAGGAATAGTATAAATTACTATTCGAACTCCAGTTAGCACAACAGCAGGGAATGTGTTGGATTTAAAATCCAACACATTCCCTGGTGTTGCACGCCACCTAGCACAAGTCGTAGAAACGATTTGCGATGTAAAGCCATGCGTGGTAACAACACAGTCGTTGTAATGACAGTGTTGTTACCTACCTGCGTGGTAACAACCACGTTGAAACCGATGTTTCCCGGTCAGGTATGTAAATGCAACAGCTGCTGCCAATGATATGACAGGGCCCTCCCAGATCAGCGAGGATGACGTCTAACACTGTTAGCAATGGGGGTCTCTAGTTGGCAGAGGTAGGTACCTTTGACCAAGTAGGGGCCCTTGCTTCTAGTCAGGGTAAGGGGGCTACACTCCTAAAATAACCCCTGATCACACCCTTGGTAGCTTGCCACGAGCAGGCAGGCTTATCTCAGAGGCAGTGTGTAAAGTATTTGTGAACACATACAGTAATGCAGTGAAAACACTACAAATGGACACCACACCAGTTTAGAAAAATAAGTAATCTTTATCTAGATTTAACACAAGACCAAACAACAAAAATCCACAATACAGTATTCAAAAATATGACTTTCAAATGGTAGAAATAGCTTAGTTCAATGTAGATGGTAAATGCGACACTTTACTCTCAAAGTACCTTGGATGCATAACGCAATATAAACAAAAGGGGCGCAGGGAAGGTGATGCGCCATTTCCTTGCTCCGGGGGAGGCGATGCCTCTGTTCCTTACTGGAGAGGAGGCGATGCGTCTATTTCTTACTGTGTCCCGGTTACGATGCGACAAGATGGCACCTCGATGCGATGCGACAATCCAATGCGATACGACACAATGGTGTCTTTGATGCGATGTGACAACTGGTATACGATACGTGCAGTCCCACCGGCCGTGCGGCGAAATCGGTGGTTTCTTGAGTCTCGACAGGCCCTGCGGCACTCTACTCCAGTGATGCGACGGCTACCACTGCGGCAATGATGCGCTTCTCTTGCGATGCGACCCGCTTCCTCGGCGATGCGACGGCAAATAGCTGTGACGGTGGCACACTACTCCGGCGATGGCAACAACTACGGCGGCGACACTCTTCTTCCTCGTTGTGTCGCGCTTCAGCGCCCAGCGACACACAGTCTCCAGAGGTCCTAAAACAACAGCAGGAACCTCTGCAGGTAGAATTCCCAGCAAGGAAATTCAGGGGAGCTGGTGGTGCAGTCTTTGTGTCCCTGAGACTTCAGAACAGGAGGCAAGCTCAGCTTCAAGCCCATGGCGAGCTTCCTTAAGATGATAAAGTACACACAAAGTTCCTTTTCTCCTTTCATTGGCAATAAACAACCACTGCAGGCCAACCCCAAACAGTAACCAGCGCAGGGGCAGTCTACTCCTTCAGCTTTCTTGGATTCTCTCCTGGCAAAGGTTTGTCTTGATTCCTAGAAGTGATCTAGAGTTCTTGGGTCTGGGCCCCAATATTTATACTACTAAATCCTTTGTTCTCTGAAGGTAGAGAGTGTCTGTACCTAGTCAAAACCAGTTCTGTCCTCCCTGGTGCAGCTTCCTGGCAGGTGGTGGAGACAACATTGTTGAAAGCAGACCTGGCCCAGGTAGCTGAAAAGAAATCATCTCCCCCTACTCTCTAGTCAATGTAGGCTCAGGCAAGTGAAAGGAAATAATCTCCCCTTACTCTCTATTCAACCCAGGTCCTATTCAGCCCAGCCCTGACTCATCAGGCTGCTGGAGCCAAAGCCCTCTACAGCCCCCAGTCACTCACAAACCAGACATGTAATACACAAACCTAGCAGAGGCATACTGGATGGTTAGGCAAGAAAATACCTACTTTCTAAAAGTGGTATTTTCAAACACAGAATGCAAACATCACCCACACTAAAAGATGTATTTTAACATTTTGAGTTCAGACACACTAAACTCTTTTTTTACCTTGTTTCCTGGGTCAGTTAGGATTATAAGATGTTATAATAAGACTGCCCATTCTAACCTATGGGAACAGGTAGCCTTGCAATTGTGAAAAACGAAATTGGCTGTAATTCACTATCTGGACTTGCCACACACACCAGGGTATGTCCTACCTTTCACATATAATGCAACCTGCCGATAGGTGTACCTTGGGCCTACCTTAGGGGTGACTAACATGTAGAAAAGGGAAGGTTTAGGGACTGGCATGTGGGTGCACTTGCCATGTCGACATGGCAGTCCCAGACTGCACACAGGCTCTGCAATGGCAGGCCTGAGCCATATTTTACAAGCTGCTTCTGTGGGTGGCACAATCAGCCCACCAGCAACATTTGATTTACAGGCCCTGGGCACTCAGGGTGCACTGTACTAGGGTCCGATAAGTAAAACAAATAAGCCAATCATGTAGTCACTAATCTATTACCACAATTTACAACAGGGAGCACTTGCACTTTGGCACTGAACTGCAGTGGCAAGGTGCCCAAAGCATCTAGACCAGCAAAACATAGCAAAAACATAGGAGGCAACAGCGAAAAAATGGAAGGAGACCCACGCCAATGGTGCCAGGTCTAACAAACACCATCCTGTTCTGTAAGGTGACTAATCTCGTAGCCTGAAGCTCAGCAGTGATGTTTGTCAATATCCCAGCTGTTGTATTAATAACCCCTTCCACAACCCTTGTTAACCGACGAAGCTGAAGACTATTAGCCATGGGGCACCAAAAAGGTAAACGACCCCTTGCATCATCGTCAAACTGTTACCGGGTAGTATCTGTCTGATCTACACCCTCAGTGTCCACAACCCTTCTGACTCGAGGCAAGTACATACTCCTACGCCGCAGCCAATGATCTTTATGGTTATTGGACGAGGCAATATACACAGGGTGAAGGAGAAAAGAGAGGTAACATCTGCCACACCATCCCCTCAGAAGTCAAACATGAGCTTGGGATCAACAGACAAAATAGACATTCTGGGGTGGGATCAAGGGGGGACTATTAATACTGCTCAGTCTGTAGGTAAAATTGCATTTACTTTCCGCACCTTGCACCTTCCCATCCCCTGGACACAGAAACTAGCCGTTGTATTGACCACGGACACCGGCACCAGTTTGTCCTTAGTAACATGACGATCTTGGAAAGATTGGAAGTACTCATAGGTGTTGAACCCTTGGAAATCAGCCATTTCCATGCTAAGCCCTATTTAGTTTTTCATTTTATCATATATACGCATACAAGAGTTTGGGGATAAGGTACAGGACGTCCCATTTCCTGCTTGACCTATGGGAGTAAATCCGTGATGAAAACATATATATTCTATCACAGTGCGAGAGACAGCAGATGCCATAACCTGAGTAGAAAGTCGTAAATGGTAGTGCATCATAACAAACAATTCAAACCAACCTTCACAGCTACCAATATATGACAGTGGCATGGACAACAAATTATTGCTCTTGTGAGTAACTGAGGGAAGCAATCTCCAACCCCGACAATTGGTTGTATTGGACAAATCATGGGCTTGATGCAACATTTGTATAAATACATTATCTGTGTACGTCTTTCTATGCTCTCCTTTGTGAGGGGCCTAAGTAACAAGCATATGCTCAGGGTAAGTGGGCGTTGTACCAACCAAAGAATGTACAGGATACTTTTCCTACAGGAACCAAGCTATTCCCAGTACAGTTATTAATGTAATCACAACTGTCAATCCAAAGACTATTTTACTCTTTGTGGACCAACCCTGCGCTAGTCGCGGGGATGCAAATGGCTGTTCCTTCGCCTCACTAGGTCGACCAAACGGATGCATTAGGAAACAAGAAAAAGGTATGCAAGGAAACTGATAGCAAGGGCAAGTGTTCCCAGTGTCCGTCTGAGCCTCACTGGTACAGGCTCCTATTGTTCATCAACGTTGGCGTTCTTGAGCACTGAGTGGTGGAACTTGCTCAGTCCTAGCTCTCGATGAATCCCACATAGTTCAGGATAATGTAACCCCCCCTCCAAGAGAGCACGTTTGATCTATCCTGTCCAATGTCAAAACAGTGCACCACTCTCGCCTCGCCTTAAACTAACACCGTTGGTACTATAGCAAAGCACACCCTGACTTACACAGTCCATCCCTAACTAATCTGACTACTCCTTTGGTGTACTATTCCTCAGCTGAGAGCGCAAGTTATACCTGGTGACTCCAGGCACAGAGGGGTCGGCAAACAGTGGCTCTCCAAGGGCTCGAATTTCTGGTGGTGTCACTGCATTTAGAACCTCATTATTCTCTGCAACCGTTTGGGTCCACGTAAGTTTTGCATCACTAAAAGGAACAAACTAAGGCACCTTCTCAGTCTCAGTGTCCCTCACCCACAGGTCGTAGGACAAGGGTAGGGGTATCCTGCAATAGTGGCTGGAATAAATCCAGTTCTTTCAGCCGGCGACCTTCCCAGCAGTGAGGGTAGCGAGGAGTACCTGCTCGGGCCCCTTCTACCGAGGCTCCAATCTCTTTTTCCACTGAAAATTACCCAGCAGCACCCACTCCCCAGGCTCGATGTTGTGGCCAGACCCCTCTGGTACGGTTGGAGGCGACTCTCGAATCTGTTGGTGAATAGAATGCAAACTTACAGTTAACTTGCACAAGTAGTCAGTCAATAAAGGGTACTTAATTTCTGAGAATATACACGGGCGTGGGATTCACCGGCATTTGCTGGGCATCCAAACATGACCTCGTAGGGTGACAATCCTGTTCTAGAATGTGCTGTTGTTCTTGTTGACGAAAGAGCTAATGGTAAAGCATCTGGCCACTGTAACCCTGTAGTTTCCTGAACCTTTGCCAATTTCAGTTTGAGAGTACCATTGTACTTCTCAACCAGACCTGCTGACTGGGGGTGATTTGCAGCATGAAACTTCTGTTTTATGTGCAAACCATTGCAAACTAACTGGATAATCTTGCCATTGAAATGACTTCCGTTATCACTCCAGATCAAATTGGGCAAGCCAAAGCGAGGAAAGAACTCCTTCAGGAGTACCTTTGCAGTCGCGATGGCTGTGTTCTCTCCACTAGGGTAAGCCTCAACCCATTTACTGAATGCACAAGCAACCACCAACACATACTTCAAATGATTCACCCTGTCCATTTCGATATAGTCCATTTGAAGGACCTCAAAAGGGAAAGTGGGAGGTGCAAAATTGCCGGGTGGTGTAGGGGTACCTTAGCCAGCATTGTGCATCACACACACCATACAGTACTTCACTAAATGTGCAGCCGTCATTGGAATGTTGTCATTTTGCCGTACGGGGTCTAACAGTTTGCAAATACCCTTAGCACTGATATGAACTGGGCCATGGTCCATCGTGACTACAGAAAGAACATAGCATCTGGCAACATCGATCTTTGCTTCCCTGACTTGTCAATCCAACATCCCTCATCATTCAATTGTGCTGTACTTTCTTGCCACGCTGCTAATTCCTCCACTGTGGCCTCCCTCTGTACATCCTTCACGTTCTTAAGTTTATCCTCAAACATGGTGACCTCAGGCACCCACCTAGCAGGACTGGCTACAAACATCCTTTTCATCTGAGTTCGGGTTAGCTGTCTGATCTGCAAAAGTGTTTTCTTTACCTACATCATTAGTAACATTTCTATAGGTGCTGCACTTCACTATGGCCAATTTCTTAGGGAGTGTCAGAGCAGACAGAAGCCTATGTATAAGAGGACCATGCTGAATCCTTGTCCCATGGAAAGTAAGGAACCCTCTCTCTGCCCAGAGCCGCCCAAAGTTATGGGCGACTCCAAAGGAGTACTGACTGTCAATATTGATATTGACATCTAGTCCCTCACTCAAGTCACAGGCTCGAATAAGGGCAACGAGCTTTGCAGCTTGGGCCGACTGATAAGGAACTTGTGACGTCTCAACTACCATGTGCAGTGCTCTAATGGCATACTCGGCTGTTGTAGTACTATCTGATAATTTAAAACAAGAGCCATCGACATATAGTTCCCCTTGAGGGTGAGATAAGGGAACATCAGTCAGATCTATCCTTCCTTTCGTCTCTTCTTCCATCCGGAAGACACAATTATGTATGTCAATCACCTCGTTCTCAGAAGGGAGGGGTAGTAACGTGGCTGGATTCAGAGTGGCACAGCGTTTGATCGTAACATGTTGGGCAAAGAGAGTTAGCTCATAACCTGTCAGACATGCACTGGTGAGGTGCTGCCTCTTTGTCTTATTCAAAAGTGTATCCACAGCATGACTGTGAGGTCAAGTACGAGTCCAGCTGATTGTCTTATCGCGACAGCCACAGCCACTACCGCTCTTAGACAGCTCGAGAAGGCTCATGTGACAGGGTCAAGCACAGCAGAGAAATAAACACACAGTTGTTGCTTATCCCCAAATTTATGAGTTAAAACAGAAAGCGCACAACCACCCATCTTGTGGACATACAATACAAAACTTTGTGCATAATCAGGGGTACCAAGCACTGGAGCCGAGCAAAGCGCAGTTTTTAACTGCTCAAAAGACTGCTGACACTCAGGCATCCAAGGCAGGGATTCATGCACATCTTTTAGTGTTAGCACAAGCAGGGGTTTAATAGGCAGCGAATAGCCAGGTATCCACTGCCTGCAATAGGAAGTGATACCTATGAAAGCAGGCACATCTTTTTGGGTTTGCGGAAAGGGCATTTTACCAATGGTACTGATGTGCTCAGGGGTTAATCTCCTACCCTCCTCTTACAGTAGGTGACCTAAATAGGTGACCTCCTGTCGACAGACTGAAATTTGGAAAGGGATATCTTATGACCATGGTCAGCTAAATGTAGCTAATGTTACCATACTGTCTCTGCAACCTTGATCTGTGTCTGAGGCTATGAGCAAGTCATCGACATATTGGAGCAAAACATTTCCTGCGGGGAGTGACAAGGAGTCCAGCTGACCTTTCAATGCCTGAACATAGATACTCAGACTTTCTGAATAGCCTCCGCGACAGAATCTAAAACCTCTGCCAGCTAGGGTGAACCCGAACAGATACCTGCTGTCTGGATAAATGGGGATACTGAAGAATGCACTTTTCAAGTCAATGACCGAAAAGAATTTAGCAGAGGAAGGGATCATTGTCAAGAGAGTCGTAATGTCAGGGACCACCGGGAACTGGGGAATCACTATTTTTTTAACTTCGCGCAAGTCAATCACTAAGCAATAAACATCTTCATTGTCATCAGAGGAACCCGAGTGTGTCCTTTTAAGAATGGAAAGAATAGGGCTATTACAAACATTAGCAGTCGTCACCTCAACCACTCCTTTCTCAATCAAATCCTGCACAGTTTGCATCAAAGCTCACTCACCTGCCTGTGATATCTTATACTGAGGAATGTGAGATAAAATAGCACATTCCTTCACAAGTATCGAAACAGCCGATATCTCCAACAAACCCACATCTGTGTCGCCCGGTGCCCACAGTATGGGTGGCACATCCTTAAACTCTGCAGGAAGAGGAACATCCCTGGACAGGCACTGTGTAGCGGGCACAACATTGGGACCCATCGTCATGTAGACACCCTCCGGGGAGCAGTAAATCGTGGCATGCAATTTCTTCAACAAGTCCAAACCCATCAAATTTTCTCCACAATTAGACGTCAACAAGTATGGCAAATCCACAGTAAAGGGATCAATAGTCAGCGCAAGGGGTTTTGAAATGGGGCTCACAACCGGTACACCAGAAAAACCTACTGATACATTATTATGGCCAGACAGAGTTCCCCCAGGGAACAAAGAACGAGAAATAGAACTATTTGTGGTTCCTGTATCCACCAAGAACTCCTTAGTCGAACCATGCACATCCGCTCTAATATACAGACCACGCCGATCAGGTATCGGAACTGGTCCCTCACTCTGTCCCTGGCTGTCCTAGCTGTAGGACATCCCCGTCATCTCATCCGTAGCATAATCATTGTGATAATACTGTCCACTCCAAGCGTCATCAAAATAGTTCCTATCAGAGCGACTCTGCGAGGTCAGAGCATTCTGAGCCCTGTCTTGGCCACCAGCTCCACGAGAACCTTGTCCTCTAGGAGCCGCCACCTTCTGCAAAAGCACCGGACACTCGCTTCACCAGTGTCCCTCCTCTTTACAGTACGCACACTGATTCACCCCCAAAGGCGCTGTATTTCTGATCCTGCTAGTGCGTGGAAGCTGTCTGGCCATACCACCGTGTTCTCTACCATTCCCCCTAGTAGCCTGCTGCAATAACACCTTTGTCTTCAAATTATTGTGCTTCTTCCCAGATCTCCTTTTATCCTAATTTTCCCTGTGCTCATAGTACTGGGCCATATTCAAAATACCAGAAGGGGAAGATGTGGATCAGTTGCTCTCGGAAGCCTGCAATCGGGTCGCTATTTCAGGAAGCAAATTAGAAACAAACTAGTTAACAAACAGTTGCACACCACCTTCGATTGACAAACCCTGTCCACTATAATCTAGAAACACACCTTCAAACTGAGTGAAAAAATTTGACACACTCTCATCTTTCTTCTGACGACAAGCCAATAACTTGTCCAAATCAACTTTTCTCTGAGGTATAAAAGAATGCATAAAGTAATGATATGGCCGGGCAAGGCAAGTATCTCCACTCTAGGCTTATCACCTGGCTTCCGCTCCTGATCCCATGCTTGAATGTGATCCCAGGTACCACCCAATTCCGCAACATGATCCTGTGTGTGTACTTGTCTCCAAATATTGACCGGAACTAGTAAACCTAAAAACATTTCAATCTCCGCAAGCACTGTTGAGGAGGCTGCTTCAGTCAATTCCTTATAATAAGCGGTAGGATTTTTTCTAGGGTCGGGTAATTGAGTCTTTAGGGACAGAACGTCACTCCTTTTCCACAGAGTATAAACCCATTGTTCTTGGAAACGGGCCTCCACCCTCTGCCTAGTAACATGATCATGCTGATCCCTTAGCCCTGGTATCTTGGGAGGTAGATAGTATGAACCTCCCGCATTGAAAACTGAGACAACGGGGTGGGGCTCTTCTCAAGCAATCTGCCCCGGTAAGCAGCCAGCGTCGTAACATTACCAAAGACCTGAGCAGGCTCCATATCAGTGACATATACATGATCCCTAATATTGTATATGATCTGCGGTGCTACACCATTGAAACACTGCTCACAAAGACCGATCAAAGTAGCCGACATATGCTTAAGGGTCTGCTGCTGTAAAAAAGGTGCACACTCCTTCATCACACTCCATACATCTTCTACACAATAAATGGAGTTTTGGTCCCACTGCGCAGCCTGATTAGCCACCACCTTTTTCTCTTCATCTCCCATATCAGATAGGACTAACATCCGCCCCATACGCTCCTTAAATTTTATCCACCCTCTATCCTCAAATCCATGTTCCGGTGTTTCAGTACTCTGCAATGTCGGGGAATGGAAGAACACAGTGGGAGTCCTAACAGAGGCAGTAGGCACTAACATCGCTGCTGGCTGTGTCGCGGGTGTAAGAGCTGGCAAAAGAGACGCTTAAGAAATGGCGTTGCAGGAGTACTAACAGTCACAGTTGCCAATGATGGCGAGGGCATGCACTAACTGGCACCTTCAGAGAGAGTGCACACACAGGCTGCTGCAGAGAGAATACACACACAGGCCCCTCCAGGGAGAATGCACACACAGGCACCTGCAGGAAGAATACAAACAAAGACACCTGCAGGGCGAATGCACACTAAGGCACCTGTAGAGAGAATGCACACCCAGGCCCCTGCAGGGAGAATGCACATCCAGGTGCCTTCAGGGCAAATGCACAGACAGGCACATACAGGCAGAATTAACACACTGGCACCTGCAGGGAGAAAGCACACACAGGCAACTACAGGGAGAAAACACACACAGGAGCCTACAGGGAGAATGCACTCACTGGCACATACAGGGAGAATGCACTCACTGGCGCCTGCAGGAAGTATGCACACATGGGCACCTGCAGGCGGAATGCGCACACGGGCGCCTACAGGAATAATACACACAAGGGCGCCAGCAGGAAGAATGCACAACCAAGCCCCTGCTGGGAGAATGCACACCCAGGTGCCTGCAAGGTGAATGCACACACAGGCACCTGCTGGGAGAATGCACACACAGGCACCGGCTAGGAGAATGCACACAGAGGTGCCTGTAGATAGAAAGCAGACACAGGCACCTGAAGGTAGAATGCACACAGATATGCCTGCAGGGAGCATTCACACAGAGGCACCTGCAGCGAGAGTGCACACAGAGGTGCCTGCAGGGAGAATGCACATAATGGTATCTGCAGGGAGAATGCACACAATGACCCCTGTAGGGAGAATGCACACACTGGCACCTGCAGGGAGAATGCACACACAGTAGCCTGCAGTGAGAATGCATAACACAGGCGCCTGCAGGTAGAATGCACATACTGGCCACTGCAAGGAGAATGCACTCACTGGCACCTTAAGGGAGAATGCACACACAGACCGCTGCAGGGAGAATGCACACACAGGCCCCTGTAGGGAGAATGCACATGAGGCACCTGCAGGGGGAATGCACACAGAGGCACCTGCAACGAGAATGTACACACAGACACCTGCAGGGAGAATGCACACGCTGGCACCTACAGAGAGAATGCACACACAGGCACCTGCAGGGAGAATGCACATACAGAAGCCTAGAGGGAGAATGTGCAAGTAGGCACCTAGAGGGAGAATGCACAAACAGGCACATACAGGGAGAATGCACACACTGGCCCCTGCAGGGAGAGTGCACACACAGGCTCCTGCTGGAGAATGCACACACAAGCACCTGCAGGAAGAATGCACTCACCAGTGCCTGCAGTGAGAATGCACACACAAGCACCTGCAGGGAGATTGCACACACTGGCACCTGCAGGGAGAATACAAAGACAGGCACCTGCAGGGAGAATCCACACACTGGCACCAGCAAGGAGAATCCACACTCAGACTCCTACAGTGAGAATGCACACAATGGCACCGACAGGGCGAATGCACACACAAGCGCCTACAGGGAGAATTTACACTGTGCCTACAGCACGAATGCACACACTGGCGCATACAGGGAGAATGCACACTTAAGCACCTGTAGGGAGAATGCACACACATGCACATGCAGGGAGAATGCACACACAGGTACCTACAGGGAAAACTCACACACTGGCGCCAGCAGGTAGAACGCACACACTGGCGCCCACAGGCAGAATGCACACACAGGCGCCTACAGGGAGAATGAACACACACACGCCTGCGGGGAGAATGCACACACTGGCAGCTGCAGGGAGAATGTACACACAGGCACCTGCAGGGCGAGTACATACACAGGCAACTATAGGGAGAATGCATACAGATGCAACTATAGGGAGGATGCACACACTGGTGCCTACAGGGAGAATAAACTCACTGGCCACGTTCAGGGAGAATGCACTAACTGGTACCTTCAGGGAGAATCCACACACAGGCTGCTGCAGGGAGAATGCACACCAAGGCACCTACAGGCAGAATTAACACACTTGGCCCTGCAGGGAGAATGCACACAGAAGCAACTACAGGGAGAAAACACTAACAGGAAAATACAGGGAGAATGCACTCACTGGTGCCTACAGGAAATATGCACACATGGGCACCTACAGGGAGAATGCGCACACGGGCGCCAGTAGGGAGAATGCACAACCTTGCACCTGCAGGGAGAATGCACACACAGTCGCCTGCAGTGAGAATGCATTCGCAGGCGCCTGTAGGTAGAATGCACACACTGGCAACTGCAGGGAGAATCCACTCACTGGCACCTTAAGGGAGAATGCACACACAGGCACCTGCAGGGAGAATGCAAACAAAGACACCTGCATGGAGAATGCACACCCAGGTGCCTGCAGGGCGAATGCTCAAACAGGCACCTACAGGTAGAATGAACACACAGGAGCCTACAGGGAGAAAGCACTCACAGGCACCTGCAGGGAGCATGCACACAGAGGCACCTGCAGAGGGAATGCACGCAGAGGCACCTGCAATGAGAATGCACACACAGACACCTGCAGGGAGAATGCACACACAGGCACCTAGAGGGAGAATGCACAAACAGGCACGTACAGGGAGAATGCACACACTGGCTCCTGCAAGGAGAGTGCAAACACAGGCACCTACAAGGAGAATGCACACACTGGCGTCTACACGGAGAATGAATGCACACACAGGCACCTGCGGAGAGATTTCACACAGGCGCCTAGAGGGAGAAAGCACACACAGGTGCCTATAGGGAGAATGCACACACTGGCGCCTGCTGGAGAATGCACACAAAAGCACCTGCAGGAAGAATGCACACACCAGCGCCTGCAGCGAGAATGCACACACAAGCACCTGCAGGGAGATTGCACACACTGGCACCTGCAGGGAGAATGCAAACGCAGTAACCTGCAGGGAGAATACACACACTGGCACCAGCAGGGAGAATTCACACTCAGACTCCTACAGTGACAATGCACACACTGGTACCGACAGGGCAAATGCACACACATGCGCCTACAGTGAGAATTTACACAAGTGCTTCCAGCAAGAATGCACACACTTGCGCATATAGGGAGAATGCACACTTAAGTGCCTACAGGGAGAATGCACACAGGTGCCTACAGGGCGTATGCACACACTGGTGCTTACAGTGAGAATGCACACTTAAGCACCTGTAGGGAGAATGCACACACTTGCACCTGCAGGGAGAATGCACACACAGGCACCTGCAGGGAAAACTCACACACTGGCGCCTGCAGGTAGAACGCACACACTGGCACCTACAGGCAGAGTACACACACAGGGGCCTATAGGGAGAATGAACACACAGAATCCTACAGTGAGAATGCACTCACTGGCACCTGCAGGGAGAATGCACACACTGGCAGCTGCAGGGAGAATGTACACACAGGCACCTGCAGGGAGAATGCATACACATGCAACTATAGGGAGAACGCACACACTGGTGCCTA
Organism: Triturus cristatus; assembly: GCF_964204655.1. Classification (NCBI taxonomy): domain Eukaryota; kingdom Metazoa; phylum Chordata; class Amphibia; order Caudata; family Salamandridae; genus Triturus; species Triturus cristatus. The sequence continues at coordinate 36,985,795 of NC_140581.1, forward strand.
CAGGGAGAATAAACTCACTGCCACCTACAGGGAGAATGCACTCACTTGCAATTATAGGGAGAATGCACACACTGGCACCTATAAGAAGAATGCACTCATTGTTACCTACAAGGGGAATGCACACTTAAGCACCTGTAGGGAGAATGCACACACTTGCACCTGCAGGGAGAATGCACACACTTGCAATTATAGGGAGAATGCACACACTGGCACCTATAAGAAGAATGCACTCATTGTCACCTACAAGGGGAATGCACACTCAGGTACATGCTTGGAGAATGCACATGCAGGCACCTACAGGGAGAATGCACACACTGGCCTGTGTGGAACACTACATTAAAGTAATCACAACATGCACATTCCAAGTGTGGAATACTTTATTAGAATTATCACAACATGCACATTCCAAGTGTGGGACACTGCATCAGAATAATACCAACATGCACATTCCAGGTGTGGGGACTGCATCAGAATAATACCAACATACACATTCCGAGTGACAAACACTACATTTGAATATTAACAACATACAACAGAGCTGTATGTGCTTCTCAGCCATAGTCTATGTTCCAACAACTGAAGGCGGCGTTAGGAACACATTCATTGTCCTGCAGAAGTCTGCCTGAAAAGAGCATTTCTCTTGTTGTGTTGCCCACACCCACACACTTCTCTGGCTGAGCAGATGTCACTCGTTCGTGATGTCCTGTTTGCTCTGGTTCAGTCTAGACAGAGCCAGTGATCATCAGTGTGAGAGTTGTGTTAACAAACGTGTTGGTGACACATCCACCAAGTGCTCACTGTCGAGTTTTACCTGGAAGCAAGGCTCACTCTAGTGAGGTGGACTGAGGAACTCGCCTGCCTCGATGTAAACTATCTAATGTAAGCTTCTCCTCCTCTCTTCCTTTTCGCTCTGCCGTGAATCCACCAAAAGTACCAGAGTCAACTTTTGGTAGCCCCATCACTACTTCTACTCAGTACACTCTCCTCCACTGTCATCTTCTGAAACGCCCTGAGCCATCCAGCAAACTAACCCACACCATCCAGCTCCTACATTAAACATACAAACTGGCAAGAGGTTGAGTGTGGCCACCTTTGACCAGCATTACTAGGCAAGCTCTGCTTCAGTAGACTAGTTCCAGAAGCCGTTTCTGGTCTAACCGGAGGGAGCCCATTTGTTGGACCTGTAACCACATGTAAACCATGGAGGGAAACACAAGGGCTTCGAATGGCCACAAGGTTAACATTTCCACTCACACCGTTACCACTCACACTGACACGCCTGGGTGCTCCCAAGAGAGTTGTGTTTCCAGGTCTTCATTGCATGCTCACGGAGGGCTGTATTTATGAGAGGTTTGCGTCATGCCTGCTCCAAGCAACATGGTAAATGTGAGACTCAAACCTCTCAATCAGATTTATAAATTCACACAAAGCTGCGCTGCATTCATCTACGTGAGAGTGGCGTTCCATGGGCGTTGCGTGGGTGTTCCTGTGCAACTCCCATGGTTTTTATCTAGCCTAGTAAACCTGGGAATGCACCAAAAAGATACGCCTTCTGACGAGTTGCTCAGTTTGTAACTGTTACAAATCGCCTGGATTAAACTCAGGCAGAATCATGTTTCATGATATGCAGGCAATGGCTCATTCAGAAAACATGTCCTTCCAAGCCTTCTTGCCTCAGGGGGTGATTGCGAAAACTCTGCTTCAAATGTTCTTTTGAAATGTAAGATAGCATTGCATGTCAAACAAATGACTCTTCACAGCTTTCAGACTCCTTTAACGGTTTGGGCTTGTCCTGGCAAAGGACTGGGACTCCGTTACAAACAAAACAGTCCACAGTTACTTAACTCTGCAGGCACATTACAAAAGAAAAGAACCGGTGTGCTTGCAGACCCCTTGCATTTATCAAGGGCAGACCTCAGAATCCTGCACAGAGCAGACCCTTCTGCTGCAATCTCCTTCAAGTCCAATGTAACTGAGTGAAGCTTCAACGGAATGATACTACCTAGCCACTAACAGACGACTGCTCTAAGTTACCAAGGTGTTCATTTACAAGCCCTGTGCACCGCCAGAATGTCACGTTTTGTGACGTTCCAATGGTGCACAGGGCTTCACCATATCTACAAGGCCACGTAAAGCCACCCTGCAGGGTTTTTCATGGCCTTGTAGATATGGAGTGAGGCAACACAGCGCAAGTCTCTGCGTTGCCTCCCACTGCGATGGGGAGGCGTGCCATGGGCATTACGATGGGTGTTCTCACGTAACACCCATGGCATGCGACACATTCCCAGATTTACAAAAAGCTGTAAATATGGGAATGCACCAAAAGACTTTGCCTCCCAGAGGAGGCATAACGAGGAGAAAAAACTTTATTACTCCTAGTTGTTTTCTCTTTCTATGTGTACCACATTCAGCAGCACACATATAAAGAGGAAATCACCTCCACCAAGTGCTTTTGTGCAGGAAGGTGTCCCTTCCTGCACAAAAACAATCATGCCTACATTGCAGACACTCTTGCACCACGGGACAGAAGACCGAAATGTACATTATCTAATAGATACAGTGCATTCCTGACCTTTGCTTTTGCTGTAGTGCAGCGCAGCAGGAAGGCTTGCAGCGCTGCCCTACGGCAAAATACTATAAATGAGGCCCTAAGAGTATGAAGAAGACCAGCATTGGCAAACCCAGCAGCTCTCAGCCTGAAACTGAAGAGTCTAGCCACTATTTACAAGGACCTGCGCTGCCAGGAGCATCATTTTTATTGACGCTCTGGTGGTGCAGGCCTCTCAATCATAGCTATGAGGCGACGCAAATCCATCCTGCGTGGCTTTGCATGACCTCATAGATACGGAATATGGCAAGACAGTACAAAGCGCTGGGTTGCCTTACTCTGCGTCAAGGAAGCTTTCCATGGACGTTGCTGTGGGCGTTCCCACTCAACATCCATGGATATTGACACTGCTCCAGATAATGCTGTGGCAGCGCAGAAAACGTAGACCTCCCCAGAGCAGGCGTAACAAGGAGAAATGGCTACTTTTCTGCTCACTATTTCCTATTTCTACATTTGCAACATTCTGCAGCATACATAGAAAGAGGAAAACACCTCTTGGAATTGTTTTCTGTGCAGAAAGGGGCCCCTTCCTGCACAAAAACAATCATGCCAACAACACAGACATTCTGCCTGCAGTGGCATTTGGCTGCAAATTGTGCGCCGGATCTGATTGAAAGGACAAGAATTCACCGTATCTTGTAAATACGGTGCATTCCTGCCCTTTCAGATTGGTGTAGGGCAGCGCAGCATAATGAATTACAGCACTGCCCTGCGTCAATTCTTTGGAAATGAAGCCCTACATCTTTAATATTTCTGTTAAGGTACAGAAGTGGCAGGAAACGGAGGTGGGCAATTGAAGGTGGTTGGGTGCCTTTGAATATTCTGACATGATTAAAAGGTGGTACCATCGGCTCTGGGGCATATCAGCAAGGGCCTACGATGATTATCGCTCAGCGCTTTTAGCGCAAGGATAATTATCGCAGGCTAACGCTGGATTCTATCGCGGAGATAGCGTGCTATCAGCAACGCTTATCTCCCAAGCGATAGGAATCCATGCGTTAACTGGAAAACAGTGTGATTATCGCTGGAAATCCAGCGATAGTCGCACTGCGACCAGCGATACCTTGCTGATAGGGCAGGGTGGTCTTAGCCATGTAATCCACCTCCCATTGGATTACATGGCTAAGTCAGATTACAAGCAGGCATAAGGAAAGTAGCGATAACTGTGGTTAGCGCTACTTTTCCTTTCGCTCTGCTTGTTTGCGTGCAGCTTGCTTATTGGAGAAATGTCGGTTAGCGACATTTCTCCAGTTATGTTGGCACGGGACACCCACTTTGCATCTCATTAGAAATGCAAAGCTGGGCGTTGTTGTAAGGGGCGCTAAATCATTAAAACACGCGATAGCGTGTCTTTGCTGATAAGGCGATGAAATTATCGCCGCTTTTTGCCCGAAAATGGATACAAAAGCGGCGATAATTTCATAGCGCTGCCTTGCTGATATGCCCCTTAGTTCTCAGAATAAGGGAAAAATTGAGAGCACATTCCCAGCAGTGACAGAGATCCCTCAGGTCAATGCAAAGCCTTTATCACAATCAAGGATTGCAGATTGTTTGGGAATTACTAGAAGTACAGCTTCACCTGGGGCGCCTGGTATGTTATGTTGTGTAAGGTAAGGGCAACAGGATGCTTTTATTTATTTATTTATGCGTTTTATATAGCGCTGGCCAGACCCGAAGGTATCGGAGCACTTTACAACATTCGTCGAGTGACTGTTGAGTATACACAGAATTGCAACAGTAAATACAGCATCTGTCACGTAGTATTCGAATGCAGAGTAGTAGTAGTAGTAGTCGTAGTCGAAGGGGGGGGAAGGGTGCGGTTCAAGGGGAGTGGGCTTGACGGAGTTTGTTCTTATCCAAGTGATTGGATTTTCAGTAAGGTGCGGTTCCGTTGTGTGGGTCCGTTGTCACGTCGTGAGCGCTCGATTGAGGAAGAGGACTTTGAGCTGGCTTTTGAATTTTTTAAAGGAAGGGTTAGTCCTGATGTGTACTGGGATGGCATTCCAAATTTTGGGTGCATTTCCAGAGAAAGAGCGGGATAAGGTTTTTTGATTGCGGGTTTTCGGGGGGATAAGTAGAAGAGTGTTGGTGCTCCTGAGATTTCTTGTCTGCCCTGCTTTCTTGAGTTTCGCGGCTAGATAGGATAAGGATTTGAGATAAGGACACGCACTTGGGTAGATTCCATATCCTGAAGATGGAACACATTTGGTAAAAATCAAGAACCCACATGAATGGAGGTGTTATCACCAGAACAGGTGTTCTTCAGTAAGTTATTTTCCAGAATAAATACAAACTCTTGTGCCAACATGAGGTATGTAATGTGTACCATCTATTCGGCGAACACCAAGCCACTAAACTTCATTGCTGAAGCAGGCTCCATGTTCTTCTGCAAAAATCTGCTGAGAAACCATAGATGCTTTCAGGACACTGGCATGCGGGCTGATGTGTGAGCATCCTTGGGAATCTTAGCTCCAACTCTTTAGGGTTGCTCGACTACCCAGACCCTTCGCATTCAACCGTCCTGGGCCACATAACCTGCATTCCATCAGTTGGTCCTTAATACTGGTCATGGTGGGTCAGACACATCCTTATGCCTCAGATAGCGATGGATGGCTAAGATCACTGGCTGTGTGCATTTGTGATGGATTTTGAGGGTCTTCTTATTCTTAACACACACAAGTAGTTCTTCAGAGCGTTATGTCATGTTACAAAACCAAAAGTCAAGATGCACTGAGGTGTGATGGCCACAGACCGATCACTTGTTGATAAATTGTGGCTCCCCTCCTTGGACGACTGAATTACCATGGTGTGACGCACACACAAGAAATGTCAATGCTCCAACAAATCGACACATCTCTACCAACGTCAGAACTACCTAATGCTTTGTGGAAGTCCCTGGCAGCAAACTTCATAGGACTCATAACTTCAGGAAAAGACTTATTGGGCAGTATGGGAAGCAGTCAAGCTTTCTGGTGGGAATGGAGATATCTCACATGACAGTGATGGTTGGGTTTCCTGTACTTGGCCGAGTGATCAGTGCACCTCGAAAAGTGCAGAACAGATAATGAACCCCTGTTCGATGGCCATCAGCGTGCTAGGCTTCTGAACTTCCTGGCTTGGCACAGAAGAAGATAACAATTATGGCTCCAACCAACATATTGCGGAGGCAGCTGAATCCTCTAGAAGACCTGTGCATCAAGCCCTAAGTTAGGTGTTGTGCGGCTCCCACAACACCCTGAATCCCTCAGCAGGACGATGGAGAAACAGATGGATGACAGGAATGAGATAGCTCTGGTAATCATAGCTTCAGCCATCTAAATATCATTTTATGAGATAAAAAGGCATAACTTCACCCCAGATACAAAGAAGGTACAGTCTGGGTCCCATAGCTTGCGATAAGATATGTGATACTGATGCACAAAGGACAAGCCAAGAAATCAGACACCTTCTTCCAGACCACGCCAACTGAGGTAACGAATGTAAAAGGAAGTGTAACCATTGCGGCATCTTACCACCACAAACACACTATTCATTGCAAACAAACTGACCTCACCTGAAGACCCAGACAATGATGACGACTCTAGCAACCCGAAGACATAACGTTTGCAAGAGGAGCACAGTGAGTGGTCATGATCCATCTACGACTGGGAGAACAGATATGTCTACAATGCCCGATAAACAAGCATTGACAAAGCCAAACGTCCTGCACAGCCACCAAGCATTTTGACTTTGGCATTGTTTTTGCAAAGCTTTACTGTTGGGAAAGCTTCCAGACCCTCATCAGTCTACAAAAATCCTTTGGCTTAAGGCATAGTGGTCCTTGGCACTGAAGAGAACTACTTTGTGCGTGGATGGGCTACTTGTGAAAGCAAAAAGAAGAATTGATGGACAGAATGCAGAACAATGTCATACATTCACCCCAGTACAGAGATCTGGGCCTAAATCCATCATTTTTTTGCTCCCTATGCCATTCTAGTTTGGACCCAGCCATATGCAAATCAGTCTTGACCCTGCGCACAATGGGAACAGCCCAGCCCGAACTGCCAGGCCAGGTCCTCCCTGGACTGGCAACAAGCATCCTAGGACCGGTTTCGGGCTTTCAGCCCTCATCAGCCACGATACCTTGACTCCAGTGGCATGGAGAGCACGGGACCCACGTCTGGGCATACCCGTCCCCCGTCCCACTCGTGGTGACAAATGCAAAAAGAACAATTGATGGACAGAATGCAGAACAATGTCATACATTCAATCCAGAAAAGAGATCTGGGCCTAAATCCATCGTTGTTTTGCTCACCATACCATTCCAATTTGGACCCAGCCATATGCAAATCAGTCTTGACCCTGCGCCCAATGGGAACAGTCCAGCCCAAACTGCCAGGCCGGGTCCTTCCTGGACTGGAAACAAGCATCCTAGGACCGGTTTTGGGCTTTCCGCCCTCATCATCCAGGATACCTTGACTCCAGTGGCATGGAGAGCACGGGACTCATGTCTGGGCATACCCGTCCCACTCGGGGTGACAAACGCAAAGAGAACAATTGACGGACAGAATGCAGAACAATGTCATACATTCACCTCAGTACAGAGATCTGGTCCTAAATCCATCTTTTTTTTGCTCACCGTGCCATTCCAGTTTGGACCCAGCCATATGCAAATCAGTCTTGACCCTGCGCCCAGTGGGAACAGTCTAGCCTGAACTGCCAGGCCAGGTCCTCCCTGGACTGGAAACAAGCATCCTAGGACCGGTTTCGGGCTTTCAGCCCTGATCAGCCAGGATACCTTGACTCCAGTGGCATGGAGAGCACGGGACCCACGTCTGGACATACCCGTCCCACTCGGGGTGGCAAATGCAAAAAGAACAATTGATGGACAGAATGCAGAAGGGAGGACCTGGCCTGGCAGTGGATTTAGGCCCTGATCTCTGTACTGGGGTGAATGTACGACATTGTTCTACATTCTGTGTCCAAACTGGAATGGCGAGCAAAAATTGATGGATTTAGGCCCAGATCTCTGTACTTGGGTGAATGTATGACATTGTTCTGCATTCTGTCCATCAATTGTTTTTGCAATTGTGAAAAGGCAGCATTCCATAACTCAAGGTGATGTCAGCCAATAGATGAAGTGGGCTACTCATTGCATCACGATGCATGCTGGAGGGAGTGGAAGAATGTGAATGACACAACAACAGACTAATGGATGGAGTCTGGCTGGAAAACTACTATAACTATTCAGTTATACATATAGTTTTATCATAGAACAAGGAAAACACAAATCTGGATTGTTTTTGTGCACGAGGTGGGATCTGATAAAGCGGGAATGTGCCCTTCTGCTCACGTCAGAAGCTTCCTGCTATCACATCAGGCTATAAAAAAAGGCAACATTATAGTAATTTGAAAGTCAATAAACACTGGCACTGAAGGGAACTACCTTGTGTGGGGTTGTGCTCCTTGTAAAAGAGGCAGTAAAGTTAGCCAGTGGTTAAAGCAGGCTGACCCTCTGTCCCATGATGTATGTTGTAGCGCGTGGATGCTGTATGCTTGAAGCGACATGTGAATGACACAACAACAGACCAATAGATGATGAAAACCCTTTAAGTAAGTATATTATGCATATAAATTTGGTAGAATCAAACCGTCTTGGCAAATGCCAGACCTGAAGAGGTGGATGCATAGATTCAGAACTGTGAGTTTAGTATCAGCTCCAAAGTTAGGTGGTACAGACGTCTAGTCTAGCATGTTCAAGCCTAAACCCTGCAACCCTGTGTCTTACTGGGAAGAAGAGGCAGGGACAGGAAAACAAAGTTGGCAAAAACACACATTTGCTCCCAGCACCGGTTTGATGACCTTTCAAAAGATGAGCCCCAAACATCTTAAGGCCAGATGCACCTAGAGCAGGAAGATGAGGATATTAAAGAAGTCAAGCTTCTCATTCCTCATCATTTCATCAGTTCTCACTGAGCGCGTGTTAGAAATGGGGGTCTCTAGTTGGCAATGGCTGGCCACTGTCCAAGTAGGGACCCTTCTTCCTAAGTCAGAGTAAGCAGAATACACCCTTTGATAACCCCTGCGGTAACGTAGCACGAGCAGCTAGGCTTATCTCAGAGGCAGTGTGTGAAGCATTTATGACCATACACAGTAACACAGTGAAGAACACTACAAAGGGACACCACACAAGTAGTTATAAAAAAATAAGTATCTTTATATATAGACTTAGCACAAGACCAATAACAGTAAAAGTCCACAATACTAGAAAAATAGGGTTACTCTTAAAATGCTGCAAAAATAGTTCAAGGTGTGCAAAGAGGAGTTTAGTTCAAGGCAGTGGTCTCTGCAACCCTTTTACTCACAAGGTACCTGGATTCTGTAGCAAAGCAACCAAAATGTCGCTAAGGAGTTGTAGCGATGATTTTCCTCATGCTAAAAAGCGATGCGTTGAATCCTTGCCGCAAGGGACGATGATGCGCTGAGTTGTGTGCAGGACAAAGCGACAAACTTCTGCACGCTAAGCCGATGATGCGATAAAATCCTTGCCGCGAAGGGAGGATGATGCACCGAGCCTGTTGCGTGTGCGATCTTGTTGCGATGAAAGAAAATGGCGCTCCGCGAGGGAGCGACGATCCTGATGCGATGCGATGAAAATGGCAAACGCTCGGCGTGCGCTCTGTGATGTCGTGAAGCGATGAACTCGATGCGATGATCTTTGGTTAGCGGGCGCTTTGAGGCCCGCAACCATGCAATGCGATAATCTTCAGGTTAGCGAGCATTTGGCAGCCTGCCAACAGGTGATGCGATGATCTCCGGTAGCGAGCACTCAGCGGCAGCAGCGCAACGATTTTCCTTACGCTCTTCAGCTGCAGCGGCTCGCTAACGGGCGTTAGCGATGAGTTTTAGCACTATCTTCTCCACAGTAGAACTAGAGGCCCTGGAACTCACAGGAGCCTCACCTGCAGTTAGAAGTCCTCGCTGGGAGGAAACAGGAGGCTGGTGGTGGAGACTGAGGTGCCTAAGACTCCTGCAGGAGGCTAGCTCTCTCCTAGCCCTTGGGTGATTGCTGTAGCAAAAATAAAAGTTCCTTCAAAGTCCTTTTCCTCTTCTTCCAAGTCCAGTAGTAACCACTGCAGGCCAGTCCAAGAAACAGCACACAAGCACAAGGACAGTCCTTCTCCTGCAGATTCCTTAAGTTACACGGACAGAGGTTCTTCTTGTTGTCCAGGAGCAATACAAATTGTAGGGGTTTCAGCACAGATATTTATACCCCAAAAGTCTTTGTTCTCAGAAGCTACAATTCACCGAACCCAGTCAGAACCAGTTCTGCTCAGTCCTGGAGCACTTTGTTTACCAGGCTGCTTCTTTACTTTCAGAGTGCAGGGCAGAGACATCAGATGCAGCACAGGAGGTGGAGCCAGCATTGTGGAGGGAAGGCACAGCCCTATTCAGGTTCCAGGTGCAACTCCTCCCACCCATCTAGATGCAGATCTCTCTATTCACCACTGGGACACCTCACCATGTCTCCTGGAATTCCCCAGCCCTGTCACTCCAGAACCAGACAGCCAATACACATAACAGCAGAGCACACTGGAAGGCTTAGGCAAGAAAATACCTACTTTCTAAAAGTGGTATTTTCAAACACAGAATATAAAAATAAACTTCACTAAAAGATGTATTTTAATATTCTGAGCTCAGGCATACTAAATTCGTTTTTCTACCATGTTCCTGGGGTCAGTTAGGACTATAGAGTGTAATAGTCAAACTGCCCATTCTGGCCTATGGAGAACAGGTAGCCTTACAGTAGTGAAAAACGAAATTGGGTATAATTCACTACCAGGACATGCTACACACACCAAGACATGTCCTACCTTACACATACAATGCACCCTACCATAGGGGTGACTCACATGATGCCAAGGGAAGGCTCAGGGGCTGGGAAGTGGGTGCATTTTACACCCAAGATGCCAGTTCTGGACTGCACACAGACACTGCAGTGGCAGGTCTGAGACACACTTTACAAGCTGCTTCTGTGGGTGGCGCAAACCAGCGCTGCAGGCCCACCAGCAGCATTTGGTTTACCAGCCCTGGGCACACATAGGCCACGCTACTAGGGACTAATAGGCAAACCAAATAAGCCAATCATGGATATACCAATTCACATGTCATCTTTACACAGGGAGAGCATATGCACTTTAGCACTGATCAGCAGTGGTAAAGGGCCCAGAGTCATAAAGCCAACAAAAACAGGTTAGAACAAATCCAGGAGGAAGGCAAAAAGCTTAGGGATGACCCTGCAAAAAGGTCAATTTCCAACAGCGCGGCATAACAAGGAGCCTTTGTACATTACACACAGATTCTTGGTATCTTTCTAATCGTTCTCTGCGATCTTCCTTACTTCAGCCTTCTGCTATCCCTAAATTTCGTTTGAGCAGACAGTGACACTGGTCTTTCTCCTGTCTCGCGGCTGGAGCCTGGAATCTTCTTTCCCTCACAATCAGGAAAATTCTGGATCTTTCCTAGTTTAGGTAAGAAAATCCTCACTTGGCTGTTCCAAGGTTCAATCTTCTCATATCCTGCACGAGGACACATTTTGGTACTCGAGCACGTTAGCAATTATCATTCATTCCTTTCTCTCAGCCAAAGCATCAAGGATAAGGATTTGGGAGGGAAGAAGCAACATGGACAAGGGGGTAAGGGGTAAGAAGCAAAATGGACAACAGGGGATGGGAGGGAATATGCAGCATGCACAACAGGCAGTGCAACCGGTGCCACCGCACCGGGTGCTTGCTTCACAAGGGGGCGCCTGTTTGCTTAAAAGCAGCTGCTGCCTCGTTGCTGGCCTCCAGCACTTTTCAGTCGACAATTAAAATGTCAAGGAAACTCCAGTGATTAATGTTCTTCCTGGCAAGATCGGAGTTTTGTCTTGTAGAAGTTTTCACTTGTGGAAGTTTTGAAGGTAGCACAGAGGTTTTAATATGCCTGCTGCAAGAACATGTACCATGCAGATCACAAAGTGAATGTAATGTAAACAGGTCAGTGGGTTACTGCTTTTGTCAGAGACTTCCTTTTGTTAGTTGCAGTTTACAGTGAGCTCTTAAATGTCTTGAAAGAACTGCGTGCAGACTTTAAGGTATAGATTAGAGCGAATGGATTTTTTGCCTAGACTTTCATCATTGTAATGTTGCAAAAAGGGTTCATTTGGGTACAAATCAGTTCTTGTTATTAAAGAGAGCCCCAATCCATTGTGTTACATTTTAAATTCAGAGTTTGTGCTTCTCCAGACCAAGTACTCATCAACTGTACTGCCTACCTGTATGGATGACATGTGAATGCACCCCTTGTTGTCCTCTGTCTTATGTAACATTTACTATACACTGATTTACACACCTATGGTTGAATGTCTCTGTGTAATGTGTGTGAGTGACGCTATAAAATTAATTAAATGCATCTGAGAGAGAGGTTATGGAGAGTGTTAAAGGGTGGTTGTGAGGGTATCCGTGACTGAGGTGGTCTTTGGGGGCGCCAAAAAACTTTGTCGCACTGGGCGCCGCAAGTGCTAAAGCCGGCCCTGACAGCAGGGGTTGGGAGAGAAGAAGCAACAATCAATCAATCAGGGAATTTGTATAGCACACTACTTACCCATGAGGGTCTCAAGGTGCTGAAGGGAGGGGGGAACCGCTACTGCTCAAAGAGCCAGGTCTTGAGATGTCTTCTGAAGGTGAGCAGGTCTGGGTCTGCCGTAGGTGGGTGGGGAGGGTGTTCCATATCTTGGCGGCGAGGTAGGAGAATGATCTGCTGCCGGTGGTCTTTCGTTGGATGCGGGGGACAGCAGCGAGGGCGAGGTTTGCTGAGCGGAGCTGGTGGGTGGGGGTGTAGAAGTTGAGTCTGTCGTTCAGGTAGGCTGGTCCGGTGTTGTGGAGTGCTTTGTGTGCGTGGGTGAGGAGTTTGAAGGTGATCTTCTTGTTGACGGGGAGCCAGTGCAGGTCTTTCAGGTGGGGGGTGATGTGGCTGCGTCGGGGTACATCGAGGATCAGACGTGCAGAGGCGTTTTGGATGAGTTGTAGTCGATGCAGGTGTTTGGCTGGGATTCCTGGGTAGAGTGTGTTGCCATAGTCCAGCCTGCTGCTGACGAGGGCCTGTGTAACAGTTCTCCTTGTTTCGGACGGGATCCACTTGTAGATCCTGCGGAGCATGCGGAGGGTGTTGTAGCAGGAGGAGGAGACGTCGTTGATCTGTTTCGACATGGAGATGGAGGAGTCGAGGACGAATCCGAGGTTGCGTGCGTGGTCGGTAGGTGTGGGTGCCATTCCCAGTATTGTAGGCCACCACGAGTCGTCCCAGGCCGAGGGGGTGGAACCGAGGATGAGGACCTCCGTCTTGTCCGAGTTCAGTTTCAGACGGCTGCTCTGCATCCATTCGACGACGGCCTTCATTCCTTCGTGGAGGTTCGTTTTGGCGGTGTGCGGGTCCTTGGTGAGGGAGAGGATGAGCTGGGTGTCGTCGGCGTAGGAGATGATGTTGAGGTTGTGCTGGCGGGTTACTTGTGCAAGGGGGGCCATGTAGATGTTGAACAGCGTCGGGCTGAGTGATGATCCCTGGGGTACGCCGCAGATGATGTTGGTGGCTTCGGATAGGAAGGGTGGGAGTCGGACTCTGGGTTCTGTCGGAGAGGAAGGATGTGGTCCAGCTGAGGGCTTTCTCATGGATCCCAGCTTCTTGAAGGCGTGTTTTTAGGGTGCGATGGCAGACCGTGTCTAAGGCGGCCGAAAGGTCCAGGAGGATGAGGGCTGAAGTTTCGCCGTTGTCGAGTTGTCGTCTGATGTCATCTGTGGCGGCGATGAGGGCTGTTTCCGTGCTGTGGTTTCGTCTGAACCCGGACTGGGACGGGTCCAGGATGTTGTTGTCTTCGAGGTGGCGGGTTAGTTGCGCGTTGACGATTTTCTCGATGACCTTCGTCGGGAAAGGGAGGAGGGAGATGGGTCGGAAGTTCTTGAGGTCCTTGGGGTCCGCCTTGGGCTTCTTGAGGAGGGCGTTTATTTTGGCATGCTTCCAGCTGTCCGGGAATGCGGCTGTTTCGAAGGAGGCGTTGATGACCTTCCGTAGTTGGGGTGCGATGGGTGCGTCAGCTTTGTTGAACACGTGGTGAGGGCAAGGGTCTGACGGTGATCCAGAGTGGATGGAGTTCATGACCTTGCGTGTTTCTTCGTCGTTGACGTTGGTCCAGGAGGTCAGGTGGTTGGTCCAGGTGGTGTTCGCGGGGGAGGAGTCTGGCGCGGTCTGGTTGATCGGGATGTTGAAGCTGTAGTGGATGTCTGCTATCTACTGGTGGAAGAAGGTTGCCAGAGCGTTGCACAGTTCTTGTGAGAGCGGGACGTCGTTGGGGTTGGAAAGTTCCTTCACGATGCTGAAGAGCTCTTTGCTGTTGTGTGCGTTGTTGTCCAGTCTGTTTTTGAAAGACGTTTTTTTGGCCATTCTGATGAGGTGATGGTATCTACGAGTGGCGTCCTTGGGGGCTGCGTGACTGTCAGGTGTGCGATCGTGGAGCCATTTCTTCTCCAGTTTCCGGCAGGCGCGTTTGGAGGTCTGTAGCCCGTCGGTGAACCAGGTGGCTTTCTTGCTAGCGTGGTTGATGGGGTGTTTCCTGAGTGGTGCGAGGGTGTTGGTTCAGTCTTCAATCCACTGTCTGAGGTTGCGGGCTGCAGTGTCTGGGTCTGTGGAGGCCTCCGGTGGATTCTGGGCGAGGGTGGAGGTCAGTTGGTCGTCGGTGACTTTGCTCCAGCAGCGACGTGGGACTTGTTGGGTGCGGTGGTGCAACACAGACAATATGTGGTGGGAGGGGGTAGTAGCAACACGGACAACTTAACAACCAACACGGTAGAAGCAACAGAAAAAATAGGAATGACAGGGGAAGAAAAATGAAATATAGTACCTCAATCACAGGGTGAACAGCAGAAGGACACTAATTAAAACAAATCAATCAGTCCATGGTCCATGCTCCACATGAAAGAAGACTCAATGATGCTGGCAAGTGATGCACAGTTGTATGATAGAGGCGTGCATGGATAAACCATGCATGTCTCTGCAATTCTGCCCTAAAAATGAATGCGTCTGAACAATGCATTCCTTTACCATACAATTTTGGGGCAAAGGCATGACTGGGAAAGGGATATGTGTGGTGAAGTTTACACTTAAGCCCCCCTCCCCAGCCCTGAAAACTACCCTAGCCCTCAGATCCCTAAAAACTACCCCGCCCGAGACCTAAAAATAACACGAACCTCCGTGACCTAAAAACGACTCCAACTCCCCCTGAGCCCTAGAGAGTACCCCTTTCCCCCAGCCCTAAAAACGTCCCTGCCCCTGAACCCTAAAAATGAATCCAACCTTCCATAGCCCTAAAAGCTATCACAACCCCCTGAGCCCTAGAAAATTCCTGACCACCCCAACCCTTAAAAACTACCCCAACACCCCAAGCCCTAAAACCTTCCCTGACCCACCCGAGCCCTGAAAACAACCCAACCCTAAAAACTACCCTAACCCTTATAAACTACCCCCCCCCCCCCCAAAACCCGGCCCCAGCCCCACTTACCTCAATGCGACCTCTTCGGAGCCTTCCTGTTCCTGGGCCCACCCATTC
This sequence comes from Triturus cristatus, assembly GCF_964204655.1. Taxonomy (NCBI): domain Eukaryota; kingdom Metazoa; phylum Chordata; class Amphibia; order Caudata; family Salamandridae; genus Triturus; species Triturus cristatus. Next base: position 37,001,022 of record NC_140581.1, read on the forward strand.
CAGCACCTAGACCGCGCATATGCCTTAACCGCGCGTATGTGTGGTTAAGGCATATGCGCAGTTTAGGCAAGCTTGGTTGCGCTTGTGGTAAAACGGAACGTGTGGCTTAGCCCACGTTGTAAAGGCCATTTCCTGTTCTGCACAATTAGGAGGCAGCAAATAGGAGTGACAAATGGTAAGCAATGGCCCAATTTAATGAATAAATCTATCACGAGCACCAGTGCTTGCACGCTGCCTTAGGCAAGACGTAAAAATGGTCCATAAACTTCACCTGTAATGTACACAAACAAGCATTTGCAATGCAATCAGTCTCGCCTTTGGGACCTTATAAGTATTTAGCTATGCAGCACATTATTCTGGGTACAGCAACATTTACTGTTGTACTGTGCATGAAGCAGTGAAAGGGTCCAGTACCACAGGCTGTCACTATGTGTCCTTTGGAACCTCTTTTGGCCAGATAAGGTACTGCATCCTGCAACATGGTTAGAGATTGCAAGCCGGAGCGAAAATTGCTTGTGTTCAATTGTGCCTGCTCCTGCATCATACTACAGACCCACAGGCCCTACTTCTGCGCCTACCCGTGTGTGCCTGCTCCTGCGACATACTACAGACCAGCAGTCCCCCTCTGCGCCTACCCGTGTGTGTCTGTTCCTGCGTCACACTACAGACCAGCAGGCCCGCCCTCTGTGTGCACCCGTGTGTGCCAGCGGCCCGTCACACCCTCGGGTCTGTGCCGGCTGCCACAAGGGCCGGACTGGGAACCAAAACAGGCCCTAGCAAAGAGCTTGGCTGGCCCCCCTTGGGGGGTTGGAGGTGCGACCGAGCTGTTTTCCAGGGCCTGTTTCGAAAGATTTTGTTACAGGCACCGCGGCACTGTCACAAAAACGGCCCCAGGGGCCCAAAATCAGCCCCTAACCTGGCGGCCGACCGGGGAAACGGCCGGAGCCCGCGACGGCCAGTCCAGCCCTGGCTGCCGCCTCACACTGCAGACCCTCAGGTGTGTGCAGGCTGCTGCACTGCTCTCAAGCTCGAGCAAGGGCTGTGGAGCACGAGCTGAGGAGGGAGACCTGGAATCGGAGTACTGAAGATTACAAGAAGGTAAACATTTTGGGCTGCGGTATTCTCCGCATAATTATGGATTTGCTGAATTTGCCACATAATAAATCATCTGCTGTATAGATATTAAGGACCAAAAATTACTAATAACGTGACAACAGTTGTTGCCGCACAAGGAACCAAAGGTTGACGAGAAACCTTCGCATTGCTCATTGGTGCATTTGGGTGTTCTACGGATACTACCAGTGGTCGAAGTGAGCGGGATCGGCAGGGCACGGCGTGCCCCTACTGCTTCAATTCCAAGGATTCGTTCCCCTACTTTTTTATTTTGAAAATGCGTCCCAGGCCAGGACGCAAGAAATCACCATCGCCTATAAATAAAGCTCGGCGTTCCTGGCGTTCGAGGACGGGCGGCAGAGAAGTAATAGGACTCTGTCTTTTCCTTCTTGCAAAGAGAAGAAAAATACAGTGTCCACTTCTGCTCTGCCGCTTCAGCTGCCCCCCCCCCCCCACTCTTTCCTTCTTCCTACTCTTTCTGTCTAGCAGTTCTTCTCTTACTGAAAACAGTTACTTCAAGATTATTTGCTCCCCTGTGAAATGGATCCAAAAAAGAAAAACATTTTTGCTGGAAACGTCCTATTTTAACTCCAAAGTGCAGCATCTGGAATAAAAGGTCAAAAATATGAAAAATAACTAAATAAAGTAAGACAGAGTGGTAGCAAACTGGCCAGATTGATTTTATTCCCACCCAAACACATTAGCGCCACTTTTACAGAGTTTGCCAGTGAAGCGCTATCTTTGTTTTCTTGTCTTTGTTTTTCCTGGGCTTGCAACTAGTGCACCAATCCTGGAGGAACTGCAAAGTGTGGATTGGAAAACAAAATGTGTACTGCGGCTCTGCGTCCAGGGATGTGGTCTTTTTACCATACTGCTAAGGATATAAGCAATGGACATTGAAATGGGTCCCTTCTGGGCCCTGTAGTCATGTCCTTAACTTTTCAGGCAAAAGCACTCACTGATTTCTGAATAGTGAGTGTAAAAGAGTTAAGGTAACCATGTTGTTCCTGCTTACATTTCACATGGTTTGCTAAATGTTGCATTCCCTATGAGTTTGCTTTTTCCAGGATGATGTTACTGTTTTTTGTAAGCCGCATATTGCTCTTGTCTAGTACGTAATTTAAATTGAGCCGCATCCAGGTGTTAATAGTTGGCAACAATTGGGTTGTAGTTGAAGGCAGTGTGAGTTTTTCTCAGTGGAGCAGTATGGTGTTCAGCGGGGGAGAGGATGTGGCACTATGGCCAGAGCTGCTGAATTTGGAACGGGGGAACCAGGTTCAGCCTTAATAACCAGTCCACCAGACGACTCTCCTGAGAGAGCACAATCCCATGCTAGACCTTAGAAGGCTGCGCAAGACCTTAGAAGCGCTGGTGTCTTAGCACCAGCAGGTGAACCCTAGCAGTGGCAAGTGTGGGTTAACCTTCAAGGTTTGTCCACCACAATCCATACTGAAGTTCACCTCCAGTCTTGCAGGCAGGCCTATGAAGCAGCATACCCTAGAGCGACAGTGACTCTGTCACTGCGGTCACAGGGACCTTGAGAAGGGCCAGCTCTAGGGCGGTGCAACCAGTGTGACCGCACCGGGTGCTGACTTTTGGGTGGAGGCTTTATGTTTGCAAGTATATTGAGGTTTTAAAAGCGCTTGCTGCCTCCTTCCTGGCCTCCAGCTATTTTCGGCAACAATAAAAATGTCATGATAACTCTGGTGTTTAATGTTCTTCCTAGAGAGAGATCATTTTGTCTAGTGGAAGTTTTGATTCATGGAAAGGTAGCTCAGAGGGTTAATGTGCCTGCTGCAAAGAACATGTACCATGCAGATCACAAAGTGCACATAATGTAAATAGGTCAGTGGGCTACTGCTTTTGTCAGAGAGATCCTTTTATTACTTGCAGTTTATAAGTTGAAATCCTAAAATAGAACAGTGAGCTATTAACTTTCATCTAAGAGCTGCATACAAACTGTAGGGTATAAATTAGAGCGTTATGTTTTTTCCCCCAGTCTTTGATTATCCTAAAGTTGCAAAAAGTGTTCTTTTGGTCAGAAATCAATCTGCTTATTAAAGAGAACCCCCAACCATGGTATTACGTTTTAAATTCTGAGTTTATGTTTCTCCAGACCAATCACTATTAAACTATACTGCCTACTAGTATGGCTGTCATGTGACTCCTACACCTTGTAGTCATTTGTCTTATGTAACATTTTCTATGCAGGATTTACACACATATTGATTGTCTCTGAGTAATGTGTGTGATGTAAAGTGCTCTTGTAAATAAAATTAAATGCTTCAGAGAGAGTGTGGTTATGGAGACTTGAGGGGCACTGTTAAATCAATCAATCAATCAATCAATACATTTATAGAGCGCGCTACTCACCTGTGAGGGTCTCAAGCCGCTGAAGGGAGGGGGGGTGTCGCTACTGCTCGAATAGCCAGGTCTTGAGGTGTTTTCTGAAGGTGAGATGGTCCTGGGTCAGTCGTAGGTGCGCGGGGAGGGAGTGCCATGTTTTGGCTGCCAGGTAAGAGAACGATCTTCCTCCGGTGGTGGTTCTGCGGATCCGTGGGACGGTGGCGAGGGCGAGGCTGGCGGAGCGGAGCTGGTGGGTGGGGGTGTAGAACGAGAGGCGGTTGTTGAGGTATTCGGGCCCATGTTGTGGAGCGCTTTGTGTGCGTGGGTGAGGAGCCTGAACGTGATCCTCTTGCTGACGGGGAGCCAGTGCAGGTTTCTCAGGTGGGCGGATATGTGGCTTAACAAACATTAATGCACAGGGCACCACCAGTGCTAAGACCGGCCCTGCTCTTGAGGCCAGTCTGCCTCACACATAGGTAGCTCCATTGGCCTTGTTTCAGCAGTAGTAGCTGTAACTCACCAGGGGTCGGCAATGCAGGATTTCCACGCACACCAAACAAAGTTCGCAAACTTCAGTCTCTCTGCTTCATTCACAAGCACTTCTAACATGTGCTGCTTGTTGTGGGGCCACTGGAATTAAATATGCAGCAAAGGAGGACAAAATTATGCCGCAGTGTTGACTAAATTTTGCATTAAAAAAAAAGGCTGCAGCGTAATGCAGTATATTTTCTGATATATTATTATTTTGACATGTGAACACATGCTAACAGTCTTTGGAAAGATTTTGCCTCATTAGTACCAGTGTAACAAACAAATGCAGCAGTGAGAAAGATGATCAGTCAACCTTTGCAAAGGGCCGTCCACTTCGCAGCAAAACAAGTCACATTTTTTATTAACTTTTGATACGTTTGAGCTAAAAACAATTTATTAGTTTAAATGGTGAGATCATGCTGCAGATCTTGCATTATGAGGCATATTTGGCAGAGCCATAATTAAATAGATATTTTGCCATTCATGTTTGAACTGCTGTTGTGGATAAAGGGAGAAGTGCTGATGACAAACTCCATGGCTCGGCGACAAATGGCTTGGGCTTCCACATTTCCTCGTATTTGGGACATTCTGTGATTAGAAGCATATCCCACTTTGTGACTGTCTCTTAATGTCAATAACTCATTATAACCTTAAATAATCATGTGTATCCATTGGTTGATTAAACTGAGCAGTGAAATGCCAAACAAATACTAAAAATGTGGATGTTTGCGCATTCTGGCCACACCGCTGGCTCCACCCACTGAGCCAATCCTTGGGTTATTCCCGCCCTCTGATTCTCCGCCCACAGTTCCCCTACTTTTTTTCCCCCCACTTCGACCACTGGATACTACAGATGCAGAGCGTGCTAAGACAGGGTAAACATGCAAGAGAACAGCAACACAATGAAGCGGTTGTGCCACACAATGTGCTGCATTCAGCAGCATAATCTGCCCTTTACCCAAATGGTTGAGTCCACTCTGCTGCGCAATAGGTTCCTCTTGTGCCGCATAATTCCAGTGGCCCTGTCAATAGCTAAACGTGACGTTCCATAAGGCTTTGAACCATGCTCAAAGTAGGCAAACCCACTTCATGTAACCACCCCGTGGACACTATTTCTGCTTCAGAAAGTTAATTTACCACATTTCTGAGGTGAGTGACCGAGGCACGTGCGGCCGGGTTTGGGGCATAATCGCTTTGAGCTCTCTCGGATTGAAATCATAAGCAAAGGAAATAGCGTTTGTTTTTTTGAAAGGCTATTAATGTAGAATGATCTTTAATTAAATCTGTAACAAAAATCACAATTTATAAGCAAGAGTTACATCCTACAATTTTTTAACATTTTTGCAATAGTGTCACAATTGGTTTCCTCTATTAGCTGGTTCAAATTTAAATTGTTATGTAACATGGACTACAGCGAGATGTTTTTCGTTTCCCATCCCCAGAAAGACTCATTGCACCCCCTCTCCTATCACTACAAACTGCGCTCTCACGGTACTCAAGCTCCCGTCTCGTCTTCCGAGCCTGTTACCCAGTTTTTATGGGGACCCCGTTTCACAAGTGTCGCCCCAGGCTGAAAAGCTGCAAGCATTCCCTGTCTCAGTTTTTGTGCCCAGCCTCCTCCTCCCTGGTTTGCGGCTGCCCGCGGCCCCCTTTATTCCCATTTGGGCACTTCCCCACCCTCACGAATAATGGGGGACTTGAGGAGGAGTCCCCTTACCAGACGCGAGGGGCGCGTCACTTCCGTTGCTCTGAGGAGGTGGGGAGGTATTTATGCCTCCCCCGGCCATCTTGGCGTCCTCTTTGCGCCGGACACGCCGTATGTCTGGTCGTGCTGCGTGACTAGCGCTGAGCCGACCAGTGTCGTTTGGTCGATCGGAGCCGAAGCTAGATTAGTCACACGACCCCTGACGACGTTTAGACGTGTCCAGGGATCACTACATCGCCTGCTTGCGGTGAGTGAGCTACACCCCCATCAATGGGGCAGTCTCGGGCAAGGCAGCATCACCCGGCCATTGCCGAGGTGGCAGTCCGCCCTGGAGGGGACACGGGCCATCATCCCCTCGCCCGGGTCATGCCTGCTCATGATCACTCCCGGCCCTGCGTGGGCCCTTACAGGTGCGAGGGGGCGGGGGAAGGCAAGCGCTGGAGCTCCCTTCACATTTGAGCGGGGTGGCGGAACGAGCATGACCTCGGGAGCAATAGTGCAAGGGGAAGGGAGACCGGACAGACTTTAAGGACGGTGTGCCTTTCCCGATCTGGCGTCCAAGTCTCCCGCCTCCGCTGCTCTACGACCTCTGCAGCAATGTCCCAATTGGCATTTCTCTGCCCATGGGTTCCAGGAGAGCCACTGTGGCGGTGCCTGTGCGTATTCAGGGCGAGGAATTAGGACAGGGGGCAGTCAAAGGGGTGGTGCTAATTTCTCCTCCCCCTGTCCGTCGTGCTGACCGGTTGTTCAGGCGAGCGATGTAGTGCTGTTAGCTCTCCCCCTTCTTCAAGCCGCCCAATAGTACAGAGGTTTAACCAAAGCGGGTGTACGCTTCCAACATCGTTGGTCCGAATCCCGCGTTTCCTTTCAGCTCGGCCACAGCACCCGGGCTCCCCTCATCTCACGCATGCGGTAGTCAAAGGGGCGCAATGCCGGCCCCAAGGGCGAGGCAGGGGCCTTTGAAGTATAATTTGACAATTGAGGGCGAGTTGGCCCCCTTCTCCCCGGCTCCAACACAGTTGTGGCAGAGAGGTAGCGTGGTAGAAGCGAGCATGCCTCGCAGTAGGAGCCCCCAGTGTTCTTCCCTTGGCAGCGCAAATGGTGCACGTATCAGTCATTAGCGTAGGTACGTGCGAACGGCTATGGTGCCGGTTGGTTTTCGCTAGGCCGCCGCAACGCTCGGCATATTGTGGTACTTAACGAGATGTACCAAGGGAGCCACGAGTTGAATAGCGTGTGCGCAAGGCCTTTACTGATCGGGATGAAGGTTTTACACTGTTGAACGCCGCTCGATTGGGTCGCAGCGCATGGCGGGAGTGCGAGGTAAGCATATAACTGCTGGGTGCTGGGTTAGCAGTACGGAGGTACGTGCCTTAGTTATTTGAAAGGAAGCGCAGAGCACGCCACGCAAGGGGCAAGGAACGCTGTACCGCTGGCCAACCGTACACCCCGAGGGGATGGCTGGCTGCAATGCTGCATCTTTCGCTATGTATTTTGCAAAAAAAAAATGGGATGCTCCACAGGCACTGCGAAAGGGTAGTCTTGAAGTGCTAGGGGGGTAACGTATCGAGGGAAGAGAGGATGTGGCATAATGGCCAGAGGTGCCGTCTTTGGCGCGGGTTATCCCGGTTCGAGCCTCGGCGACGGCTCAACATCCAGTGAGTGTGGAAGAATCACTCAATCTTCCTTTGCCTCGTAACAGCACCAGGGATTGCATGAGTGCTTAAGTAGTTGACCTACAGTAACCCGCGTATTATCATGAGTGTTACGTTCTAAATGCAGGATAAAAGGTACACTTGGTGACCTATTAAAACTGCTTTATTCTGTGCACATTTATTGGCAACCCCCCCCACAACTTCAATGTGCTTGGCCGGCAGGGGTCAGGATTTGCACACCGCAACTCCATGTTCAGTGTAATGCCCAACATCGTGGACTAGAAGTAAGTCAGATCGCGCTCTCCTTGCCCTGCCTGCGTTTAGTTGCGGGATACTGCCAGACAATTCTGAGTTTAAGTTGAACTAGGCATAGCGGTTGTGGGGCGTGTCCGGCCCAGTGTGAGCATCATGGAAAATGGCCCGTGGCCTTGCGGATTCCGGAGCTCCGTCTTGTTGCTGGGAGGTGCCATGGGGTGATGGATTGCCTCTTGGGCATAAGAGTGCAGTGTAGGAGCCAGGCGTGCCGCTCGGGGCATGAGTTGTGTTTTAGGTGCGAGCTTGGGGACATCGATCCCGAGGCCTATGTGTCCTGTATGCTTACAGTGCTTACAGTTGAGATAAAGGTATCGTGTGCTCTCACACACAGGTAGCATGATTAATCAGTGACTTTTTGCCTGGCTTTGCGCTGCATTAATGATTGCACATACGGGGACAGACATTGCTGGTGGTGTTCCCGGAGAAGATGGGTGGAGTAATTGAGCCCAATGCAAGGAGAGCGTTGGTGCACGCCGGGTCTTGGGGTTAAGTAAGATACAGATTTACTTCTAGATTGCTAAGAAATTCCACATTTTCAGGACACACATAAATTAAACTTGACGCGAAGGCCTAGAGTGGAGTGTTAGCAATTTGAAGTAGCAAGCCTCACTTTGCATGACAATTTGTTTTGGTTGCGAGGGGAGGTGTGGCGCGGGAGCCTGGGTGACTGACTCTGGGGCGCGAGGGTCCCGGTTCGATCGCCGGCGACATCTCAGCCCAGCACCATGTGACTCCGGGCATTAACTCTCTTAATTTAGAGAGGAATATCACAGTGGAAGAACAGTGGGCGTGCAACAAAAAAATAAAAAATAAATTGCCGCCATTTATGTGTGGGAATCACGCGCCACGTAGATACCACCTAGGATAGATGAAGGGGGACACATTCTTCCCTGGTCTTTTAGAATGTGCTTCAATAGGGAAGGACGACCCAGCAGCAAGGGGCTGCACACAGCGCATATTATCAGGAAATACCACCTGCACCTTCGTCTGAGCTTTTCCGGTGTAGATACTTATTAAATCGGTAGCGAAGGAGCCCTGCCGCATGGTCCCCACCTGCTTTAAGGATCCTAAAGCATTGGTTCCCTGTATAATAGGCAGACGATCTGGCAATCTCATCCCAATTGCAGTCAGAAACGGAAAGGTCAAAGGAATCTTGTTAAAAAGCTTGGGCTCACTCTGCTGTGTAGTGAGCGAGAGAGTTAGCACAATTCCCGCGCAAATATCTGGTTGAGGCAGCTACGTTCCGTGGTTCTGCCACATACTACTTCACTGGTTGCGAGATGTCTCTCCCAAGTGGGTCGGGCCCAGCCCTTCTAGTTGCTGTAGTTACGGTGCAGCTGGGGCGCCGGAAAAGGGGGTGCTTCTCTAAGCAGGCCATTGCTCTTCCTAGTGGGCATATGGAAGTGCCAAATAGGGCGGTGCTGTCCAGCCACATGTTATGTAGGCCTTGGGCCATGGTTGGTGCGACGTACATAGCTGTCTAGGGCATCAAGTGCACTTTTCATCTGCTTATAACGTTCAAGTAGTTTGCAAGTGATTTTGACCAAGCGCCAGATGCCACACGAGGGCATTAGTCGTTGTGGACAGTGCAAGGGCACTGTAATTGCCCCAGGGGGCAGCAATCGAAGGCTAGGATCTTTCCTAATCTGGCGCCAGAATGCATAGCTTGTGAGGGACAACTGTGCTGTAAGGGAATGGCATAGGTGAATGTCAGGCATTCGATAATTAATAGCATTTATCAGAGACATTGCTGGGGCCCAGCAAGGGCCTTGGGCAAGCATTGGTGATCCTGTCTTCCATTTACAGATTGAAGGATTGGAATTGTGCGGCTGACAGAGGGGACTGTTCGTCGGGTTTGGCATGGGCTCATGAATATGGATAATCTTTCTCACTGTCAGGTGAAACGGGGTTAGGTTACGAGGGCTAGCCAGGCCTACTTGACCGGTTGGTCCGTACTTTACCTGTGGTCACGGGTCATCCCCGGCAGGCTCACCTAGCTTTTCATCCTTCCGAGGTCGATCACCATTAAGTTGAGTATCAATAAACCTGTTATGGGGAGGTACTTTAGATCTCACAATCCCAGGAGCTTCATGAAAGGTGTGCTGTCTTTCAACAGTCTTGGAAGAGGTGGTTGGGCCACAAATGCCGACAATTACCAGTACAGCGGGCAATTTGATTTCAGATGGGGCAGGTATAGTTGCTTATGTTTTACTCCCTGTCCTCATATCCAAATACATTGGCTAACCTGTTGGCACACTGGGATACCTTAGCAAAAGTTGCTATGGGAGACATATATGCTGGGTGAGGGATGCCAGCAGGGCGACACAGCTTTCGTCAGTGCTGATGACGGATGGGTTTGCAGACTATAAGGACATGGTGATCCAACCGTGTCTTGGTTTAGGCGGCGTGGCACACCGAGCTGCCTTGTAGGGCATGAGATAGCGTAAATTCACTCCATGTCAGCATGTTTATTGGATGGCGCAGCACTTGGTCAGCAGTCTGTACCCTCGTACTGGGGGTCATCCAGGTAAAAGGGCACATTAGGGCCTAGTCACCCCAGAATGATATGCAAAAACCGGCACACGGTGCGTTAGGGTTTGTATCACTCAGATCTGGGGGTGTCTCATTGGGCACACTCACTGCCCGTGCATTGTGCTTTGGCCGGTTTGTTTCATCTTTTCATAGGGAAGAGATATGTGGGGTATCTAATTGTTCACAGCATGGCACATTAAGGTGGGTGCAAACCGGGTTGTTACACATTAAATCTTTTATAACAAATGCTTTGGGGCACTTGCAGCAGTGAGGGAGCTTCCTGAGGACTCCCCTCCCCCAGGCCCACAGGGCTTTCAGCAGAATAGCCACAGGCTCGAGCAGGTCAGATGGGGAGTTCTGCGCAGTGCTTATAGAATGTCACATACCATTAAGGGCATGTTCTACTGAAGGGCAGGTTACTACTAAAGTTGTACCAAAGTTTTGGGGTCAAACTGGGTTGGAGCAGTAAGTTAAAGTTGAAGCACAAATAGGCTACAATGTATTAAGGAACATTTGGTATTCCCAGTATTCAATAAAGGGCAAGTATTGGTACATATTGCTCCCCTCCTAGTTCCACGGTCTTGTCTGCTCCCTGGTAAACTAACAGAAGTTCAGGAGGGCAAGACTTCACTGAGGGTGGTGACTGGCTTAATTCGATGAGCAAATCCAAAGGTTTCACGTTTACTAACGGGAAATTTTCAGCTGCCGGTGCATAGTTTTACTGATATGCACAGTATTATTCATGTAAATAATAGATGTATTGACTAGTACGACCAGCGGACGTTCTCGCATTAAGGCATTTGGCAGCGGTGAGTGTTGCTATGCTGTAAGGATATAAAGGTTAAATATAACTGCCAGGTCCCACTGGTGTGTCAGCCAATTGGCTACTTACGGATTTAAAGGTGAGTTCAAAGAGCACAGGAGAGGTCATGGCATAGGAAACCTGGAGCGTTTCAGCTTTTGGGTCTGGTGGTGGCTTCACCTCATGGTATTAGGTTCTAAACCCCATGCTGTTCAATCAACCTTTATTCCTTCTGTGGCGGTGATAATGAATATCAGTGAGCGGGGTAAGAAAGATCTCTGATCCAACGGCAACATGCCTACGGGAACACTTGCACTGCAAAAATACACAAGCGTCATGCCACAACAAGCACTATACACAGATAACTGGGAAAGGAAGTAAGGCGGACCTGATAACTCTCACTTCTACCTGCATTGGCACATCTTGGCAGGAGTCATTGTCAAAGGTATTGCACTTCAGCCAGTCTATGTTAACACCCATCCACTCCAAGCCAATTGTTTAAGGTCATCTTGGGCCGCATATACACAGCCCAGTATTAGGCCCCTGTGGTTGTCAGTGTCGTGAATTACTAAATTCAACTGAACAGGAGGTGTGACCGGGGTTTACACTAGCAGCAGTTTGGGAGTGCAAGTCTCCACCTAGGGGGGTGGCTGGCTGAATTTGATGGACTAGTTCAAAACGTTTCTCAGCAACTGCACGTGGGAGAGTGTCAATTACCTGTGCATAGTTCAACCAGACACTCAGTATCATAATAATTTAAATAATCACTGTAGTTGCAAGCGTGAGATTACCTCAATGCCAGCAACTGCTCACATTGTTAGCAGTAAAGCTGCTTGGGAAGTCTGGGTGCAGTCACCACAGATAAAACTGATCAGGCACCAGTCTGGCAGAAAGGAGGGATGTTGAATTGATTGCCCACTTAGCAGTATGACTATTGCGGGGAGGAAATGGGGGTGATTCAAGGGACACAGGTGGTATGATGGCAACCCAAGACTGTCAGCTTATGCTGGGTAGGAGTTTCCGTATCACCAACCAGAAGGGTGCCAAGTGGCAAACCCAGCGAATATGTTTAAGAAATGTGTGTCTCTGGCCTTACTGCGGTGCAGAGCCATTCTCAGTTAGAGGTATGCCCAGGTGAAAATTGTGTGCTGCTTAAGGTTCTAATGACCGGTGCGGTTTGTGGTATCTTTTCACGGGGAAGAGAGATGTTATCACTTGATCGCTTACAACATAGCACATTCAAGCGGGCGTTGTTTCATTGCAAGTTGCAATGAGAGATTCCCTTATTACGCCAGCAGCTGCACACATGGCCAGCAGTGTGCAGCCTGGAAAGTCTGGGGGCGAATACCACAGATTAAACTGTAAAGACAAAATTACTGTACAACAGAAGGGATGATGGCAAGTACACAAAGGCTCCCTTGCTTAATGTCACATATTCCATGGCGGGATAGTCATCAATTGACACTGGGAACCTTAGATTCTAGTAGTATCACTGGTAATATACACACAACTCCGTGGTCTCGTGGGGTATGTAGTCCCACCCTGAAGTGTAGAATGCAAAAGAACTGCACATTGCCACTATTTTGAGTGTGACAGATGCAACAATTTGATCCCTGCCAAAGTTCTTATGGCCAAATTCCCAACATACAACCGTTCACTCCTGCCTCACTGAAGGTAGTCTGTTAGCAGAGGTATAGAACGGGACGTCTTGCGCCAGGTTGCGGACAATGCACGGGCAACACAGCAGAAAGTCTGCTGTCAGACAAGGGTGCTTGCGGGCTAGGAGGCCAGGCAATGTAGCAGAACCAATTCTAAGGACCCCTCTCCCCCAACCGGACTGCCTGAGAATGTGAGTGCAGTGGGATTTGCAATGTTGCAGGTATTTTCCCACCCATACAGGGGCAGAAGGGTACATTGCAGGAAACTGCATAAATGTAGTGGGGGCAAGACCTATAGAGCATCAAGGGTCACAGCTGGTTAGCAGGTATGTGGGCATCTGTGATAGAGCGTTAGTTAAGCAAGTCTGATAGTAGGCGTAAGTTCTCTCCAAATTGTTGTTGTGACTACAATAGTGTGCGCTAGGCGAATAACAGTTTTGTTCGCCAAGGTTTATTAATAGAGAAGGTCTGTGCACATGTCTGGTCAACCTCAACAAAGTAGGTGCACTCTGGCCCCAGGTCAGGTTACGGGTCGCTTCAGTGATGCACAAAATGCCCCGTCCGCATAGCCAAGTATATAGGCTGGTTGTGGAAGCGGTCCTGTAAACAAGTGTGCTGCTGTTACATGAATTGGGGAAGCAGGTGTTAGGGAGCACAAAATGCTAGAAGAACTGCAACTACAGGTTGCAGGAGATGGGAGCCACTTCAGCTTGAAGGAAGATGGCGATGTTTAAGATTAGAGCTCCCTCCTGGGAGGCCATCACATTCTTGCAGTTCAGGCGAGGTTTTGGTACATTCCCAGAGAAGAGTAAACCGCTCCATGTGCAAGTTCGCAGAGCAAGGGGCTTTGGCTTCATCAGGCAGTGGCTATGCCGGGCGAACACCAAAGGTTATTTTGACAAAGTTCGTGTGCAGTTGCCACAGGTGGGCCTGGATCTGTTCCGACTGGACATGAATGAGGCCCGGGAAATTACAGCTTGCAGCGAGAAAGGAACTGTTTTGGTGGGGGGGCTCTTTAGGCGACGGTGGCCGCCTCCAGAGCTGTGGCGGAGTTACAGGGCGATCTGGAAGCATATGGGTACAGAACGGTACCTCTGCAAGAGCACAATTGGGGTGCCAGAGCCAAATCCCAGGAACCTCAGCAGAGAGGCCTGGAATAATTACGTTGGCGCCCCGTTACTCCTTCGGGCGGTTGGGGGCCTGAACAACCGGGGGCTTGCCTTGCTACGCTCCGCCCTGAAAGGGGCGTGAGTAATAAGGGACCAATGTGTCAAATGATCCAGTAAGGGGATCACCCCCAAAAGGGTAGTGCTGATTGAATTCTCCACAGTGCTTGGCTCATCAGGCGGGCAGGGCAGCATAGGTTAGTACAGCTGCCTGCCCTTGGATCGCCCGTAAGATAACCCACCATATTGCATACTTTTGTATGAAATAAACCTGCAGCAATATTCTTCCCAAACAAAAGTTGTGTTGTGTATTTATTTATGCGTGCATATTCTGTTGTGGTGTGGGTGGGGTGTTTTGCCAATAATGGGACTAGATACCGTGCAGGCCCGAGCCATAAATCCCACATGTGCTCCTACAACCCTACAGCCCACCTCATTATTTTTAACGAGGATCAAGCGTCCAGTCTGCATGCAGCCGGTCGGACCATAGTATGTTAGGCGGCAAGGCAACTCAGAGGGTTAATAACGGCCTTAAGTCCGCAGGGCTGGCAACCCTTTCATCCGCCCAGGGTCAAGGAGACGTGTTTGATAAGAGCAGTTTATAATTACGCAAGCACAGCGGTGGTAGACAGGCACAGAGGCCACTGCAATGAAGTGCTTGCTCAACATAGACAACCGATTTCACTTAAAAGGTCGTCAGGGCCGGGGCTGAACAGTCACGGTGCGTGAGGAGGCCACTAAGGCAACAGTAGACCCCAATACAGGCCCCTGTTGTCTCAAAGGTGCAAAACAAAATAAACACAAAAATGGGCAGATTTACAGGCCCCTTGCGCCACTTTTCATTGCGTCCTCCTTGCAACACCAATGATGCATCATTTTTACAGCATGACTCATCATGTCGCAAGGAGTTACAGATACGTCATTATTTCTGACGTATCTGTAGGCGCAACAATGACGCATTGCTGGAGTGTGTCACAAAAGTGACGCAACTCCAGCAATGGGTCATTACACATGGGCAAGTCCCATGTGAAATGTGCCTGTGTCAGCCTTACGCCAGCTGTGAGGCAGGCGTAAGATATTGACGCATTTGCGTCCTAGAAGTGGTGCAGTGAAATCTTGTAGATTTAACTGTGTCACTTGTACGACCCTTTCTTGTGTCGGAACGCCCCCCTGCATACATTATACCTGGTGCAGGTATAATGTGGCGCAGGGGTTTGCAAAGTGACGCATCTGCTTAGATGCGTCACTTTGTAAACCCTTGCGTCACATTACACAGTGAAATTCACTGGGGGGGGAGGATAAAGGGGCTTTAGGTGGATTTTTGAGGACTTGAATGACGCCAGAGTACCAACAACGGAGGCTCAAACCCGCCCCTATGTGTACCTTAATACACGTCCCTGGCTAACAAGCTGTAAGGAGTCTGCAGCAGAACTCAAACACAAAGGGAAACGTAGGGAGGGCGGCACGAATTCCCTGCACTCATGCAATACATACAGGGACCTAACGAACTGTTAAAGCCCTCGGCTACCTTGATGTTTGTGGCAAACAAGCACCTGCAATTATGCGCCAGGAGGCGGCGTCGTTGCTGTGCGCAGAATACAAGAGCTACAAGGCCTTACCATGGCCAGAATAAGCATTCTATAAATCACTACAACATAACTAATATGTACAGTATTCTAGTCAACGGTCTCTGCACATATGACGTGATCACAGCAAACCTGGACGGGATAAAGACCTGTGGGCGGTGCAGGGCCCACCTGAGAATCTCAGCACTGACTACTGACTCCACGCCCATCATGCCCAAGATGCACTTAAATCTGTTTTATCCACTGGAGCAGTTTTCATCAGCACTAAACACTATTAAACACCGGAGTTTATTCTCATTGTTGCAGGGATTCTGCTCATGCACAGAACTATGCACAGGAAACAGGGACCTCAGTGAATTGCGGTGTACCAAAAACCCACCTCAGAACCCCTATCCGACCAGCATCAGTGTCCCATTCGTTATCCGATTTTATCTCAGCGGTCCCAATGTATAGACAACCCAGAACAAGCGACTTAGGGTATTTCTCAGGAATGGTGGGAATCAGAAATACCTGTTCGTAATTATTCTCATATCAGTCCACAACAAGAGTAAACAGAGACACAGTAAAGTTTAAAGAGTTTATTTTATAAACCTCGTGTCCTAAGATGAAGTACTTTGGCTAACATAAGCAGACAAATGATTAAAATCAAAACCATCAGCATAGTTACAATACCATTTCACATGGGAAAAAGCAAGTCTATCGCGATGCGCTAAAACTGTACAAAGCAGAGATTATCAAAGCACAATCCAAGTACTATGAAGCAAAAATTTTATCAGCTCCTAATATCCCACGAGAAATTTTTAAAATTTTAAAATTCTTGATCACCCCTCCATGCACCACAGCGAGTCCCACTGACTTACAAGGACGCTGTAATAATATAGCAGAGTTCTTCCAGGATAAAGTACAGGCGATGTACTCAGCCTTTCCAGCAGTGGATAATTCCGCCTATGATCCTCAGATGGAAGAAAAAAGAGACCTTTTAGATCGGAGTTTGGAATCTTTTCCGCCCCTGGACTCAGACAAAGTGGTCTCTTTACTCAACAAACTCAAATCGGGCTCCTCTAAAGATCAGGCACCCCCCACGGTGTTGTGTAAGGTTGCCCTAGAAGTAGCCCCCGTCATCGCAACACTTATTAATTCCTCACTGGCAGCAGGTAGGGTTCCTTCACTATGGAAGGAAGCGATGGTGAAAGCCCTGCTGAAAAGCCAGGATCAGACCCGGAAGTAATGGCCAACTATCGACCAATCTCCCTGCTCCCGGGGATAGCCAAAATTGGGGAGAAATATGTCAACACTATTCTCTCCTCCTATCTGGAGGAGCATGACTGCTTGCACCTGACACAGACCGGCTTTAGATCTCTTCAGGGCACTGAAACGGCCCTGATCGCGGTAGTGGAGGAGGCAAGAAAAATCATGGACTCAGGAGGATCAGCTGCAATAATCCTCCTTGATCTTAGTGCGGCTTTCGATACTGTCAACCATCGAATCCTTATCTCCAGATGTCATGAGATGGGGGTGACCGGAACCGCACTGAGATGGATAGTCTCCTTTTTGGAAGGCCGTACATTCCAGGTTTTTGAGGATAACGTGACTTCCAAGAATGTGCCTTTGAAGAGTGGAGTGCCTCAGGGCTCTTCACTAAGCCCCACTCTTTTTAATATTTATATGAGTCCATTAGCTAAAATAGTGGAGGTGTTTGGCATACAAATTGTCACGTATGCCGACGACACCCAGTTGATAGTCTCCCTCAAAGACCCAGGACAGCCTGGAAGTAATCTCTCCAGATGTCTTGAGGCAATATCAGTCTGGATGAAACAGTCCTGCCTTCAGTTAAATGGAGCAAAAACAGATCTTATGCTGTTGGGTAGGCCTCTGCCTCCAAGCCTGCTTCTTGCCTGGCCTAGCTGTATGGGAAACCCGCCTACTCCTAAAAATCATATTAAGAGCCTAGGAGTTTGGCTGGATGCCAAACTAGACATGAAGATACAGGCTAAAAAGGTAGCTGGGTGCTGTTTCGGGATACTGAAAACAGCGCGAAAAATCCTGCCTCTTCTCCCGTTTAATGCGAAAAAACTGCTTCTCCAAGCATTAATTCTGTCACGTCTGGATTATGCTAATGCCCTCTATTTGGGAGTCCCTCAATCCACAATAAGCATACTTCAGAAGGTCCAGAACTGTGCGGCAATAATTCTCTTGCAAATTCCGCGGAGGGAATCAGCGAGAGGAGCAATTAGACAGCTGCATTGGCTTCCTATTGCAGAAAGGATCAAATTCAAGGCCCTCTGTGTTACGCACAAGATCATGGCCGCTAAGGGTCCACTAATCCTTCGGAGGATAGTTTCCCCATACTGTCCCAGAAGGTTCCTTCGCTCTGGAAATAAACGCCTGGCCAAGGTTCCTAGAATTTAAGTCCAGAAGTGGAGGCCGTTGTTTCTCCTATGTTGCCTCCAAAGCGTGGCACACCCTCCCAGACTCCATCCGTCTGGAGGAGGAATATCTTCCCTTTCGGAGACTTTTGAAGACGCATCTCTTCCCAACTGTTTAATCAGTCTGCTCTTCTGTTTGATTGGTTCTTAGCGCTGGGAGGCCTTAGGGTAGCCATGCGCTTTATAAATGCTTCTTTCATTTCATTTCATTTCATAGAAAATGAAAGGAGAAATCATAATAAAATGACAGTGGATTACAGCCACCTTCCCTTCACTAGTAAACTAATATTATTATCATTAGACTAACACAAGGTCTCTAGGCTTGAATGGGGAACCCCATACCGTAAAGATCAGCTCAGTGGAATCACATCACAGCATCAGGTATACTCTGCTCCTGGAAAAGCTCTTCTTCCGAATGTGTATAAAGCATGCAGCCTGCAATATTAAAAGCACTCGACTTTCAGGTATTTGCAGCTGCGTGCGTATTATGGCTAAATAGTGGGCCGATCAACCTGAACCCAACAACATGCACCGTCTAGCGACCCAGACTGTTTCTTTACACAATGTTCAGACCAAGATCGCAGCTCACTGTTAGGGATGTGAACAGCAGACAGTTCTCATGTGAAGCAGAGGCGAGCAAGCATTTCTCAAATAATAACATGTAACTGCAGTGTTGTGTGCCAAAGCAGCAAAAGTGGCAAGATGGCTTTCTAACATCTAACGCGGTTGTGCTAACTTAGCATTGTACGTATATAAATAGCAGTCCTCACTACATCATAATGTGTCCGCCACATGGAAGAAAGGCGGAGTGGGCCTCAGACACGTGACACACAGCCCTCTGCTGCGCGGGTGAAACATCCTGATGCAACTTCCCATGTTTCCACCTTATAGTATGCTTTCACCAAGATTACGCCAGGCAGGAGGCTCTAATTGGTAAACGTAAGCCCAGGGCTGCTAGGTGAAACAAGTGTTTTATAGCTCATACTATAGCCTTATAGCCCGCCGTAGCGGGCTATACCGGCTGTTAAAGGCCCGCTGCAGCGTTAAAGGCCCGAGCCGAAGGCGAGGGACTTTAACAAAGCAGAGGGACTTTAAAAGCCGGTATAGCCCGCTACGAAGGGCTATAAGGCCATTAGAACATTCTGCCACTAGAGGGCAGAATGTTCTAACAAGACAAAGCCTTCAGGGAGCGCGAGGGGATTGAAATCCCCTCAGGCTCCCTGAAGCCTTTGTTCACAGCCAGAGCTGTGAACAAAGACACATTGGAATGTTGGTGCTCCGGGCTTCTACCAGCCATTATAAGCCCGGAGCACTCCATTGTTTCCAATAAAGCTCCCAACATTCCAAAGTTCTAATAGAAATTAAGTTGCGTGTAGGCACTTGGATGGATTTATACTGTGGACATGGCAAAAGGGTAGGGTAGTAGGCCTCCAGCTCCCACGTGGGAATGCACCTCTGGCGCCGCCTTCGATGTTCGTCGAATCGACAGAGGCGCTAATCGTCTATCTCATAGGCTCTATCTTCCTCCCAAGATGACATTGTGAGCCTGAACCCAAGACCGGAGAAGCCAAGGGCTACCCCGGGCCTTCAGATGCGTCATCATCAGTTAGGCCTCACACGTGATACCAGCTGATTGCCTTCGCCTGTCTGAGGACCGAGGCCCCCCCACCCCCACACACAATCCAGGGCCCTTTCACACAGAAAACACATATATTCTGGCCTGTCTACTGAAGGCAGCATTTAACTCTGTGTCTCTTTCTTCTAAGTGGACAATGTGTTCCACATTCCCTCTCTACACCAACCCCTGAAGGAAGGAGATCTCGGGGGTCACACTTTATAACCCAAAAAAAGACAAACACATTAAACAAGCATTTGCAATGCAATAGGACTAGTATTTGCGCGAGACCTATTGCATTGAATCACGCACAGCGGGAGTGGGGAGAAGGGGGCGAGAAGGCACAGACAAAGTAGTGCTTCACAGTCAAAATAACACATACCGTGTAACACTCAAAGAAAAGGGGCCAGCCCCGACACCCACCGACCACGCACGCAACCTGGGAATCATCCTCGACTCAACGCTCTCCATGACCAAGCAAGTCAACGCCATCTCCTCCTCCTACTTCAACACCCTCCGCATGCTCCGCAAGATCTACAGGTGGATCCCGACAGATACAAGAAGAACAGTCACCCAGGCCCTAGTCAGCAGCAGACTCGACTACGGAAACGCCCTCTACGCGGGAGCCCCGACCAAGCTCATCAAACGACTGCAACGAATCCAAAACGCCTCGGCACGACTGATCCTCGACGTACCACGCCAGGGCCACATCACCCCCCACCTGAGGGACCTGCACTGGCTCCCGTCAGCAAGAGGATATCCTTCAAACTCCACATCCACACACACAAAGCACTCCACAAGACTGGCCCTGCCTACCTCAACAGACGGCTCTCCTTCTACATCCCTAACCGCCAGCTACGCTCCACCGACCTCTCACTCGCCACCGTCTCGCGCATCCGAAGCGCAACCACCAGCGGGAGGTCCTTCTCCCACCTCGCCGCCAAGACCTGGAACTCCCTCCCACTGAACCTACGACAGACCCAAGACTTGCTGACCATCAGGAGGCTACTCGAGACCTAGCTGTTCGATCAGTAGCGTCCCGTCCCCCCCAGCGCCTTGAAACCCTCACAGGTATGTAGTGCGCTCTACAAATGTTGTTTGATTGAGTAGCCATTGTAGGGTACAAATGACGACATGGCCATAATAAGGCGGGTCTAACAAGCCTCATAATCAATCAGAAGGAAGCATTTACGAAAGACAATGACACAGGCCAATTAAAAACACATTGCATCTAATGAGATGCAAAGTGGGCGTTCCTGACCTGGCATGACAGGAGAAATGTCGCTAAGCGACATTTCTCCTATCAGCAAGCCTAACGCTATGAAGCATAGCGTCAGGAAAAGTAGCGATAACCCCTGGTATCGCTACTTTCCTTACGCCTGTTTCAGGACTGACTTAGCCATGATATCCTATGGAAGGTGGATATCATGGCTAAGTTTGCGAGTCCCTATCAACTAGCTAACGTGAGATTATCGCTGGGTTTCCAGCGATAATCTCACGTTAGCCAGTTAGCGCTAGGATTTTTATTGCTGATGAGATAAGCGTTGCTAATAGCACGCTATCTCAGCGATAAAAATCGGCGCTAGCCGGCGATAATTATCCGAGCGCTAAGTGCGCTCAGCGATAGTTATCGCCGGTTGTTGTTGATATGCCCCTAAAAGTGTAGGAGTCACGTCATCCATACTGGTAGGCAGTATAGTTTAAGAGTGCTTGATGTGGAGAAGCACAAACTTAGAGTCGGAAAAGAAACAGCAGAGTTGGGAGTTTTCTTTAAAAATAAAAATCGATTTCTAGCCAAATTAACCCTTTTTGCAACTTTAATCAATGCTCTAATAATGTATACTTTGCGGTGTGTATGCAGTTCTGGGATGAAAGTTAATTGCTCACTATCCTATATTAGGACTTTAAGTTATAAATTGCAAGTAGCAAAAGGATGTCTCTTTTGAAAGCAGTAACCTGCTGATCTGTTTACATCATACGCACTCTGTAATCTACTTGGTACAGGTTCTTTGCAGCAGGCATGTTAAACCTCTGCACTAACTTCACCGAAGTCAAAACCTCAACTATACAACATGCTGATCTCTCTCCAGGAAGATAATTAATCACACGAGTTATCTTGACATTTATGTGAGGCCTGGTAATTGCCGGGGGAAAGAAACGCTGCAGCAGGTTAAACGTTCAAACACGGCGCCCCCAGGAAGCCAGCACCCGGTGCGGTGGCACCGGTCGCACCGCCCTAAAGCCAGCCCTGAGTGATGTGGTCACTTCGTTTGGACCCTGAAATAAAGCGAGCTGCTGAATGCTGTTCTTCTGCTGCTCTTCTGCTGTTTCGAAAAAGAGACCAGCAAGGTAAACTATTTGCCACAAAGTTGTGTGACCGACTGACCTGGCCATATCTCGGAAAAACGGGTGTGAACAGCTGTAATTTCAAAGGGCACCACGAGTTTTGGAAGTACATTTGGCTTCGCGGACAACGTGTGATGCTTGAGCGCCACCTGCAGGCTTCACAACGAAATACTATTAAACTTTGCAGTACACCAGTAAGGATTCTTATTGGGTTATGCAATGTTGGACCCTGGATTTCTCTGGAGTGCATTTAGTCATGTTTGCTAGCTGCAGGTTCGTATGGACAGTGATGAAGCAGATAAACTGCTGAGCCTATTAACTGACACATAAAACCGATTATGAGACAAATGAGAGAAACATGATAAATGTGCACCAACTGCACTAACTATAGTTGAAGAATTCATGAGAACATCTTGAGAAGACTGCACCATACAAGCATGCACATGACAGTAAATTAGATGAACATTAGTCATTTGAATAACATCGGTTGTGCTCTATTTACTAGTATTGGTGTATCTTTTCAAAAAAGTAATAGAAGATGTGAAGTGATAAATTCACATGGTCTAAACACGTATGAAGCACCAATGAAACTAATGTAATCGAGAGGATATTATCTGCGTTACTGAGGAGTCTCATTCTAAACTCCATATTTTTCATATGTGAAATTGTGCTGTACTTTGTACTAAAATCAAATATTCTGAAACTTTTAGGGAATAATCTTTACACATGTGAATCACTAGAAACAATATTAATAATTTATGTTTTGAAATAATTTTCAACAAAACTGCGGGTGTCTGTTTTTCTCTACTACGCGTGCTTCGGAAGGTCCTTCCGTTACTACCAGAGGACTCTCGAGCACTCGTAGTAAGGAGCACAATCTTGAGTAGACTGGACTACTGCAACTCCCTGTACTTGGGAGCACCGCAATATTTCCTGCAGGGCCCGCAGAGAGTCCAGCCTACAGCAGCCAGGCTGGTATTAAATAGACAGCTTAGGTCCTCTACAACTTTAGCTTTGAGAGACCTACATTGACTGCCTATTAAGGAGAGAATTTGTTTCAACTCTCTCTGCATTGTACACAAAGCAGTACATGACCTGGGGCCGTCTTCTTTGCAGAAGATGTTTACTTGGTATATTCCTGGGAGGCATCTTCGTTCCTCAAATACAAATCTGATTTCATCTATCAATTTAAAAAAATCTAAGATGGGGGGCAGAGCGTTTAGTGTGGTCGCTGCGCGCCTCTGGAATGACCTGCCACAGAACCTTAGACAGGCTAGTTCCTTGACCTGTTTTAGGAAGGCGTTGAAAACCCGGTTATTTCCTAGGGGCGAATGATAGATATTTTCTTTGACAACTGGTCTCCATTGTTATGGTGAGTAATCCGTCAACCGAAGCGCCAGGATACCCGTTGGGTGACAGTCTGCGCTATACAAATCTCTTTTCCAATCCATTCCAATTTCACACAGTGGTGCTTTGAAAATGCAACAATATGTCATTGTTACACGCGTAATTTGCAATGAACTAAAATGCTTTTTGAGTGCAAATAAGTTAAAATAAATATCTAATGCCCAATAGGTTATAAATCAAATGTATATTTCCATTATTTTATATTCTGTATTTCATGAACCGAATTCAATTTAGGACTGCATTTTCCTTACTGTGCTTGATTCTGTTCTCATGGAAAGACTTCCCAAACTTGCTGTTAGAACTGGGGGTCTCTAGTTGGCAGAGGTAGGTACCTTTGACCAAATATGGACCTTTGCTTCTAAGTCAGGGAAAGGGCATTACACTACTGGATAACCCCTGCTCACCCCCTTGGTAGCTTGGCACAAGCAGACAGGCTTATCTCAGAGGCAGTGTGTTAAACATTTGTGAACACATACAGTAATACAGTGAAAACAGTACAGATGGACACCACATAGGTTTTATAAAAATCTGTATTCTTTATATAGACTTAACCCAAGACCACAAATGACAAAAATCCACAATACTGTACGCAAAATTGACTTAAAGATGGTAGAATTAACATAGTTCAAGTTGATTGTAAATGCGACACAGTTCTCAAAAAAGTACCTGGATGCGTAACACAAAATAAACAAAAGGCTCGCAGCGTTGGAGATGCGTCAATTCCTCGCTTCGGGGGAGACGATGCGTCGCGCCTCAATGCTTGCGCAGAGTAGGGGATGCGCCTTGATCCTTACTGGAGAGGAGCTGAGGCGTAGATTCTCGTGCCGCAGCCCAGTTGCGATGCGGCAAGATGGCGCTTAGATGCGATGCAACAAACCAGTGCAATGCGATAAGATGGCACCCTTGATGCGACGACTTTGAGACGATGCGGCACTCCCTGGCAGCCTTGCGGTGACTCTGTACTTTGGAGCTGCGACAGGCCCTGCGACACGCGTCTCCGATGATGCGACGGCGACCCTCACGGTTGCAACACGCTTCTCCGGTGATGCGACAGCAGACAGCTGCGACGAAGGCACGCTTCTGGGAGATGTGGCAGCGGCACGCTTCTCCGGCGATTCGATGACTACAGCTGCGGTGGTGACACGCTTCTTCTGGTTGCATCACGCTTCCAGCGACACGCAGGCTTCTGCAGATAGAATTCCCAGCAAGGAAATTCAGAGGGGAGCTGGTGGTGAAGTCTGTTGTCCCTGAGACTTCAGCAGGAGGCAAGCACAAGTTCAAGCCCTTGGGGTAATATTCTGCAAGATGATGGAAGTTCTGTAAAAGTTCCTTCTCCTCTCCTTGGCAATGAAGACACCACTGCAGGCCAACCCAACAACACAGCACACTGGCAGGGGGGCAGTCCAACTCTTACAGCTTCCTTTGGTTCTTCTCCTTGGCAGAGGTTTCTTGTTGTTATTCCAGAAGTGATCTAAATTCTTGGGGTCTGGATCCCCATATTTATACTACTTTTCTCTTTGTTCTCTGAAGGCAGAGAGGCTTTTGCCTAGTCCAAACCAGTTCTGGTCAGTCCTGGAGCACTTTGTTTACATTCAGAGTGCAGGGCAGAGACATCAGACACACCACAGGAGGTGGAGCCAGCATTGTGGAGGGAAGGCACAGCCCTATTCAGGTCCCAGGTGCAACTCCTCCCACCCATCTACATGCAG
Source organism: Triturus cristatus (assembly GCF_964204655.1). Taxonomy (NCBI): domain Eukaryota; kingdom Metazoa; phylum Chordata; class Amphibia; order Caudata; family Salamandridae; genus Triturus; species Triturus cristatus. Next base: position 37,025,934 of record NC_140581.1, read on the forward strand.
ATCTTCCTATTCAGCCCTGTGCTGACTCACCCTCTCCCCTGGAATCCCCAGCCCTTGTCACTCACAAAACCAGACACTCAATACACAACCTAGCAGAGGCAGGCTTGGACAGTTAAGCAAGAAAATACCTACTTTCTAAAAGTGGTATTTTCAAACAAAGAATGTTAAAACCAACTTCACAAAAATTTTTATTTTATCATTCTGAGTTCGGGCATACTAAACTCAAATTTCTACCATGTTCCCTGAGTCTGTTAGGATTATAAGATGTAATATTCAAACTACCCATCCTGGTCTATGGGGAACAGTAGCCTTGCAATAGTGAAAAACAAAAATGGCTGTAATTCACTATTAGGACATGCCACATACACCAGGGCATGTCCTACCTTATACTTACAATGCACCCTGCCCTTGGGCCTACCATACTGGTGTCTAATATGAAGATAAGGGAAGGTTTAGGGACTGGCAAGTGGGTGCACTTGGTCAGTCAGCATGGCAGTACCAGACTACACACAGGCTCTGCAATGGCAGGCCTTAGACACACTTTACAGGCTGCATCTGTGGGTGGCACAATCAGTGCTGCAAGCCCACCAGCAGCATTTGATTTACAGGCCCTGGGCACACATGGTGCACTCTACGAGGGTCTGACAAGTAAATCAAATAACCCAATCATGGAGTCACTAATCAATACATCAATTTAACATAGGGAGCACTTGCACTGTGCAATGAATAGCAGTAGCACAGTGTCCAAAGCATTTAAACGGGCAAAAACATATAAAAAACAGAGGAGGCAATCAGAAAAAATGGAAGGGAGACTCACGCCAATGGTACCAGGTCTAACACGTGTCCCCTCCAGCTGAAATGTGGGGAGAACTACCCTTCCCCTTGGGAGTTCTCTTCACTAAGGCGGAAAAATCTGGACAGACCATCAGCATTGGCGTGTTCTGTACCAGGGCGGCGTTCCACCGTGAAGTCCATCCCCTGTAGGGAAATGGACCACCTCAACAACTTTGGGTTCTCACCCCTCATCTGCATCAACCATCTGAGGGGCCTGTGGTCTGTCTGAACCCAGAAGTGAGTCCCAAACACGTATGGTCTCAACTTCTGCAGTGCCCAGACCACAGCAAATGCCTCACGCTCAATTGCACTTCACCTCTGTTCCTGTAGAAGTAACCTCCTACTGATGAAGGCTACAGGTTGGTCTAGGCCCTCCTCATTAATCTGTAATGGAACAGCCCCTACACCATGCTCTAAAGCGTCTGTTTGAACAATGAATTCCTTTGAGAAGTTGGGCGCCTGAAGCACAGGTGCTGTGCACATGGCAATCTTCAGGGCGTCAAAAGCCTTCTGACAGGTGTAAGTCCAGTTCACTTTCTTGGGCTGCTTCCTGGAAGTCAGCTCAGTCAGTGGCGTAACGAAAGTTGAGGGGGCCCCCCTGCAAAGTACACGGAGGGGGCCCCCTCCCCGGGCCACCACCTACCACTTTTGCAGAGGAGGTCCCCTGGAGCTTGAGGGCCCACCCTGCACTGAGGGGGCTGCGGGGGCTTATCTTACGCCACTGTGAAGATGCCAGACATGCCTCTTATTTCAGTTATGGACCTATCTCATTAGAAGAACAACAGACCTACAACTTCGGGCCATAAGACATCCACTTCAACACCAGGTAAAAAACAGAACAGATTCATTTTGCACTGACATAGCAACAATAATTAGCCCATAGTAAGATTATTCTATTTTGGCCACAGCCCAAAAATAGAAAAACGTTCTCATATGCCCCGGCAGTGAGGCCTGTGGGACTAGCAGGTTTCTGTGCCTGGGGAGGTCTTTGGGACTGGCAGGTTTCTGTGCCCAGAGAGGTCTGTGGGACTCGCAGGTTTCTGTGCCCGGAGAGGTCTGTGGGACTGGCAGGTTTCTCTGCCTGGGGAGGTCTGTGGAACTCGCAGGTTTCTCTGCCTGGGGAGGTCTGTGGGGCTGGCAGGTTTCTCTGCCTGGGGAGGTCTGTGGGACTGGCAGGTTTCTGTGCTTGGGGAGGTATGTGGGGCTGGCAGGTTTCTCTGCCTGGGGAGGTCTGTGGGACTGGCAGGTTTCTGTGCTTGGGGAGGTATGTGGGGCTGGCAGGTTTCTGTGCCTGTGGAGGTCTGTGGGACTGGCAGGTTTCTGTGCTCGGGGAGGTCTCTGGGACTGGCAGGTTTCTGTGCCCGGGGATGTCTGTGGGACTGGCAGGTTTCTGTACCCTGGGAGGTCTGTGGGTCTAGCAGGTTTCTCTGCCTGGGGAGGTCTGTGGGGCTGGCAGGTTTCTCTGCCTGGGGAGGTCTGTGGGACTGGCATGTTTCTGTGCTTGGGGAGGTCTGTGGGACTGGCAGGTTTCTGTGCCTGGGGAGGTCTGTGGGGCTGGCAAGATTCTGTGCTTGGGGAGGTCTGTGGGGCTGGCAGGTTTCTATGCCTGGAGTGGTCTGTGGAGATGGCAGATTCTGTGCCTGTGGAGGTCTGTGGGACTGGCAGGTTTCTGTGCCCGGAGAGGTCTGTGGGACTGGCAGGTTTCTGTGCCTGGGGAGGTCTGTGGGACTGGCTGGGTTTTGTGCCTGGGGAGGTCTATGGCACTGGCAGGTTTCTCTGCCTGGGGAGGTCTGTGGGACTGGCAGGTTTCTCTGCCTGAGGAGGTCTGTGGGGCTGGCAGGATTCTGTGCTTGGGGAGGTCTGTGGGGCTGGCAGGTTTCTCTGCCTGGAGATGTCTGTGGGGCTGGCAGGTTTCTGTGGTAGGTGAGGTCTGTGGGGCTGCAGGTTTCTGTGCCTGGGGAGGTTTGTGGGGCTGGCAGGTTTCTATGCTTGGTGAGGTCTGTGGGGCTGGCAGATTCTGTGCCTGTGGAGGTCTGTGGGACTGCCAGGTTTCTGTGCTGGGGGAGGTCTGTGGGGCTGGCAGATTCTGTGCCTGTGGAGGTCTGTGGGACTGGCAGGTGTCTGTGCTTGGGGATGTCTGTGGGGCTGGCAGGTATCTGTGCCCAGAGAGGTCTGTGGGACTGGCAGGTTTCTGTGCCCAGAGAAGTCTATGAGACTGGCATGTTTCTGTGCACGGAGAGGTCTGTGGGACTGGCAGGTTTCTCTGCCTGGGAAGGTCTGTGGGTCTAGCAGGTTTCTCTGCCTGGGGAGGTCAGTGGGGCTGGCAGGTTTCTCTGCCTGGGGAGGTCTGTGGGACTGGCAGGTTTCTATGCCCGGGGAGGTCTGTGGGGACTGGCAGGTTTCTCTGCCTGGGGAGGTCTTTGGGACTGGCAGGTTTCTGTGCCCAGAGAGGTCTGCGAGACTGGCATGTTTCTGTGCCCGGGGAGGTTTGTGGGACTGGCAGGTATCTGTGCCTAGAGAGGTCTGTGGGACTGGCAGGTTTCTGTGCCCGGAGAGGTCTGTGGGACTGGCAGGTTTCTCTGCCTGGGGAGGTCTGTGGGTCTAGCAGGTTTCTCTGCCTGGGGAGGTCTGTGGGACTGGCAGGTTTCTGTGCTTGGGGAGGTCTGTGGGGCTGGCAGGTTTCTGTGCCCGGGAAGGTCTGTGGGGCTGGCAGGTTTCTGTGCCCGGGGAGGTCAATGGAACTGGCAGGTTTCTGTGCTTGGGGAGGTCTGTGGGACTGGCAGGATTCTGTGCCCGGGGAGGTCTGTGTGTCTGGCAGGTTTCTCTGCCTGGGGAGGTCTGTGGGGCTGGCAAGATTCTGTGCTTGGGGAGGTCTCTGGGGCTGGCAGGTTTCTCTGCCTGGAGTGGTCTGTGGAGATGGCAGATTCTGTGCCTGTGGAGGTCTGTGGGACTGGCAGGTTTCTGTGCTCAGGGAGGTCTCTGCGGCTGGCAGGTTTCTGTGCCCGGGGAGGTCTGTGGGACTGGCAGGTTTCTGTACCCTGGGAGGTCTGTGGGGCTAACAGGTTTCTCTGCCTGGGGAGGTCTGTGGGGCTGGCAGGTTTCTCTGCCTGGGGAGGTCTGTGGGACTGGCATGTTTCTGTGCTTGGGGAGGTCTGTGGGACTGGCAGGTTTCTGTGCCTGGGGAGGTCTGTGGGGCTGGCAAGATTCTGTGCTTGGGGAGGTCTGTGGGGCTGGCAGGTTTCTCTGCCTGGAGTGGTCTGTGGAGATGGCAGATTCTGTGCCTGTGGAGGTCTGTGGGACTGGCAGGTTTCTGTGCTCGGGGAGGTCTGTGGGACAGGCTGGTTTTTGTGCATGGGGAGGTCTATGGCACAGGCAGGTTTCTCTGCCTGGGGAGGTCTGTGGGACTGGCAGGTTTCTTTGCCTGGGGAGGTCTGTGGGGCTGGCAGGATTCTGTGCTTGGGGAGGTCTCTGGGGCTGGCAGGTGTCTGTGCTAGGTGAGGTCTGTGGGGCTGCAGGTTTCTGTGCCTGGGGAGGTTTGTGGGGCTGGCAGGTTTCTATGTTTGGTGAGGTCTGTGGGGCTGGCAGATTCTGTGCCTGTGGAGGTCTGTGGGACTGCCAAGTTTCTGTGCTGGGGGAGGTCTGTGGGGCTGGCAGATTCTGTGCCTGTGGAGGTCTGTGGGGCTGGCAGGTTTTTCTGCTTGGTGAGGTCTGTGGGGCTGGTAGGTTTCTGTGCCCGGGGAGGTCTGTGGGACTGGCAGGTTTCTGTGCCCTGGGAGGTCTGTGGGGCTAACAGGTTTCTGTGCCTGGGGAGGTCAGTAGGACTGGCAGGTGTCTGTGCCCTGGGAGGTCTGTGGGGCTAACAGGTTTCTCTTCCTGGAGAGGTCAGTGGGACTGGCAGGATTCTGTGCTTGGGGAGGTCAGTGGGACGGGCTGGTTTCTGTGCCCGGGGAGGTCTATTGGACTGGCAGGTTTCTGTGCCCAGAGAAGTCTGTGGGACTGGCAGGATTCTCTGCCTGGAGAGGTCTGTGGGGCTGGCAGGTTTCTCTATCTGGGGAGGTCTGTGGGGATGGCAGGTTTCTGTGCCTGTTTAGGTCTTTGGGACTGGCTGGTTTCTGTGTTTGGGGAGGTCTGTGGGGCTGGCAGGTTTCTATGCCCGGGGAGGTCTGTGAGACTGGCAGGTTTCTGTGCCCGGGGAGGTCTGTGGGGCTAGCAAGTTTCTGTGCCTGGGGAGATCTGTGGGACTGGCTAGATTCTGTCTCCGGGGAGGTCTGTGGTGCTGGCAGGTTTCTCTGCCTGCAGTGGTCTGTGGGGATGGAAGATTCTGTGCCTGGAGAGGTCAGTTGGGCTGGCAGGTTTCTCTGCCCGGGGAGGTTTGTGGGACTGGCAGGATTCTCTGCCTGGGGAAGTCTGTGGGACTGGCATGTTTCTCTGCTTGAGTTCTGTGGGACTGGCAGGTTTCTGTGCTTGGGGAGGTCTGTGAAGCTGGCAGGTTTCTGTGCCTGGAGAGGTCAGTGGGGCTGGCAGGTTTCTATGACCGGAGAGGTCTGTGGGACTGGCAGGTCTCTGTGCCTGGGGAGGTCTGTGGGGCTGGCTGGTTGCTCTGCTTGGGGAGGTCTGTGAGTCTGGCAGGTTTCTGTGCCCGGAGAGGTCTGTGGGGCTGGCAGGTTTCTGTGGCTGGAGGGGTCTGTGGGGCTGGCAGGTTTCTCTGCCTGGAGAGGTCTGTGGGGCTGGCAGGTGTTTGGGGCAGGATGCTGGGTGATCTTGTCACAGCCACAGAGTCTGGGATTTGGAGCCATTTATGGACCAGAAACATTGATCCTTTTACTGCTACTGAGTGGAGTACGACGGCTTCAGGGCGGGAAAGTGCATGGAGCGCCCCACAGTTCAAAGGTCGCAAGTGAGGTAGGTTGTGCTGGTGTTAAAAAAAAAGTCCAGAAAGAGAAGAGAGTTACACACGCTGGTGCCTGCTTCCACGAAAGTCATGTGCAACCTCTGATAGAACATGCTTCGTAACATAGAAAGGCTGTAAATGTTATTTTTTTCCTTTCATATCAATGGGGTAGGATTGGTGGCTGTTAGCGACAGCAGTAAACAGAGGGGAAGTACATGGTATGCAGTGCCATGAGAATTATGCTGCAGGTACTCAATTATGCAGCAGGAAAAGGCAAATTATGCGGTCTAATGCCGCACATTTTGTGATACTTATACTTATTTTTTGTAATTTTTGCACCTTTTAAGACTGTTCTGGCAAATGTTTCACCTCAGTCTCAGTTTAACAACCAAACAACAAAGAGTAACTGGGAGGAGGAGCCAAGATGGCGACCGGGACGGCAGCGTAGATTCCCGGCTCCGTGAACCTCCGCATCCCGCACGGATATCCTGCATGAGATCCTTATTCTGCGCTACGAGATCGTGTTCGTAAACGAAAGTGGCAACCGACCGTGTGACTCCGAGGTCTCTGACTGCCGTACAACCGGAGAAATCAGCGGTTGAACTTTGCGGCCCGTGCGGTCCCGAAGCCGGGACCTCGAGTGGACGCCTTGGCCGGGTGGCAGTTGAACAACAGCGGCCTGTGGTGACTGGGTGGAGTCGGTCCACCGAAGTGGAGCTCCCCTCGGCCTGCATTTTGCTGCGGCCGCTCCCCCCTGAACGTTGCGGACTGAGGTCATGCCCGGGTGTGCAATTCTCGGATTCCGTGGCGTTTGCCCTTGCCTTTGACGGTGAGCTGCCCGGACGCCGTCCCTGGCTCGCCCTGATCCTTGCGGGCTGCTCCCGGCTTTTCGCGGGAGCTGGTCCGTGGCGGAGACGACTGTTGCCCGTGACCGCGCAACGGCTGAATCTGTGCCTGCCCCAGGATCCCTGTCTTCAGCGACGTGGACCTTGAGGAGTTGTTCCCGGGGGTCCTGGCCCCACTACGAGTCGGGCCTTCCCAGCGGCCATTTTGTCGCGATGCAGCCTACCATCCTGTCCGCTGGGACGCAACGAGACTGGGGGTGTGTGCCTTTCGGGAGTGTGGCGGAGCGATCGGAGGGAGCTGCTCTGGGATACGGCGACCTCCTGGAGGCCCTTGGTGCCCTTCATTACTCCTTGGCTCATGGCGCCGGGGTCCTGGAGGGGAAGCTAGATGGTGTGGTAACAGCGTTGGGACAGTGGCGGCATGCTGGTCCACAGGTACACAGTGGCTTTCCACACTGCACACAAGAGGAAGATGTTGCGGCCCCCCCCCGCGATTAGTGTACAGCCGGACACTCCGGACAATATGCTACCGTGTGGTCGGCTAACTGTGGACTTGATCTGTTCCGGAGGTATCGGACCTGAGCGGAAAATGGTGGCCTTGTCCCGTGCGCGGTCTCCGGCGGCCCAGGGACAATTCCAGCAACGTGTGTCTCATTTGGCTGATTCAGCCTGTCTGGACCTTGTGTGCAGTGCAGATCCTGGGGCGGCACTGGAAAAGACGCCCCTCCATGAAGCGGTCTGTGCGGATGCTCAGAGACTTCCACCCCACCTGTGTGCGGCGCTTCCCGACTGTTTTTGGACACTCCTGTACCTTGGGACATCGGACATGGTGCTGGGTCGAGGGACAGGCATGGGCAGAATCGCAAAAAGCGGTCAAGGCTGAGGCTGATCCTTCGGGGGTGGTCACCTAGTAGACAGGCGGACTCATGGTTGCGCGCTCTCGTGGTTATTCGCATGGTTGGTGTATAATGCTCCCCATTCCCCCCCCCTTTTTTGATATGGTCGACTTGGTGCTGCTAATCGTTTGCTGGGGGGAGACTTCACCGTGCGGGAGGGAGAAGCCGGGGGTATGTTTTTAAGGCCCTCCTCCAGTTTATTATATTCTTTCCGCCCCCCCGTCTGGGGGGGCTCTTTCTCACTCTCTTTTTTCCCTGTCTCTTCTATATTTCGGGTCTAGTTCCAGGGCGACAGGCACACTGCTGGGGGGTGGGGCCATACTCATTCGCAGAGGTGCAGGGTGGGGGGATGGGGGAGGGGACTCTTTAGTCTTTATCTCTTTTTCCATGGCCTCCGTTTTTTTCTCTGTTTCTTTTTGCTTTCTTTTTCTGGGATCAGTGCGATACACCACCCTGATTGTGAATCGTTTGCTCTTCATGTGTGCCACAGTTTCCGGGGGGTTCGCTGGGCTTTAGGTACGGGGACCTGTAGGCGCAACTATCTTTGATATTTCTCCTCATCCGTACTTTCCCGCGCCTGCGCCATTGATTTAATGTAGTGCTGCTTATTGTTTATGTCTCTTATCCTTGCCCTTCTCGCTGTTGGGAAATTGTTTGGCACCTGATCCTACTGTTTTGTCTTATCATAAAATGAAAAACCCTTTCTCTCCTGGTGTCCTACCTGCGCGGCTCATTGGCCGGACTATATTGGATTGAAGACTTTGCTCTCCGAGGTGCCGCCTGTGTTGACATTTGCTATTATTATCCTGGTTACTTAGCGGCCGGCCCCGGGGGGTTGTAGGCCCATACGTGTAAATGATTGAAACATCAATAAAGGTTTTTCAAAAACAAAAAAAAAAAAACAAAGAGTAACTGAAAGACGGCCTGTCAATTTTAGCGAAGGGCATTCGACTGTGCAGCAAGGCATGTTGCTGTATTTTAGTAACTTTTAACTGTTTCAGCTAGAAACCATTTTATCTGCGAGCTGCAATTTATGTAGCACCACTGCCACCACAGCCCCAATCCTCCCCCTCTCTGCCCCACTCACACCCTGATGTCCAGTTCAGCTGGACCTGCCCCTTCAGAACCGACATCAATAGACAACTAGAAATCAGCGACAAGAAATCGGGTCAGTTTTGGGGGGAAGTGGGTATCACTTTGCCTTGACAATGTCGGGCGAAACCGGGAAACTTCTCCCAAAGTCACAGACTAAGGTGTAAATTCATAGGTGAAGGGTATATTTTCTTGCGCCCACAAACTTCAATGACGATTTTTGAGTTTTCTGTAAAATCCGCAAATCAATATAAATCGCAGGTGAAACTGATGACAGGCACTTTTAATCTTTAATGTGTAACATAACCACCCCCATATTTTCCAAACAACCTTCATGTACCAAAGGCGCCTTTCTTTTACGAAATGCCTTCACACTAAACTGGAGACCTTACGCACACAAGTGGTCGTCGCAATTAATTTTGAGTGGGGTGCACTTGTCTGCGGGGGGTGGCATAGACTGGGCGAACAGACAGACTCACCTGCGCGAGCCGCAGAAGACAGGGCAAACAAGGCTAGCCAGAGAAATAATTAAATTATGGCAGGTAGTCGCCGCCGCACGTTACCTCTCAATTGTCTCCACTCTGGCCTCTGGGATGCCTCCTCGCTTCACCAGTCAGCAATGCGCATGACAATTGGTCACCAGCCCCACCCTAAGGGTGAAGAGTAAGACCGCGCAGACGCGGCGACGGAGACATCTGCACGCTGCGCAGTGTGCACCATTACCATTTTTTAAATGTTATCATTCAATTTATAAAGAAAAGTCTAGAGCAAGCGTAAGTTACATAACCTACCTATATTAATTAATTACCTATCCCAGACAGTCACGGATTTGTGGTGCTTGCTGGCACCGCTGAGGGGGCCTCTGGAGCACTGGGGCCCCCCCGCAACACGGAAGCTGTGGGGGCCTGTGTTACGCCCCTGGGGCCTGTGTTACGCCCCTGCTTATAAATCCACACTGCACAATTCAACTATAAATAATTTAACCCTACAACATTCCATACCACATAATTACAATCCCAAAAATACACATATTTCCACTTCACTCCATACCACATAATTCCACATCACAGAATCACATTCCACACAACTTAATACCACTCCCAACCACATAATTACACTCCACACAACATATTTACACTCAACTCTAAAACACATAATTACCCTCCACAAAACACAACTCTACAACATGTTGCATAATTCCACTGCGCATAAGTATACACCACCCCATGCCACATAATTCCACACGTCACACAATTCCACAATTCATCCCCACACAATTTATCACACAGCATAATAACACTCCACATAATACCACTCAGCTCCACATAATTAACCTCCACATAATTATGCTCTACTCCATACTGCATACATACACTCCACATAAATCCAGTCTATGCCACGTAGCAACACTCCACATAGCTACACTTCACACCATGCCTCATAATACCACTCAACATAATTTCACTCAACACCGCAACTTCCACGTCACACAATTCAACTCTACATATTTCCATTCCACACCACATAATTCACAACAAACTACATAATTCAGACTAACACCACAAATGCACAACACACCACATACATCCAATCTACACCACAAATTCCACATTCCGCTATAATATTTAACAGCACACCACATAAGGAAACTCCACTACATACCACTCCACAACACAAAATACCATTCCAGATAATCCCACTCCAAGACACACAATCCCACTCCACTCAATACCACATATTTGCACTGCACACCATGCCACATTATTTCACTACACAGATCCAATCCACGCAACACAATTCCACAACCAACAATTCCAATCCAAACCATATATGTCCAATTGACACCACACACATTCCCTCCACTCCAAACAGAAAACGCATTGGTAAAATACATTGTCCATTACAACATCAATAGCTCTAACTCTCACCTTCTGATGTGTCCCAGCAGATCCTGTTTCTGGAGCTGCAAACTTGCTGGCTGAAGTCAGCTCTGTGGTGCCTCAGAGGAGCAGTGCCGTGTGGTGAATGCTGTCTCTGGGGCCCCCACCCCCATCCATTCCCCTGTCAGCTCTCCTCTGTGCTGCCTCCTGCCTGCTGTCTCTGGGGCCCCCACCCCCATCCTTGTCTTCTCCCTTCTCAGAGGCAGTGCCCTGTGGGGAATGCTGTGCTGCCTCCTGCTCTCTCTGGGGCCCCCACCTCCATCCTTGTTCCGGGACTGGCTGGTAGCTCTGACTGAAGAGAAACAATGTAACTTAGTCCTGGGTCAGTACAGGAGCTCTGTGCAGGCTGCTTTAGAGGCTGCTTTAGTTAGAGAGAGAGGCTTGATTTAGAGCAAGCCTCTCTCTCACAGCTCTCTACCGAAGAGCTGAGGGGGCCCCCTTCATTTACTGAAGAATGGGTGCCCCCCGCACCGCGGGGGCTGCGGGGGTGTTTGTTACTCCCCTGAGCTCAGTCAAGGGTGCAACAATATTGCCATAGCCCTTGACAAACCTCCTGTAGTACCCCGTGAGTCCTAAAAAGGCTCTCACCTGTATCTGAGTCTTTGGAGGTTCCCATGCCAGGATGGTATCAATCTTGGGTTGCAGAGGCGCCACCTGGCCGCTCCCTACCTGATGCCTCAAGTACACCACGGAATCCTGCTCGATCTGGCACTTACTCGCCTTGATCGTGAGGCCTGCCTTGCGCAGCGCCATCAACACTTCCCAGAGGTGGCGCAGATGTTCTTCCCAACTGGCGCTGAACACTGCAATGTCATCCAGGTAGGCGGCACTGAAATCTTCCAGTCCAACCAACACCTGGTTGACCAAGCTCTGAAAGGTGGCAGGGGCATTCTTCATCCCAAAGGGCATAATCCGGAATTGGTAGTGCCCATCTGGTGTGGAGAATGCTGACCTCTATTTGGCCCCATCCGTTAAGGTGATCTGCCAGTACCCAGACGTCAAATCAAACGTGCTGAGGTACCGTACAGCCCCTAACCGATCAATGAGCTCATCAGCTCTGGGGATGGGGTGCGCATCAGTCCTGGTGACTGAATTGAGTCCTCGGTAGTCCACACAGAACCTGAGTTCAGGTGTGGCACCAGGCGAGGCAGCCTTTGGGACCAAGACCACTGGGCTGGCCCAAGGACTTTTGGAGGACTCAATTCCCCCTAAGGCAAACATCTTGGAGACCTCCTCCTTGATGTAAGTCCTGACCTTGTCAGTCACTCTGTAAGCCTTGTGCTTCCCAGGAGGACTGTCCCCAGTGTCCACATCATGACACCAGGAACCAAGGAAAACAAATCAGAGAATTGTCCCAACAGTTGGCGACAATCTTGCTGCTGATCAGGGGTCAGTGTGGCAGAGAGGCTGACACCATCCACTGACCCATCTTGTTCTGTTGCAAACAGGAGGTCAGGAAGAGGCTCGGTCTCCTCCTCCATTCTATCATCTGTTGCTAGGAACATGTCCACTTCGGACCTTTCTAAGTGGTGCTTCAGGCGGTTAACACGTAGGACCCGCAAAGGGTTCCTTGGAGACCGCAAGTTCACCAAGTAGATGACATCACTCTTGCGCTACACCACCTCAAATGGACCGGTCCACCTGTCCTGGAGCGCAAAAGGCTCTACAGGGGCCATGACCCAAGCTTTCTGTCCAGGTTGAAGCTCGATCAGAGTGGCATTCTGATTGTACCACCGCTTCATCTCTTCCTGGCTGGCTTCCAGATTCGCCTGAGCGAGCTCTCTGAATCGCCGAGTCTGGTTCCTGAAGGCCAGCATGTAACTGTATACATCCTGGGGAGGTTTCCTGGGAGTTTGCTCCCAGCCTTCCTTGACCAAACTCAAAGGTCCTCTTACCGGGTGTCCATACAACAGTTCAAAGGGACTGAACCGTAGGGACTTTTGTGGCACCTCACGGTAAGCAAACAGAAGGCATGGCAAGAGGATGTCCCACTTACACCTCATTGGTTCTTCAAGACCCATGATCATGCCTTTAAGGGTCCCGTTGAATCTTTCAAACAGCCCATTACCTTGGGGGTGGTAAGGAGTGGTGAACTTGTAGGTAACACCACACTCCTTCCACAGGGACTTCATATAACTGGATATGAAATTGGTATCACGGTCTGACACCACCTCTCTGGGGAACCTCACACAGGAGAAAATCCCCATCAGCGCACGTCCCACCACGGGGGCCGTCACTGTCCTGAGTGGGATGACTTCCGAGTACCGGGTAGCATGGTCCACCAAGACCAGGATGAACCTGTTGCCCATGGCTGTCTTGGGATCCAGTGGTCCCACAATGTCAATTCCCACCTGTTCAAAGGGGGTACTGACTACAGGGAAAGGTTCAAGAGGAGCATTTTGCTTCCTCCCACTTTTCCCACATGCCTGGCAAATTTGACAGGTCCTACAATGAGTATCTGAACTCTTGTGCATCTGGTGCCAATACAAATGGGTGACAAGCCTTTCAAAGGTCTTGTCCTGCCCCAGATGTCCAGCTAAAGGTACATCATGAGCCAACCCCAGTAGGAAGGCTCTGAAGTGCTGGTGTACCACCAGCACACGGGCTGACCCAGGCTCAGCAACCTTAGGCTCTGTATACAGAAGGGTACTTCTTCTGTTCTTCACAAAATTCCTCCCTGCAGGGTCCTCCTTCTTGCTGCCAATGGGTCAGCTCAGGCAGGCCCCCAGTTCAGCAACTTGCTCCCCTGTAGGTGCCAGGGCATCCCCCTCAAGGTCTGCGTCCTCCTGGACCGTGGGAACACTGGGAGCCGGTTTCCCACACCCCCTACCTCTTCTCTTCAAGGCAGGCTCCTGGGCTATACTTTCAGGCTCCAGGACCTCTTCAACACCCTTACTGGCTGCCATAGACCGAGTAGTTACACACACCCACTCAGGCAAACCCAACATCTCCAAATGAGCCTTCTTCCCCACCTTAGCCCAAGGGGAGCTTTCCAAATCATTGCCCAACAGACAATTCACAGGCATGGCTGGCCTCACAGCTACTTGAAGAGTACCAGAGCGCCCGCCCCCCCACTCAAAGGGAACCTGAGCTACCTTGCAGTGGCTCTCTGTGTTGTCAGCAGCATCAACTGAGTAAAAGGCATTGGGGACAACCTGCTCTTGAGACACCAGGTGACACTTGACAGCTGTCACACTGGCTCCTGTGTCTCTAAGAGCCTCCACTCTATGGCCATTGATGGTCACCCACTGCCTGTATTTCTTAGTGTTATCAGGCAGCTGAGCTTGAGGGACCATCTCAAAGTCTCCTAATGAGACAAGGGACATTTCTGCGGGACCCAACCCACCTTGGGCACTCTTCTCCTCCACCCCCAGGGCTACACTTGTCACCTGATGGGGTGGTGCATGGGGTGGCACATACTGACCCTTTTGGGGACACTGGGGATCATACCAACGGTGTCCCAGTTGCTTACACTGAAAGCAGGTAGCTGGCCCCTTGTGAATAGATTTACCTGTCGGGGGCCTTGACTTTTGCTCAGGGGGAGGATGGGAACCCTTTCCTTGGTTCCCTTGGGGATTACTTTGGGGCCATTTCTGGAGCTCCCTCTGTTTACCCTTGTCCCCCCCACTCTTCTGCTGGAGACCCTGCTCACCTTTGGTGGAATCTCCCACATGACCCTTGTGGACCCTGGTACTGACCCAGCGGTCCGCCTCCTCAGCAAGCTTCCTAGGGTTAGTTAACTTGCTATGAATAAGGTGCTGGCGTAGCTCTGGAAAACAATTAGCAGATAAGTGCTCCCTGGCAAATAAATCATAGAGCGCTTTAAAAGTATCCACTTTGCTACCCTTCACCCAACCATCCATAGCTCTGCAAAAGAAAGACACATATTCTACCAAAGTGGTTAACTCCAGCTTCTTACAATTCCTGAATCTCTGTCTATAGAGTTCCAGGGTCAAACCATACCTTGTCATCAGGGCTTCCTTCATGTGGGCATAATAATTCCTATTCTCAACTGGCAGGTCTAACAAAGTATCCCTCCCCTCACTCACAAAGCGGCCCCACAACGCAGCTCCCCAATCCTTCTCAGGGACCCGGTGGGCCAACATTGCTATCTCATAGGCTGCAAACCACTGCCCAATATCCTCATGCTTGTGGAAATCTTTGATGACATCCTTGGGAATGTACACTCTGCTTTTTGAAGGCACAGATGGTGCGCTGCCACCAGAGGGAGTGATCGCGAAGCCCTTTGCCTTGATCTCTAACTCCCTCAACATCCTCTCATGCTCCATTCTCATACTCTCTCTCTCCAAGGACAACTTGTTATTCTCCATTTCCCTCTGACCTTCCATCTTAAGCTTGGCCATCTCCAGCTTGTGGGCCCTATTTCTCTCCCTGTCTTCCAACTCTCTGGGGGACAGGTCTTTGGAAGAGACACTACTGCCAGGTGGGACGGCACCCCTCCCCTGGCCAGTTGCCCATCTGCATCCCCAGCTGGCTCCACCTCTGACTCAGGGACATTTCTTGCTTCTACCCAGGCCCTCAGTGCCTTTAGGTAGTCATCCTTTTTAGAAATACCTGGTGTAGCAAGTTTCAATTTCTTGCAGAGATGCTTGAGCTGTTTCAAAGTGTAGGTTTCCAACCTCTCTTCCTCAAAATCAAGATCCATAGATGCAACAGATGCTGGCCTACTCATGGCAGTAAGAATTGACAGTTCTCAGGTAAAATAACAGTCAAGGAAAAAAATTCTACTGAACAAGTATGTGGTCGCGCTTGGTCTGCACTCACTAGTAGTGTGCACCAATCACTGTAAATGAGTCACAAATGCTGGTCCAAATCCTCACCGCTGACCACCAATGTTAGAACTGGTGGTCTCTAGTTGGCAGAGGTAGGTACCTTTGACCAAATAGGGACCCTTGCTTCTAAGTCAGGGAAAGGGGATTACACTACTGGATAACCCCTGCTCATCCCCTTGGTAGCTTGGCACGAGCAGACAGGCTTATCTCATAGGCAGTGTGTTAAGCATTTGTGAACACATACAGTAATAAAGTGAAAACACTACAGATGGATACCACAGAGTATTTAGAAAAAGAAGTATTCTTTATATAGACTTAACACAAGACCACAAATGACAAAAATCCACAATACTGTACGCAAAATTGACTTAAAGATGGTAGAATTAACTTAGTTCAAGTTGATGGTAAATACGACACAGTTCTCACAAAAGTACCTGGATGCGTAACACAAAATAAACAAAAGGCTTGCAGCGTTGGAGATGCGTCGGTTCCTTGCTTCGGGGGAGACGATGCGTCGCGCCTCAATGCTTGCGCAGAGTCGGGTATGCGTCTTGATCCTTACCGGAGAGGAACTGATGTGTAGATTCTCGTGCTGCAGCCCGGTTGCAATGCGGCAAGATGGCGCCTAGATGCGATGCGACAATCCGGTGCAATGCGATAAGATGGCGCCATTGATGCGACGACATTGAGACGATGCGGCATGCCCTGGCAGCCTTGCGGCGACTCTGTACTTTGGAGCCGCGATAGGCTCTGCGACACGCTTCTCCGATGATGCGACGGCAGCCCTCTCAGTTGTGACGCGATTCTCCGGTGATGCGACAGCAGACAGCTGCGACAAAGGTACGCTTTTGGGAGATGCGGCGGCAGCACACTTCTCCGGCGATGCGATGACTTCAGCTGCGGCGGCAACACGCATCTTCTCGTTGCATCGCGCTTCCAGCTGCCAGCGACACGCAGGCTTCTGCAGATAGAATTCCCAGCAAGGAAATTCAGAGGGGAGCTGGTGGTGAAGTCTGTTGTCCCTGAGACTTCAGCAGGAGGCAAGTACAAGTTCAAGCCCTTGGAGTAATATTCTGCAAGATGATGGAAGTTCTGTAAAAGTTCCTTCTCCTCTCCCTGGCAATGAAGAGACCACTGCAGACCAACCCAACAACACAGCACACTGGCAGGGGGGCAGTCCAACTCCTACATCTTTCTTTGATTCTTCTCCTTGGGAGAGGTTTCTTGTTGTTGTTCCAGAAGTGGTCTAATGTATTGGGGTCTGGGTCCCCATATTTATATTACTTTTCTCTTTGTTCTCTGAAGGCAGAGAGGCCTTTGCCTAGTCCAAACCAGTTCTGGTCAGTCCTGGAGCACTTTTTTGACAAGACTCCTTCTTTCCTTCTAGAGTGCAGGGCAGAGACATCAGACGCACCACAGGAGGTGGAGCCAGCATTGTAGAGGGAAGGCACAGCCCTATTCAGGTCCCAGGTGCAACTCCTCCCACCCATCTACATGCAGATCTTCCTATTCAGCCCTGTGCTGACTCAGCCTCTCTCCTGGAATCCCCAGCCCCTGTCACTCACAAAACCAGACACTCAATACACAACCTAGCAGAGGCAGGCTTGGACAGTTAAGCAAGAAAATACCAATTGGCAAGTGGGTGCACTTGGTCAGTCAGCATGGCTGTACTAGAGTGCACATAGGCTCTGCAATGGCAGACCTGAGACACACTTTACAAGCTGCTTCTGTGGGTGGCACAACCAGTGCTGCAAGCCCTCCAGCATCATTTGATTTACAAGCCATGAGCACATTTGGTGCACTGTACTAGGGTCTGACAAGTAAATCAAATAACCCAATCATGGAGTCACTAATCAATACATCAATTTAACATAGGGAGCACCTTCACTGTGCACTGAATAGCAGTGGCACAGTGCCCAAAGCATCTAAATCAGCAAAACATATCAAAAACAGAGGAGGCAATCAGAAAAAAATGGAAGGGAGACTCACGCCAATGGTACCAGATCTAACACTTGCAATGTGAAGAGATATGATGTATCTTAGGGAGAGTTCCCATTTGCACACGAGAACCGCTCGCAACAATTTAGCCACTTTGGAAACATCTGCCATGAGAAACTGTCCTCTTGAACTCACTCAAGTGTTTTTGCAAAAGGACTATTGTTTGAAAGTAATGCATACTGAATGGTTCTACAGCTTATGTGATGATCAGCCACCTTTTTGCCAAAATGTGTGTCATCTTTATGCTGCATGAAATTCACCCTATACAAATTGACCAATGGACTGGGTGGTCTGACTAGATGAGGTGAACCAGGAGGTGTCACTCCGGAACTTGAGGATTATAATATATGTTGATGTGACAAAAGGACATGCTTACGCACTCTTGGAGAGGCACATCGCTTTTCCTTGCATTTTGGAACTTCCTTGCGGACTCTACTGCTTTTTCCTTGGCTGATGCATATGCTGTGTGCACCATTCTCGAACATCTTTCCCTCTTAAGTGAGAACCCCTTTAAGCTGCCATGGTTCACATCCCTTTCTGAACTTTCTCAGAGCTTTGGAAATTAATGGCAAACTCAAATCTGGATTAGACTATCTTGTACCTTTGGTCTTAAATGCTTGATACTGATGTAGTTACTCCTTTTGAAATTATGAAATAAACTAACTTTAACTAAAACCTGCTTCTATCTATCCATGATTTGTCTCCAATAATTGTGCATTCCAATGGGGTTGTTGATGGTTGGAGGGCATGCTAATAGAATAGAGAAATCTCTGGACAGCAGATACTAATGTTGCATAGCTCTAACTGAATTATTTGTTGTATGATTTTGGTCTGACTGAATTTCTTCAGGAGATTTGGTCTAGCCATGATAATACTTTACTTGTATGGTTTTGTTTGGAGAGTTATGTATATGAATCTAATTACGAGTTTGTAGGTCAGTCACCCAATTCCTGTTCCTCATTGTATAACTGGAGTTGAATCCCCTATGTCCGACCCCGATCGGACATCCATCGGAGGACAAAGTAAGTGAAATTAAGACAAGTGATAAAACAAAGAAATGTGTGATCAAAAAGGGGCCAGTGGTGCTCCCACAGGAGGGTCACTGACACAAGATTAGGATGAGCTACATCAAGACAATTATGAAGAATCACAGCTCAAAGGAATTAAAAGTTAGGAGGGGGATCAGAAGGAACACTTTATCTTAGGATGGGACAGGTGATAAATATTCACACACAATCATGTCCTGCAATAATCAGGGAGGCATCAATAAAATAACCAAATACAGATGAATTATTGGTTTTATATATCTGTATTTTATGAAATAGCTATTGTATAAAAATATAAGTAGCATTAGAGTACAGATCAAACAAATTCCAGTGGTGCAGTAAAAGCATAAATTAAACTCTAACTATGCTGTATTTTGAAGCGGGGTGACACAATCAAGATATAAAGACTCACAAATAAATTAACAAAGGGGAGAGAGAATCTGTTAAGAGGAACGAAGTATTCAACTTGACAACAGTTAAATATGACAGAACGCTTTCATATCTTTAGGGCAGAGTCATAGACCCACAAAAGGACCAGCTGTGCAGTTGAATGCGCTGTGTTAATAATTTGCAGACGCAGGCAGATAAGGTAGTATCGCCATGACCCCATGCTTTGAAGGACCGCCCTACTCCTTCATCAAAATTGTTTTTTTACAGATATTTCATTAGACACAAGCCTGGTGTCTTTAATAGAGGCTGTTAACTCATGTTTTCTGTGTCTCCGGAGTACTTTCCTTTTAAATTATTAGGAACTATTTGCCATAGGGCACTAAAGGGCATTGCTTCAAACTTTAGTCCCAGGCCTTACAATGGCTGCTAACAAACTTAGGAGTAGCGACCGATGGTCACAGAGCTGGCCGTTGTTTCTACGGCAGGAAAACACACAAAGGGTGATGTAGCTGCGGGGGTAGGGGGGTGGTCACCCTAAATAGTTTTAATTCATCAAAACCCTACTTATGCTTGGAGGTCCCTAGCAGATGACCAAACTTTTGGAAGTTGAAGCCTCACTCACATCATTTGGCATGCTTCATCATAGGTAACATATCCCCACCCTGGTAGGATAGTACCACCAGGGTAGGGGGGGATTCATAGATAAAGTACTACAGGACAGCAAGGGATCCAGACAGCTAAAAATACCTAGAGGTACCCAAGTTATCGCTTCTAATATTGGGAGCCTCTGGTACGCATTACGCCAACATGTTTCTCCCCTTGTTAATTGCCTATTCAGGTCACGGGCATTCATCAGGGCCAAGGATTCCTAATGGACTGGCCTACTTAGAAATTACAGTATATAACCAATAATGGCAAGGTGAGTCCTGCTTTGTCTATGATTAGGTGTTCCCGAAAAGAATATAAGACAGTAATAGTAATATTTATAGAAAAAGATTGGCACTACAGCCAATTCACACATGCGAAGACATAATGTCTCATAGTGGAACACTGGTGGCACGGCACTGCACACCACACCACGCAGAAACACGTGTCAAGTGAAATATACACATGTAAGTTGAAATTAGATTCTTGCCCTAGCTTACGGTAAACCATCTTCCTGGTCTGGGAGGAGATGATGTCCCTTTAGTCAAACACTAATAAAACAGAATGATCTTTTGATTGAGTTGATAAAACTATTTGGAAGGGGACATTTCTCCCTGCTCATCCACCATTTAAAAAAAAGTCAACCATAGCATTGATGATTTTAAGCCTGGAGATCTATAACACTGGGCTTCACTTGTGACTGTATTTATACCCATGTTTCTTTTTCATTGCTATTGTTTGTTTACACTGTATATTTTATGCAAACGTCTGTTTGTATATTGTACAGTGTTGTTATTTTTGTGATATTTGGATAAGAATTCATTAATAACTTTTACTGTTTTGAAAAATGTCCCCCTGGACACCTGTCAATGTCTTTGTTACATATTACTTGTGAAATTATTTCTTCCGGAACCATTGTGGTTTTCATATGATTTAATGGCCTGGGTTCTGGGTTAGTAGGGCTGTCACTGTTGGGTGTAACCCTATGAACTAAGGTATTTTCCTTCCATTAATCAAATAACACTGTGACGCTTGAAGGCAGCTGTTATTGCGTTTATGGGCTTAAGCTGTATAACTTTCAAAAACACAGTAACCCCAGCACACATTTCTTATAATGGGATGACAGCTGTAGCAAAAGTATGTCACGAAGGTACAGGAAATCTGGAAAAAAAAAATTAAAATGTCCTTTATTCTTCTTTTTTGGCTTCTTGGATTTCAGTATTTTTTTAAAAACAGGTCATACAGGTAATAAGCCAACACGTGTTTCGTCGCCAGCTGGGGAATTAACACGCGACTTTTTCAAGGCTCCTGTATTCTATGTTCAGTTCCTTTTTTAGTGTGGTGATAATTCCGACCCACATGATCTGTAGGTAATAGGTTGTACCTAAGAGTCAAAAACCAGAACCCAAATCTGGTCTGGTGTCGTGAATAGTGCTCTCGTCGTGTATCCCATCGAGAGCACTATTCACGATACCAGACCAGATTTGGGTTCTGCTTTTTGACCCGTGTTGGCTTATTACCTGTATGACCTGTTTTTAAAAAAATACTGAAATCCGAGGAGCCAAAAAAGAAGAATAAGAGACATTTGAAAATATATTTCAAGATTTCCTGTACTTTCGTGACATACTTTTGCTACAGCTGTCATCCCATTATAAGAAATGTGTGATGGGGTTACTGTGTTTTTGTATTGAGAATGTGACTATTGTTGCATTTATTTGGGAAGGTCAGTGGTTCTCCCCACCTTTCAGCACCATTAAACACGTATTAGTGTGAAACCAGATAGGGAGTGAACTCACACTGAGAGCGCCATCTCCCCTAGAGAGTATACCACTGTCCATTAGCAATTACTGTATAACTTTCAGACTGCTAAGATGTGAGAGGTAGAACTTGGACTCTCTATATACCTCAGACTGAGACAGGTTCTCACACTGTCCCAGGTTGTGAGGAACTGGGCTCTTGTTTCAGTACCCCTCACTTTTTACCTGCTTTTTGATGCAACTTCCACTGAGGTGTATTGGGTCCCTGATAACTAGGTTCCTAGTTCCAGTGTTCTTTCCCATAACTGTACCACAATTGACACAACTTTAGCAACCCCTATAAGTCACACACAAATGATACCCCTGGTACCTATGACATTGGGACTGGAGAGGGTCCACAGGGGCTACAGCACAAACTGTACCACCCCACCCCAGGGACCCCTCGCCATGATTATGCAAGCTGCCATTGCAGGCTACATGTCTTGGTACAGAGTAAACCGAAGAGTCAACATGGCACATGGCCCTGTGTGCTATGCCCCCATATAGTGCATGAGGTATAGTTAAGTCACCCAACTGCAGGCCTTAAAGCCCCAAGGCACGGTGCGCTATATCCCATGTGCGGAGATATCTGCATTAGCAGATATGAGACTGCAATATCTGAGCCATTCTTGGATATTGTACGTGCACAGGGAAGCCATGTGCATGGGCTGGATACTTGTCATTATGAGTTCCCTAGCTCCAAGATGGCTTCAGCGTACGTTAAGTTGTTTGGTACCAAACATCTTGTCTTAATAAATCCTTAGTGATGCTAGTGTTGAATTTATTAATAAATGCATACAGGGGGCACCTTAGAGGGTCCCATAAAACCTACCAACAACTGGTGTGGTTTCTGACTAGTCTTAGCCAGTCTGCCACCACCTGACATGTTTTTTACCTAATGGGGTGAGAGCCAGCACTCCCAAGGGCCAGGACCAATGCCGGCAGGAAAGGCAGGAAAGGCCTTCCAGGTCGATAAGTTTCAAAGGCAATGCATGTAACCCATGCATCTCCAGATAGTGGAGGATGCCAACTCCCCTGTCCTTCTCATTTGGTGGGAAGACAGGCAGGAACATTTGTTATATTAGGAGGCGGGTCGCAAGGGGTTGTCCGGCCAAGCATGGTAAAGTCTGGAAGAGATGGGCGCGATATCGGGGCATCGTATTGTCTGTGCGGGAGGGTGCAGTGCCATTGGACCCAATAGAGAGGCTAATCAGAGCCCCGGTGGCTTCCCCTCCGGGGCCCTAGGAATTGAGGGAGAGTAATCAGAATATGGAGCACATGCTGTTAGGAAATGTTGCATATTTGTGTTGGACTCTGGACTGGTGTGATGTGCGGGCGGGGGGGAGGGTTGAACAAGGATGCCAATTCTCACTGTTCTTCTATCCATATTGGTACCGTGTATGGGGACGAGCTCCCCGGTGTCCTTATTAATGCCAATAAAGTTTGTTGTCAAAAAAATTAGGAGGGGGGTCCCCATTCAGCCAGCACCACCCCTAAGGTGGGGCAGGTGATGTGGAGCCCACTTTTCATTTCCCTCCATCTTGGTTTGAGGGATCAGGGTAGTTCCCCTTCCCACAGGAAGCGGTCACGTAGAGGGTGTAGACACCCTAAAGGTGCATTGCCAAATGGCTAATATCTGTCTCCCCCTGTTAATGTCCCTAAATGTAGTATTTAGGTGGCCTCCCTGGACCTTGAACTTGGATGTGATGGACACGTAGAATGTTAGAGTCGGAGATCTCTGGTTGGCGCAAGGTTGCCCTTGTGTCAAGCAGGAACCCTCTCCTCCACGTCAGGGCGCAGGATAACCCCTCGCGAATGACCCTTGCTCACCCTCTAGGTGCGTGGCGTGAGCAGCCAAGGCGATTCCTCAGGCGTTGTTGGTTAAGCACTTACAATCATACACACAGTAAATACATCAATCCCCCCCAGAAACGGACACCAGACTTGGATATATATAAAAATACGCTTCTTTATGTAAAAATAGGTATATATATCTCAGCAGACGTATCACAAGACCAATAACGTTTTCGCTATGCCACCAGGTTGTAAAGCAGGCAAATGTTCTTTGTTCGTAGTTTCAAATGGACACTTTGTAGTCTCTTGCAAATGTTACTTGTGGTTCCAGTACTCACAGAGATCGGCTCCTGCGAACGGGGAAATAAGGCGTTGCGGGCCCCGAGCCCGATACTGGAACTTCTTTCGTGATGTGGAGAGTCGGCACAGGTCGGTGCGACTCTCAGCTTGGGAAGTGTTCTTGGGTCCTCAATCAGCAGGTGTGGGCACGTAGGCAGGCGCGGCCAGCGACCCTTTAGCACGGCGGTGCAGGAGGGTCTCCACAGCGGGGGCGGCGCGGCCAGAGATGTCCGGGGATAGCGAAGCGGGGTCGCAGGGCACGGTCAGTGCAGCTGGATGACCCGGCGTAGATCACAGTCGTCGGACGGCTTCCGGCGGGAGGGGTGATAGCGCGGTCAGCGCGCTCCAGTAGCAGGCGGTGACAGGGATGCAGGCGGCCTGGCCCGGGGACAGAGAGCGGCTCGGGACGGAGCGGGGCTCTCACGGGTTTGAGGCAGGCGAGCTTCTGAGTGTCACGGCCCTAGGAGGGGCGATGAGGGGCGCAGTCTCTTTCCAGCGGGATGCACACACGGCTCGAATTGGAGGACGAGCAAAAGCACAGAGAACCCACTGTTCCTGGGGTTCAGTTCAGGGGGCAAGCTCAGATCAAGCCCTTGGAGAATGTTCAAGCACAAAGTAGCCAAGTCTTTTCAGTAAGTCTCTTCCTCTCCTTTCTCAGCAAGGCAAGCAGCAGGCCAGCTCCTCCAGCGTCTTCTTCTCCTTCTAGTCGGGCAGAGGTTCTTTGTGGTAAAACAGGATTCTGATTTCTTAGGAGCCAGGCTCCTACTTTTATACCATGATTCTTTTGTTCTTTAGCGCCAGGGGGCCTAGGCCTGGCTCAGTCCAGTTCTGGAGCACTTTGTTATGGTGACTCCGCTCTTTCCTTTCAGCAGCAGGGCAGAGACATCAGCCGCCCCACAGGGGGCGGCGCCGGCTTTGTGGTGGCAGAGCACAGGGCTATTCAAGAGTCAAGGTGTACTCCTCCCACCCATCCAGGTGTCACCTCTCTACCCACCACCTGGCAGCCAACCTGTCTCTGGGGATTCCCCAACCCTGCTCCTTACTGTTGCCAGGCAGAACACACACACACAGCAGAGGCGGACTGAGATGGTCAGGTCAGTAAATACTAACTTTCTAAAAGTAGTATTTACAAACCCAGGATATTAAAATAAACTTGACTACAAGAAGTATTTTATTATCCTGAGTTCAGGCATACTAAACTTGACACTCTACCATGCTCTCTGAGTCCACTGGGGTCACAGCGTTGGCGTGATCCCGGCAGCCCATTCTGGCCTATGGAGAGCAGGTAGCCTTCAATAGTGAAGAACGAAAAGGGCTGTAATTCACTACTAAGACATGCCACACACATCAGGGCATGTCCTACCTTATGCCTACAATGCACCCTGCCCGTGGGCCTACCAGAGGGGTGGCTAATATGTAGGTAAGGGAAGGTTCAGGGACTGGCAAGTGGGGGCACTTGCGCAGTCAGCGCGACGGTCCCGGACCGCGCACAGGGTCTGCGGTGGCAGACCCTAGACACACTTTACAAGGCCGCTTCCGTGGGTGGCGCAACCAGCGCTGCAAGCCCACCAGCAGCATTGGCATTCACAAGCCCTGGCACCCCTGGTGCACTTTACTGGGGACTGACAGTGAATCCAATAAACCAATCAGGAACATCAATTACAGGTACACTTTACCTCGGGAGCACTTGCACTGCGGCACGGATTAGCCGTGGCGCAGTGCCCTGAGCGGACAACACCAGCAAAACAATCGAGGCACACCATCAAAAAGTGGAAGGGAAACTCACGCCAAGGTGCCAGGTCTAACACGTGTCCCCTCCAGCTGAAATGTGGGGAGAACTACCCTTGCCCAGGGGGTTCCTCGTCACTAAGGCGGAAATACCTGGACAGACCGTCAGCGTTGGCGTGATCTGTACCAGGACGGTGTTCCACCGTAAAGTCCATACCCTGTAGGGAGATGGACCACCTCAACAGCTTCGGGTTTTCACCCCTCATTTGCATCAACCATCTGAGGGGCCTGTGGTCCGTCTGAACCCGGAAGTGAGACCCAAACAAGTAGGGTCTTAGCTTCTTCAGCGCCCAGACCACAGCAAATGCTTCTCGCTCAATTGCACTCCACCTACTTTCCCGTGGAAGTAACCTCCTACTGATGAAGGCTACGGGTTGGTCCCAGCCCTCCTCAGTCATCTGCGAGAGAACAGCCCCCACACCATGCTCTGAAGCGTCTGTCTGTACTAGGAATTCCTTGGAGAAGTCAGGGGCCAAGAGCACGGGCGCCGTGCACATGGCAGTCTTCAGGGTGTCGAAAGCTTTCTGACAGGTGTCAGTCCAAATCACGTTCCTGGGCTGCTTCTTAGAAGTCAGCTCTGTCAAGGGGGCAACGATCGTTCCATAGCCCTTGACAAACCTCCTGTAGTACCCAGTGAGCCCCAGGAAGGCCCTCACTGCGGTCTGCGTCTTGGGGGGTTCCCAAGCCAGGATGGTCTCAATTTTGGGTTGCAAGGGTGCCACCTTGCCACTCCCCACTTGGTGTCCCAAGTACACCACGGAACCCTGCCCGATCTGGCACTTGCTTGCCTTGATCGTGAGGCCTGCTCGGCGCAGAGCCATCAACACTTCCCGGAGGTGGTGCAGGTGTTCGGGCCAGGTGGCACTGAACACTGCGATGTCATCCAGGTAGGCGGCACTGAACGCATCCAGCCCAACCAGTACCTGGTTGACCAACCTCTGAAAGGTGGCAGGGGCATTCTTCATCCCAAATGGCATGACTCGGAACTGGAAGTGCCCATCTGGTGTAGAGAATGCGGACCTCTCTTTGGCCCCATCGGTCAAGGCGATCTGCCAGTACCCAGACGTTAAATCAAACGTGCTGAGGAACCGGGCAGCCCCCAGCCGATCAATGAGCTCATCAGCTCTGGGGATGGGGTGCGCGTCAGTCTTCGTTACTGAATTGAGTCCTCTGTAGTCCACACAGAACCGGAGTTCAGGTGTGGCTCCCGGCGCAGCAGCTTTAGTTTAGTTTAGTTTAGTTTAAAGGAGCTTGTAAAGCGCCTGGTGACGCCTCCCGGCGTGTCCCCGCGCTAAGGAGAGAGTGAAATGCGAAGAAGAAAAGAGCTTATCGCGGATCGAAGAGGAAGGTTTTCAGTTTTTTCCTAAAAGAGGGCTCGTTCACCTCTAACCTGATGTCCATGGGCAGGAGGTTCCAGGACTTCGCTGCCATTGTGCGGAAGGATCTACCTCCCATTCTGGCCTTTTTAGGACGGGTACTTCTGAGCAGCCCTGTACCTTTGGATCTAAGGGTTCTGTTAGGTTCATATGGCGCGGCCAAATCCGACATATAGGTAGGTGCCTTGTTATGGAGGATCTTGTGACACCATAGCAGAGCTTTAAAAGTTATCCTCTGCTTGATAGGCAGCCAGTGGAGAGTTAGCAATGAGGGTCGAGAAGGGGCTCTGCGGGGCAGTCTTAAAACTAGGCGTGCTGCCGAATTTTGTATGACCTGTAGTTTCTTTATGTTTTTCTCCGACGTGCCTAAAAGTAGAACATTCCCGTAGTCAATCCGGGAGGTAATTAGTGCCTGCGTCATTGTCCGTCTGGAATTGAGAGGGAGCAAGTCAAGGGTGCGGTTGAGGGTCTTCATCACTCCGAAGCACTTGCCTACAGTTCTCTTTATGTGGCTATCAAAAGATAGCTTATTGTCAATCCATACTCCCAAGTTCTTCGCCTCCCGACTGGGAGGGGGCACGGGACCCAAACAGGTAGGCCACCATTCTTTAGTCCAATTGGTCTCGTCACCTCCAATGATGATGACCTCTGTTTTGGTTCCGTTCAGTTTTAGACAGTGCTCTGTCATCCAGGATGCCAATTTGCTCATACAATTATTAAAGTTAGCGGCTTCCGTGGAAGGGGCCTGCGTCAAGGATATAAGAAGTTGCGTATCGTCGGCGTAGGAGACAAGCTCCACGCCGAACGATTGCACCACTTCAGCCAGGGGGGCCATGTATAGATTAAACAGGGTGGGACTCAAGGCCGATCCCTGAGGCACCCCCTGTTCAAGCCTCACACTGTCTGAGAGGAACATCCCTCTTTGGACTTGGAAGCTTCTATTGATCAAGAAGGCTTTCAGCCATCCCAGAGCTCTATTGGTTACTCCAGCTTTGTTTAGACACTGTAGCAAGATGGAGTGTGCTACAGTGTCAAACGCGGCACTAAGGTCGAGCATGATGAGGGCCATGGTCTTGCCCTCGTCTGCTCCCTTGCGTAGGGTTTCAGTGGCCCTGAGGAGAGCCGTCTCCGTGGAGAAGTTGGATCTGAAACCCGACTGGGAGTAATGGAAAACATCATGTTCTTCCAGATGTTCCATAAGTTGGATGTTGGCAATTTTCTCAGCTAGCTTGGCTAGGTAAGGTAGCAGGGAGATTGGCCGAAGGTTGTCCATACTGTCTAGGCTGATATTCGGCTTTTTCTTGATAGGTAGTACAACTGCCTGTTTCCAATCCGCCGGCAGGCAAGCTGTGGAGAATGAGATCTGAAGTAGATGTCTATAGTGAGGTTCTAGAGCATGGAAGGCTTCAGCTAAAATTTTCGGGGGCGCCGGGTCTCGGGGAGAGCCCGATTTGATTTTATTACATAGTTTCGACAGGGATTCATATGAGGGAACTTCAAAAGATTTGAGGCACTTTAGAGTCTTAATAAGACTGTCATTCTCTGTGAAGTCGAAGGCCGACTCTACATGATTGGCAAAGCTAGTATATATTTTATTGATTTTACCTGAGAAGTACTGAGCAACTTCATTACATGACTCCACAGAATCATTGTGAATAGAGGAGTTGGTGTTTACTACAGATATTTCTTTGTAGATCTGAAATAATTCCTTCGAGGAATTCCCTGCTTCCATGATTCTGGAATGATAGTGTTCTGCCTTGGCCAACCGTACAGATTTATAGTACACTCTTTGGGAGTCTCTATACTTTATTTTAGTTTCTGCGCAGAAGTTCAGGCGCCAAGCTCTCTCTAGTTTTTTGCAGGTGGTTCTCATGGTCTGCAGTTCTTGGCTAAACCAGGGAGCAGCTTTTTTTAGTCTCCTAGCATTAGTCATGATGCGACTGGGAGCAGTGATATCGAGGGCCTTGGTTACGATAATATTTAAATTATTATTAGCTGCTACACAGTCTTCCCCTTTGGGAGGGCCCCCCTCCTGAATGATTTTAATAAAGGATTCTATAGAGAAACTCCTCCATTTTCTGCGTTTATACCGCAGAGATTGGTGTTGAAAATGCTCAGTTCTGTCCAGTTGCAACGTGATTGGAATGATGTGGTGATCCGACCAGGGTATTGGTACAGACTGTGAGGTGTGAACTCCCTGCCAGTTCCCAAAGATAGGATCCAGTAGATGACCTAATCGATGAGACGGTTCCTTGTTTTTCATTTCAAGTTGAACTGAGAGAAGCTGCGTTTGAATCTCAACGGCCTCATTGTCTAGGGGATCTTCAAAATGAGCATTAAGGTCACCCAGCACCAGAAGTCTAGACTTTCTAAGTGCTAAGTGAGTAATGGCTTCCATTAAAGTGGAAGTAAAGTCATACATTCTGCCAGGTGGGCGATAAATCAAGATTCCCGATACAGAGTAGTTGGGGCCGGTATTAATTGTGAAGGAGCCAGCTTCACTGTGGTCAATCTGTATAGGAGCCAAGGAACAGACTAGAGGGGCTTTTGTGGCTATGGCTATGCCTCCCCCCCTTCCATCTTTCCTGTCCAATCTAGAGAGGGAGTAGCCATGGGGCATGGCCTGGATGATGTCGGGGTCTGAATGTTCGTCTAGCCAGGTCTCCGTCAAGAATAGAATGTTAAGATTTTGCTCCTCGAGTAGATGAAATATTTCGAGGGCGTGCTTGCGGAGAGATCTACAATTAAGTAGAGCTGCTTTCAGAGAGTGGCCTACATTAGTAGACGGAGTGTGGATCATGGGTTCAAAGCTACATCCTGTGCATTTACCTAACGACTGGGCAGTCATGGCGTGCCTACAAGCAGCAGGCATGTCAGGTTGGAGATTAAGCAAAGCAAGTCTGTCATACCTGATAATGGTTGGTGTGGATGAACCAGGATCTGTGGCCCCAGGCCCCGGTCGGCCGCGGACGGGCGCAGACGGGCTTGCCTTTGGCGCGCCTTCGGCGCGCCGCCGGCGCGCCCGCTGCGCCCGCCCGCTGCGCGGACGGGAAGATACCGTGTTTTTATCCATGGGTCTAGGGGTAGGAGGGAGGAGCAAGTAGCCCGTCAGCCTTCCCCTACCCAAGATGGCGTCTGTGAAACGAACGACAGCGCCCCCGCCCAACAACAGCAGCGGGGAGCCCGGACGCTCCACCAGCAACCCCGAAATGACCGCTGGTCACACAGCAAGCATCAGACCAGGTAGGTAGCAAAGTTAAAAAAGTGACGATTAAAATATATACAGCGTTAAAAAACACACAGCTTGAATATATTTGCAGTCAGATTAAAGGGAGAGCAAGAACCCCCGGCTTCCGCCTCAGGGGAGAGCAAACGTATGAATGCAGCGATCTGTCAAGATCGTGCACTAAAATAGCAAGGGAGGGCAGGAGGGAGGAGCAAGTAGCCCGTCAGCCTTCCCCTACCCAAGATGGCGTCTGTGAAACGAACGACAGCGCCCCCGCCCAACAACAGCAGCGGGGAGCCCGGACGCTCCACCAGCAACCCCGAAATGACCAAGACCACGGGGCTGGACCAAGGACTGCTGGAGGACTCAACCACCCCTAGCGCAAGCATTTTGGAGACCTCCTCCTTAATGCAAGCTCTGACCCTGTCAGTTACCCTGTAAGCCTTGTGCTTCACAGGTAAGCTGTCTCCTGTGTCCACATCATGGACGCACCAATCTGTGACACCAGGAACCAGGGAGAATCGGTCGGAAAACTGTCCCAGCAAGTGGCGGCAATCTTCCTGTTGTTCGGGCGTCAGGGTGGGTGAGAGGTTAACTCCATCCACTGACCCATCTTTCTCAGAGGCCACTAAGAGGTCGGGAAGAGGCTCGGTCTCCTCTTCCATTCCATCATCAGTGGCCAGCAACATGCCCACTTCGGTCCTCTCTAAGTGGGGCTTAAGGCGGTTAACATGTAGGACCCTCAAAGGGTTCCTGGGAGTCTGCATGTCCACCAAGTAGGTGATAGGACTTTTGCGCTCCACAACCTCAAATGGACCTGTCCACTTGTCCTGAAGTGCACAAGGCTCCACTGGGGCCAAGACCCACACCTTTTGTCCAGGTTGAAGCTCTACCAGAGTGGCATTCCGGTCGTACCACCGCTTCATCTCCTCCTGGCTGGCTTCCAGATTTGCCTCAGCAAGTTGCCTGAAACGCCGAGTCTGGTTTCGGAAGGCCAGCATGTAACTATATACATTCTGGGGAGGTTTCCTGGGAGATTGCTCCCAGCCTTCCTTTACCAAACTCAGAGGTCCTCTTACCGGGTGACCATACAGAAGCTCAAAGGGGCTGAATCCTAGAGACTTCTGTGGCACCTCTCGGTAAGCGAAGAGCAGGCATGGCAAGAGGACGTCCCACTTACGCCTCATTGGACCGTCCAGGCCCATGATCATGCCTTTGAGGGTTCGGTTGAATCTCTCAACCAACCCATTTCCTTGGGGGTGGTAAGGAGTGGTGAACTTGTAAGTTACCCCACACTCCTTCCACAGGGATTTCATATATGTGGATATGAAATTGGTCCCCCTGTCGCTCACCACCTCTAGAGGGAATCCCACTCGGGAGAAAATTCCCATCAGTGCCCGTCCCACCACGGGGGCCGTCACTGTCCTCAGAGGGATGGCTTCAGGGTACCGGGTGGCATGGTCCACCAAGACCAGGATGAACCTGTTGCCCAGGGCTGTCTTGGGGTCCAGAGGCCCCACAATATCAATACCCACTCGTTGGAATGGCGTGCCGACCACAGGGAAAGGTTGCAGAGGAGCCATATGCTTCCCTCCGCTCTTACCACTTGCCTGGCAAATCTGACAGGTTCTGCAGTAGGAATCTGAATTCTTATGCATTTGGGGCCAGTAAAAGTGGGTGACAAGCCTGTCATAGGTCTTATCCATCCCCAAATGTCCTGCTAAAGGCACATCATGAGCCAGCCCCAGTAGGAAGGTCCTGAACTTCTGGGGTACCACCAGCACACGGGCTGACCCAGGTTCAGCAGCCTTAGGCTCGGAATACAGGAGGTCACTCTCCCAGTACACGTAGTGTGTTTTGGCCTGAACACCATTGGCCTGGTCTGCAGCCTGTTGCCGCATACCCACGAGAGAAGGGCATTCTTTCTGCTCCCTGCAGAATTCCTCCCTGGAGGGACCTCCTTCTTGCTGCCAATGGGTCAGCTCAGGCAGATCTCCCAGTTCGGCAATCTGTTCCCCGGTAGGCTCCAGAGCATCCCCCTCAGGGTCTACTTCCTCCTGGGCCGTGGGAACTTCTGGGGCCGGTTTCCCGCGCCTCCTGCGCCTTCTCCCTAAGGCCGGTCCCTGGACCTCTCCCTCAGGCTCCAGGACCCTCTCAACACCCCTACTGGCTGCCATGGACCGGGTGGTCACGCACGCCCAGTCGGGTAGACCCACCATCCTCAGATGCGTGGTCTTCTCCACCTTTTCCCAAGGGGAACTCTCCAGGTCGTTCCCTAGCAGACAGTCTACAGGCATGTCAGTTCTCACAGCGACTTGTAGAGTACCAGAGACCTCCCCCCACTCAAAGGGAACTTGAGCCATTGGACAACGACTCTCTACGTTGTCAGCATTGACAACCCTACAGTAGGCATTGGGTACAATTTGCTCTTGAGACACCAGGTGTTGCCTCACCGAGGTCACGCTGGCTCCTGTATCTCTAAGAGCCTCAACCTTCTTTCCATTGATGGTCACCACTTGCCCATATTTCTTAGTGTTAGAGGGCAGGTAGGTTACAGGGACCATCTCACTGTCTCCTAGCGAGACTAGGGTCATCTGCCCGGGACCCCCACCCTCCTGGACTGCTACCTCCTCCCCAAAGTTAACACTAGCTACTTGCCGGGGTGGAGCACCAGTGGGTGCGGTCTTACCAAACAGGCGACACTTAGGATCAGAGGCAATGTGACCCGGGTCACCACACCTATAACAATTGAAGGGCCCCTTTGGAACAGGTCTACCTGTCGGGCCCCGTTCTGCTGCGGGGGTGGGGGAGGCTGAGAACCCTTCTGCTGGTTCCCTTGGGAATTACTTTGGGGGCCTTTTTGGAACCCCTTCTGTTTACCCTTGTCCCCCCAACTCTTCTGCTGGGGACCCTGCCCACCCTTGGCGGAGTCTCCCACTTGACCCTTGTGGACCCTGGGGCTGAGCCAGCGGTCCGCCTCCTCAGCAAGCTTCCTCGGGTTGGACAGCTTGCTATCTATCAGGTGCTGGCGTAGCTCAGGAAAACATTGACTGGACAAGTGCTCCCATGCAATTAAATCAAGCAGCCCTTGATAATCATTCACTTTGCTACCCTTCACCCAACCATCCAGCGCTCTGCAGAAAAAGGTCACATACTCCACATACGTACTCTCAGGGATCTTCTTGGTCTCCCTGAACCTCTGTCTATATAGCTCAGGAGTTAACCCATACCTGGTCATTAAAGCTTCCTTCATATGGGGGTATGAGGTCTGGACTTCTAAGGGCAAATCTAACAGTGTGTCCCGCCCTTCAGCAAGGAACCTTCCCCACAACCCCGCTCCCCAGTCTTTCTCAGGGACCCGGTGTGAGGACATGGCCACCTCGTAGGCTCTAAACCACTGCCCTATGTCATCCTTTCTAAAATACTCCTTTACTACATCTTTGGGGATGTACACCTTGGACTCTACCTGCGCTGGTGGAGTGCTGCCACCAGAAGGAGCGGTGTCCAAACTTTTCGCCTTCAGCTCCAACTCCTTCAATCTTATATCATGATCCATTTGGCGTTGTTGGGCCTCCAGGGCCAACTTCTGCTTTTCCATTTCCATTTGTCCTGCCAACTTTGCCATCTCCATTGCATGCGCCCTGTCGGCTGCCCTGTCTGCCAGCTCCTCTGGCGACCGGACTCTGCTGGGCTCCTCAAGGTTGTCGGGTGGAACGATGTCCCCCGCATTCCGTGGGTCTCGTGACTCCTTCCAGGCTCTCAGCGCCTTGAGGTACTGGTTCTTCTTCCTGAATCCAGCATGGGGAACTCTGAATTTTACACTGTAGCCTTTCAATTGCTCCGTTGTGTAACCTTCCAGTCTCTCCCAATCCACCTCATCCATTCCAGAAATCACAGAGAGTGCTCTTCCAGCGGAGAGTGAGCCAGGCATGGTTGCAGTAATGGCAGATGTCTCAACAAAGTTCAACAAATAAAAACCTGTGGCTGCGTTATTTGGTCTGCTCTCACTATCTGGTGATTAATAATTCACTGTACGCAAATTACAAGTGCAAATCCGAAATCCTAACCGCTGCCAACAATGTTAGAGTCGGAGATCTCTGGTTGGCGCAAGGTTGCCCTTGTGTCAAGCAGGAACCCTCTCCTCCACGTCAGGGCGCAGGATAACCCCTCGCGAATGACCCTTGCTCACCCTCTAGGTGCGTGGCGTGAGCAGCCAAGGCGATTCCTCAGGCGTTGTTGGTTAAGCACTTACAATCATACACACAGTAAATACATCAATCCCCCCCAGAAATGGACACCAGACTTGGATATATATAAAAATACGCTTCTTTATGTAAAAATAGGTATATATATCTCAGCAGACGTATCACAAGACCAATAACGTTTTCGCTATGCCACCAGGTTGTAAAGCAGGCAAATGTTCTTTGTTCGTAGTTTCAAATGGACACTTTGTAGTCTCTTGCAAATGTTACTTGTGGTTCCAGTACTCACAGAGATCGGCTCCTGCGAACGAGGAAATAAGGCGTTGCGGGCCCCGAGCCCGATACTGGAACTTCTTTCGTGATGTGGAGAGTCGGCACAGGTCGGTGCGACTCTCAGCTTGGGAAGTGTTCTTGGGTCCTCAATCAGCAGGTGTGGGCACGTAGGCAGGCGCGGCCAGCGACCCTTTAGCACGGCGGTGCAGGAGGGTCTCCACAGCGGGGGCGGCGCGGCCAGAGATGTCCGGGGATAGCGAAGCGGGGTCGCAGGGCACGGTCAGTGCAGCTGGATGACCCGGCGTAGATCACAGTCGTCGGACGGCTTCCGGCGGGAGGGGTGATAGCGCAGTCAGCGCGCTCCAGTAGCAGGCGGTGACAGGGATGCAGGCGGCCTGGCCCGGGGACAGAGAGCGGCTCGGGACGGAGCGGGGCTCTCACGGGTTTGAGGCAGGCGAGCTTCTGAGTGTCACGGCCCTAGGAGGGGCGATGAGGGGCGCAGTCTCTTTCCAGCGGGATGCACACACGGCTCGAATTGGAGGACGAGCAAAAGCACAGAGAACCCACTGTTCCTGGGGTTCAGTTCAGGGGGCAAGCTCAGATCAAGCCCTTGGAGAATGTTCAAGCACAAAGTAGCCAAGTCTTTTCAGTAAGTCTCTTCCTCTCCTTTCTCAGCAAGGCAAGCAGCAGGCCAGCTCCTCCAGCGTCTTCTTCTCCTTCTAGTCGGGCAGAGGTTCTTTGTGGTAAAACAGGATTCTGATTTCTTAGGAGCCAGGCTCCTACTTTTATACCATGATTCTTTTGTTCTTTAGGGCCAGGGGGCCTAGGCCTGGCTCAGTCCAGTTCTGGAGCACTTTGTTATGGTGACTCCGCTCTTTCCTTTCAGCAGCAGGGCAGAGACATCAGCCGCCCCACAGGGGGCGGCACCGGCTTTGTGGTGGCAGAGCACAGGGCTATTCAAGAGTCAAGGTGTACTCCTCCCACCCATCCAGGTGTCACCTCTCTACCCACCACCTGGCAGCCAACCTGTCTCTGGGGATTCCCCAACCCTGCTCCTTACTGTTGCCAGGCAGAACACACACACACAGCAGAGGCGGACTGAGATGGTCAGGTCAGTAAATACTAACTTTCTAAAAGTAGTATTTACAAACCCAGGATATTAAAATAAACTTGACTACAAGAAGTATTTTATTATCCTGAGTT
The DNA here is from genome assembly GCF_964204655.1 of Triturus cristatus. Taxonomy (NCBI): domain Eukaryota; kingdom Metazoa; phylum Chordata; class Amphibia; order Caudata; family Salamandridae; genus Triturus; species Triturus cristatus. Next base: position 37,061,301 of record NC_140581.1, read on the forward strand.
CAGGCATACTAAACTTGACACTCTACCATGCTCTCTGAGTCCACTGGGGTCACAGCGTTGGCGTGATCCCGGCAGCCCATTCTGGCCTATGGAGAGCAGGTAGCCTTCAATAGTGAAGAACGAAAAGGGCTGTAATTCACTACTAAGACATGCCACACACATCAGGGCATGTCCTACCTTATGCCTACAATGCACCCTGCCCGTGGGCCTACCAGAGGGGTGGCTAATATGTAGGTAAGGGAAGGTTCAGGGACTGGCAAGTGGGGGCACTTGCGCAGTCAGCGCGACGGTCCCGGACCGCGCACAGGGTCTGCGGTGGCAGACCCTAGACACACTTTACAAGGCCGCTTCCGTGGGTGGCGCAACCAGCGCTGCAAGCCCACCAGCAGCATTGGCATTCACAAGCCCTGGCACCCCTGGTGCACTTTACTGGGGACTGACAGTGAATCCAATAAACCAATCAGGAACATCAATTACAGGTACACTTTACCTCGGGAGCACTTGCACTGCGGCACGGATTAGCCGTGGCGCAGTGCCCTGAGCGGACAACACCAGCAAAACAATCGAGGCACACCATCAAAAAGTGGAAGGGAAACTCACGCCAAGGTGCCAGGTCTAACATAGAAGAAAAGGACAAAGAAGAGATGCTGACCCAAAGACTGAAATCCTGCTTCAGAAAAATTGTGCCAACCCCTGCCTGCTGCTTTAAGGACTCGACAATCATGGTAGGCGGTTTCGTCCTGCAACTCTGAGGCCTCCAAGAATCCCAGAGCCCCTCCAGCCTTTGACAAATTGTCAAAGAACTCTCTTGGAGTTGAGATACTACTCCTCTGCAGTCTGCAGGCACCGAACCCGCAGAATCTCATTTCCAGACATGCTGCTCCCCGCAACTCGGTCGAAGCACTCAAACGAAAAATGGTACACCAGCCCCAAAGGATCAAATCGGTCACCAGGACCTACCAGAGCTGTGCCGCACCGATACCTGGACTACCGGACCCTCTGCAACATTCACCAATATGAAGAGTCCAATTCAGACTTCAACTGCTCAGGAAGTAAACACCCATCAATGGAGGTCAAGACCCCTGGGATCCACTTTTTGAGTGACCCAGATGTCCTAAAATGTTCTATCCAAGCTGCCTTCCCCTGATCGCATGGACTTCTTGACATGCACCTCCCGGCTGAACTATCCCCTCTGCACCAAGCCTGCCCGGTTTGGGTACCGATGAACCAGCCGTGCTACCATGGTCCAGAGGCCCTTGCGACCTGCTCGCTCGATTGGGACGCCCCCAGACTTACCTATAGGCCTCCTTGTGTAGTGTGTTCTCTGTTGGCCCCCTTCTTTGTAGCATGCCAGCTACCGACGACCTCAGCACCGAGCTCCCATCGAAATCCGGGACGCTCCAGATAATCAGCTGGTTGAACTTCGGCCTGCCCTTGCTACTCACCTAAATCCCGAAGGTGAACCTTGAAATCCAACTGTATGATTCTGTATGCATTTTTCTATTTTCTCCCATTGACTTCAATGGTGCGCAAATGTGCACACAAGTAATGTATTTTGCGAACTCGAAAAATGAATTGCTCTAAAAGTACTTACTGTAAAATGAAGTTCTTGGTCTGAAAAAATACATAAAAAATGGTGTTAATTTTATATATTGGCCTCAGATTTATTCTTGAGTGTGTGTATCTTTTATTACCTCTGTGAGTACAACACGTGCTTAGCCCTACCCTCTGATAAGCCTAACTGCTTGCCCACACTACCACAAATACACCGTTAGCATTATCTACGTTTACCTCTGTGTAGCAATCTGGGTCTCACTGGACTCAATGCATTGTGTACTTCATGTTAGTTCACTATATAGAGAGCTGCCTTCTGACACAGGTGAAAATAGCGACATGCACAGTTACGTATTCAAGAGGTGGCAATATTTAGGATTCAGGACAACTTGAGAGGGTTTCAGGGGCTTTACAGGTGAGTCCACAATGATGGCAATATATGGTCACCAAGAAGCCTTGGTAACCAGGACGATGCAGCAGAACCATGGTTTAAATCTTGGAAATTATTTAAGAGGAACAGGAAATGACATGTACCAGAGCGGTACCACCAGATGAAAAGCTGTTGGAGAAGAAAGAGATGATGATGGACAAAATGGAAAGGACCAGGAGAACATCAAGAAGAATCTATTGAAGTTAGAGGTCTTAAAAAGTGCTTCAGGACTGGAAACAGTCATAGTTGTGGAACCTGGAAGTGCTGACGGGAGCTCCTTGCATAGTGTTATTATGGACTGGGCGTGTGCGATGATCCTTGGGATTTTGTGCCAGTGAGGAGTGAAGCACTGTACACTTGTGTCACAGCTCCGAGCTGAGTATCCACATTTCCCTGTGATAGACCTTCATAGATGACTCAGGTGGATTCATAGATGACTCAGGTGGAGTTAACATCATCCAAACTTCAATTTACAGTGCAGCCCATTTGGCCCCACCGTGAAGACCCAAAAGTCAATAGATGGGTCTAAGTATATGTTTCTTGCAGATTCAAAGCCAAGCTGATGTACACTAATCTCAAGAATATATTGTAAAACCACAGAATCACAACTGGCAGTCCAAATCATCTGAAAAAGCTGAGGGCCATATTATCAAGAACGGCTTTAGCGGCGATAATGGGCTTGATAATATGCCCTGGAGAATTCCAATAGAAGCCCAGGTTCTGGTGTGAAGGACCACAAACCTGGGCTTCTATTGGAATTGTCAAGGGCATATTATCAAGCCCCTTATCGCCGCTTTAGCAGCAGTTTCCTGCCGCTAAAGCGGCGATTAGTCTCAACAGCATAAAGCATACAAAGAATTTAGTAATGGCAATGCAGAAATAAGAAACATGATCTGGTGGAGTATATGGTTTTTGATCCTCTTGCCTATACATGAATACATCTCAGTTTCCTAAACTAAGCCTAAACTAAGTGGTATGAGTGGACAACCCTAATTAGATCCAATAAAGCAGGAAGATGTCAGCATTGTGGAGACTGTGGTAGAAATGCCCCAAAATCAGGTGTATTGTATCGAAGAAAGACACACAACAGAAAAATATAAAAGTGTGATCACCAATTAAAATCTCCACAGAACATTCAAGAACACCACATCATGGGGCATATGTACAAGCCCCTATCGCCACGGGAACGTAACTTTTTACGACGTTCCTCTGGCAATAGGGGCTTTGCCTTATTTACAAGGCAAAAACAACAGTTGATGGACAGAATGCAGAACAATGTCATACATCCACCCCAGTACAGAGATCTGGGCCTAAATCCATCGTTTTTTTGCTCACCATGCCATTCCAGTTTGAACCCAGCCATATGCAAATCAGTCTTGACCCTGTGCCTCATGGGTACAGTCCATCCTGAACTGCCAAGCCAGGTCCTCCCTGGACTGGAAACAAGCATCCTAGGTCCGGTTTCACCCCTCTTCAGCCAGGATAGCTTGATTCCAGTGGCATGGAGAGCACGGGACGCACGTCTGGGCATACCCTTCCCACTCGGGGTGACAAATGCAAAAACAACAGTTGATGGACAGAATGCAGAATAATGTCATACATTCACCCCAGTACAGAGATCTGGGCCTAAATCCATCGTTTTTTTGCTCACTATGCCGTTCCAGTTTGAACCCAGTCATATGCAAATCAGTCTTGACCCTGTACTTCATGGGTACAGTCCAGCCCGAACTGCCAAGCCAGGTCCTCCCTGGACTGGAAACAAGCATCCTAGGACCGGTTTCGGGGTTTCACCCCTCTTCAGCCAGGATGGCTTGACTCCAGTGGCGTAGTGAGCACGGGACCCACGTCTGGGCATACCCTGCCCACTTAGGGCGAACAGCAAAACACACAAGATGATGGACGGAATGTTGCACATTGGCAAAACATTCACCCCCAGTCACATATCTGGGTTTAATCCATCGTTATTTTGCTCACCACACCACCCCAGTTCAGACATGGCCAAATGCAAATCAGTCTTGACCCTGTGCCTCATGGGAACAGTCCAACCCGAACTTCCAAGCCATGTCTTCCCTGGACCGGAATCAAGCATCCTAGGACTGGTTTCGGGGTTTCACTCCTCTTCAGCCAGAATAGCTTGACTCCAGAGGCGTAGTGAGCACGGGACCCACATCTGGGCATACCCTGCCCACATAGGACGAACAGCAAAACACACAAGATGATGGACGGAATGTTGCACATTGGCAAAACATTCACCCCCAGTCACAGATTTGTGTGTAATCCATCGTTATTTTGCTCACCACACCACCCCAGTTCAGTCTGTCGACTCCCACAAGGGTTCAAGAACAGCCCCGGGTTATTCTCAGCAAGAGTAACAGAGTTTCTACAAATGTATGATGATAAGGCATTGTCATATGTCGATGATATCTATCTGACAGACGATGACCTGGATGACTTGAACAGGGTGAATACCATTATACTGGGCTTCGCCTCTGAGGGCTATAAATTCAACTTTTAAAAATCCAGAGTTGCCCATCTCAATGTCCTTTTCCTAGGATATGAGCTTTCAAGTGAAGGCAAAAGCCTGGCTGCTAACTTTTTAGAAAAGTGTGCGCTGCTCCAACCTCCGAAAACGCTGAAAAATTTACAATCGATTCTAGGTTTCCTAAATTTTGGAAGAACTTACATTCTAAATTACGCAGAAAGGGTTAAACCACTCTACGAATTAATCAAACCTGATTTCAAAAACCAAAATTGGACACAGGAACACACAGATATCCTGCGTTCACTACAAGCTGACATGTTAGCAACAAATCACTTAAAACACGAGTAAATACATGCAATTTAGTGATCCAAATAATTTCGGGTCAATGCGGATTCACATACTTAAATTTTAATGAAGGTGAAAAAATACCAATTGCATACAAATCACATTTGTATACACAAGCGGAAATGCGATTCACTTCGACAGAAAAAATTCTGACAGCAGTTCAAACCTCTGTAGCAAAAGAAAGAGCTCTAGCTCAGGGAAACGCATTATTGTCATGACTCCGGTACCAGCCTTAGAGGCAGTTACATAAGCGAGCATTCCGAATGCAAAAGCTTTACATTCAAGATGGGTTAATTCTCTTGCTGCAACAGATGTTGAACATCTTTTTGATCCTTATTTAAAAACACAAGCATTCCTGCAATATGAACATGAATGTCCTCTGTCTATTGAGATTCTCCCTCTTGATCAGTACGATTTCATAATTTATACTGAAGGATCAGCACAACCCGCAACGGAAAGTAAGCAAGCTTACAGTGCAGCGTGCGCAATCGTTAAGGTCGCATGCACGATGGTAAATTCCAACCAATGGTCACAAAAACACAATCTCTTGTAGATTGTACAGCTCAGCGAGCTAAACTACAGGCATTTAAATTGGCACTTGAAAATACGGATCGCGAATTCCCCACACTTATAGTGTGCGGTTCTTTTTACTGTGTTCAATCATACAATGAATATTTACAGAATTGGCTTCAAAATGGTTTCAAAGATGCAAAAAGTGGCACAATCAAGCATAAAACGCTTTGGGAACAAGTAGTTCATCAACGTGATGGCGTTCACGTTGCAGGGAATTCACTGACTGGCGAAGCCGCAAAGGGGGCTGTGCAAATGGCTTCCGTAGCTGCGATCACTCATTCAAAAACGAGAATAGACAGTGAGATATTGTTGGCTGTCAATGCTTCAAGTAAAGGCAGTGGTGCATCGTTACCTAAAAGATTTCCACTTAAATACTCGTATATAATTGATGCAAACAACATTCCGTTTGCTCGAATCCCTGGAGTGGGCGATAGGGTAATTCCAAACATGGAACGTGGAGCAGCTTTGATTTATGAAGCACATCTGGGAGAGGGTCTGTTACATCAGGGGATCTCTAAAACCATATTAACATTAAAATAGATGTACTGGTGGCCTGGAATGAATACACTGATTCACATCTTCATCAATAACTGCATAGACTGCAATAGAGATCTAAGTGCAGAACGCCATCAGACTACGAAGTAGCCTGCCCAGTACAGACACCATTGTTAGACAGCATTAGACTATCTACATGCAGGTATCCTCTTGGACAAATGCAATCCCACAAACACTAAGTCAAGGTGCCTATGGATGTGGCCTCAGCGCTCGGCTGACGCTCAAACTGTTATAAAAGATTTGCGAGTCTTTATCGGCACATACGCAATAGGCATGCTACACTCTGACCTGGGCCCTGCGTTTAGCTCTCGGGCTTACAAAGAAGCCATGGCCAGTTTAGGTATAGCATTGCGGTACTCCTCTCAATTCCATCCTGAGGGAAATTCTGTTGTGGAAAGGAAAAACCGGGACATAAAGCGGTCTATAACTGCTAGAGTATTAGGTTTGGGTGATGGGTGGGTAAAACATCTTTATGGGGTCCAACGCTCATTAAACAATTTGCCAAGAAGTTCTCTAGGGGGTCACTCCATATGAGGTCCTATTTGGGACAAGAATGTGGGTGCCTGGTCTCGAATGTAAAGGCACAGTGGTAGAAAATAAACCATTTGATATCAAAGATCGTTTGGCTGTTTTACAGGACTTAAATGAACTAAGATCGAAACAAAGCAACGTGTTCCTGAAGCCAACCACCACTGGGGAAAATCCAGCCATCCCAGCAAGGCATGTCTGGATCCCAAAGCTTGGGGATCTAGTCAGAGAGAAGATCGCGGACAAGAAGGAATTTGGGACTTCTTACAGACAACCAGTACCTGTCCTAGCCATTCACGGAACAAGAACAGTACTTCTTCCGCCCCTTGCTGGTAAAAAGGAGAAAAGATTTGTGTTCATCGACCTCATCAAACCACACTATGTGGCCAATACTAAGCCGTAGGCCATGTGGACTCCGACGAAGTAGCAGACGCACTCCTCAAGCTACTATCCAAGAGGATCAGACTGAAAGACTCATCACCATCGAGAATTCAGCCATAAGAAATGAAGGAGTAAGCAACAATGCTATGGAACTCATTCCTCTTGAAACAGTTTGTCCTGATACACCTGTCTACACCAACATAGCGAGTGATCAACTGGTTCCATCGATTTCAACGAATCCTGATGCAATTTCAACCATTGACAGAACTGCCTCTGGCTATTTCATTAACTTTGATACGTTTTCTGAGGATCCAAGTAAACTAGAAACGACGCCAGCCAAAAGAACTTTCAAAGAACAAGCACAAGACTTCTTTCATCACGTGAAAAAGACTTATCTGGTTTCACCATGGATTGAACTATGGATTATTTCTGGAATATTTGTCTTTCTGCTTTGGCTAGCTTTAGTAATGACTCTGAGCATGCTGATAAATGGAAGATATATTCATCATTTGGACACAGAAAGTAAATATGTGAACTTACTTTTAAAACCACACAAATCACAAGAGACTTGTCAGCAGTGAACATCACAGCCGTTCCTATACAAGATGGTATAGTTTGGGACAAAACGGATTATGATATATTCGGCCCGTCTGAACTTTTGAAGATTCCACACTTATTTAAGATTTCATTAAGTGACTTTATTACCTCCAGTACCTTTTCTGATGATTGGGACTTTGAGACTGTTAATAACATGATGTCTGATCTAGAAAGGTCTGCTGCATTCTCTAACCATGAATACTTAGAGGGTTCACCAGACTATGAAAATCTTTATTGTTACAACTACTATGGTCACCATTTTTTTAATAAATCTGCAACACCTAGAAATGTATTTATGTATAACCAATGGGAACATTGTCCTACACCACCAAGGGGTAGCTCAAAACGTTAGCAAAGAAGTTTCCATATTTTTCAGGGTACAATACATCCAATCCAGAAACATTTTACTTTAAAAATGTGAACAAAATAGAAACGAAAAATATGTTAACTAATACAAAACAGATTTATACTGCAGCCTTTATTGTCCAACTGTCTAGACAAGGTTTTGAGTTTTGGAAAAACACAATTGACACAAAATCTGTCTGGGGTACAAAAGATTGGCAAGTGCAGGGGATAGAAGCTTTGTTTAGAGCCTGTCTCATCCCACAGCAAATAATGTTTTTGAATGACACTGTCCAACAAACGTCTTGCCTTGGGTTAGCCAAGATCAAAGACATGAACACACCAGCCATACCTACGCCTGCAAGTATTACTACACAGGGGGAGGTTGATGTACATACTATTTTACAAAACAACAGATCAGATCCTAAATGGGAAAAATTGTTGCTCTGGCCCACAGACACAAACATCTGTCAAGAAAGATTCCTGAAGAGAATACAGGGTTTTGCAATCAATAGGCCAGACCCACGTTTAATTCTGCCTTGATTGGCTACAGACATCTACACTAGAGGATGTGAACCAACACTCATCTTTCCTTAAGGAAGACGCAAACCTTAGGGATTTCTTGCTAGGTCCGAGAAAACCACATCAAAAACGTTTCATATATGCCGGCATCTATGCTGCTTATAATGAAATATGGAAGGTTACCCAAGCAGACGCCGCAGAAAGAATTTGAGAAATTGATCGTATTCATTTAGAGAAATCTCTCGCTGTGGTAGACAATGGGTTAACGACTCTGTCATCCAGGATATATTAATTGGGCAACATTGTATCCTCTGCTATAGACATCGTGGAACAAGATTTGGCCCTGCTGCAACAAGGCCAGTCTCAATTACGTTCTATTCTGTTATTAGGCTGGACGCTACAAAACCTGTGTGCAGGCTATGTGCCTTGGCGTTTCATCAACACGTCGTCTCGGTTTTCAGAATACAATCTCACTGATAAACAGAACGAACTGGCGCAAAGGGGAGCAAAATATACAGTGCTGAGCATTGAAAAACTGTAAAAATTGCCATTAACGGTAGCAGAAAAACCAGCTACAGAATGGATCATTCATGGTAAAATAACTCTGCCTGTTACAATTTGCCATTTTCAATATTGCCTCAAACACATGCCAGCAGGCAAATATGAAATTTGGGTAAAAGAATACATCAGGACATCCTGGGATTTACCTTACACACACAGATGTTGGAGTGGTGGGCGTGAAGTGTTTCTTAGCGGTACACACTGTGAAAATACACTGAGCGGTTCACTCATATGTCATATGTAGTTTACACAGGGCCTGTAGCGGTTCCACTGCAAATTTATCCTGCCACCTGCAAGGTTCAACGGCCGCTGTGATTAATCCAACGTTTGGACAACTTTCAAATGGGAGTTACCTCATGTTGAATGATCAGAGCTGTTGTGGCATGTTGCCAGGTATCCCATATCTAGTAACGGTTGGCTTCAGTGTCCCTTGCTGTATGCAAGTCTTGTTCCCCCAAATAGACACAGTTAGGGAGTCGCCTTTATGGCCTTCACTGAACATCTCTTCTATACGAATTGATACTTTAAGCAAAATAAAAGCCATTCTTTTACAACAAACTGTGCCTTTGACCTCGGCCAAAGAAACCTATGATCTACAAATTGCAAGGACTTCGGCTGAGATACCGGCTCTGTTACGTACAAACTGCCCTACACATTTCACAGAAATGTTGGGACGTATCTTAAACATGTCTGATACGAGCGGTATTACGCATATATTTAAGACCATATGTTCAGGACTGTTAACATCTTTTCAAAAAGTCCTCGGAATCATTCCAAACTTCATGCACTCGGTGTTTGGTGGTCTGCCGCTAATTCTAGCACTCGTTGCAGGAATCATGTTTTTATTCCTACTGCTACGCTATGGCAATCCTATCTACCAGTGTCACTCCCTGCGACTTGGAGAAAGCTCTCCTGGAAAGGAAGTGTAGTGAGCGCATAGTACAGCTATTGGGTTTACCTCGTCTACGACAACTAAATACCACATGGTATCTGTTGTTCAGACCAATCTGGCAAGATTGCATCTTACCTGTTCTACGCTGCCTGCTTTGCGGTGAAGAATGCGTGCTAGACATCTGTCTGACACTCCCATCAGTCATGCCAACGGATATCGATACTCTGCTGGACCCGACAACAGACTGTGTTGTCCCCAGAGACTACCAATCCTGATGACGGCATTCATTGAGATCTCACAGACGTAACATGCTACTGCTGACGTACGAGAAGGATCAAAAGGCATACAGGTAACATCGGTAACGAACACTGCTACTGACAATGCTTCATATCTATGTGCAGTTAGTCTTCTAAACGAGGTAATCGACCTAACACCGATATCGGTAGACGATTTTTTGTCTACAGGAATAGACGATTTCATGTTTTCACCAACATCTTACACTGACTTTTGAGTTGACTCACAGTGTACCGGATAATCTGTGAATTTGGCCTTCATTTTTTCAAAAACAAATGACAACATTTGGAACTTTTTCAGATAATTGACTTTTTTCTTTTATAGCTTAACAAACTCTGCTTACAGTATAACTATTCATAGAGAACAGACTTCTTTGAACACTTCCAGGGACACATTATCATCTTTTCTTCACATTTATGTAACCATGACATGAAATGGCTCTGTACAATTTGTTTCCTTTCTGTAAAAATGGACCATTTCATTGTATATGTGTATGTTTCTGTGCATTCATTTAGCATTTAGCATCCATTGAAACATATGCTTCGGATGAAACATTAATTTAAATATTTTTTTAACATGAACTTATTTTTAAGAATGAATTTACAAAAGTTTTTACCAAACATGTGATACTCAATTTAATGTGTTTAGCATGTTTAGCATTTAGTAATATCGATCATTCGTCAATGGAGTGGGTGTTGTGTTTCAATTTAGATGCCCGTACATAGGTTTCCCTGAATCATGTCCTTAAATATGCATTGCCCTGATTAAGGCATAGAATCCCTGTCCTATATTAGGCATTAGCCATGTCATCCAATGCTAGCATTCCTAAGCATCTTCCAGGTATAAATATACCTTCACTTGACATGGAAAGCATGGCACGGCTTAGCTGGACTAGCCTACACAGCTCGATACGGCTCGCCACGGCAAGTTCGCAAAGAGTTAGAGTCCCCGCCTGATGCACTGACCAGATGCTGTCATCCCTGCTCGCAGGGAATCCAGTTTCCAATGTTCTGACTCCCTTTGCGGGGTGTTGGAGTTTGAGATTCGTCAAGAGATTCCCACCTCTCTCATTCTAAGGTACAGACCTGACAAGAACCTAGAGGGACTCTTGGCATATAGACTTAGTATATAACATGCTATAGAAAACAGCACCCACTTCTTTCCTGGTACTACACTTAGGTTAGGTACACTGGGGTTGAACTATTTAGAAGCATCAGACAAGTATTCACTTTTTAGCCTGTGTTATTTATGTATATATATATATATATATATATATATATATATATATATATATATATATATGTCATAGCTAAAAGACAATGCTATTGCAGTATTAATTCTTCTTACTGCTTACGCTGTGCGTATTATATCTTGCTTACTGTCTAATGATTGTAAATGCTTATGTCTCTTACATGAGAAACAAGACTGTTCAATAAATCCTTTTATTGAAACGCCCGTCTATCTATTTCTGTGTAACTCTGGAGAAACTAAGCATGCACAATTGACTGAGTGAAACTGTTATCTATTGTTTCCACAGTTCTGAGACACGTTCCAATTCTAAGGGAAACAAAGTTGTCATGTTTATGCGGTTGTCAGAAACTACTCCCTTCTTGTTTATTCGAGAAGTTTCTAGTGACCTTTGAGTTAGCTGGCACATAAAGTAATTAAGTTTAATGTACTCGAAAGAGGCATACTGACCTTAGTCCTATGCAAAAACTATAGTGTATATTATTCCAATGCGCAGACTATATGGGAAATAGGAACTACACTACAGAGGGTTGCTGATACTGAAGAGTCTTCCACTCTAATAGCTAACTCGGTACAGAAGCATGATTTACAGCTCATAAATTCTCCTTCTGTTTGCTTTTGTCTTGTATGTTTTTTGGTGGGTGTTTTAAAACATGAACGAGTTTGACTATGGCAACCTGTATGTATATCTTTAACGATATCCTAAGTCTTTTACGATCTTACTAGTAAAATCGAATAAAGAACTTTGATGATGATGATGATGATGGTTTGCATAAAGCTTTCTAAAGTTGCCATACACTCAAACGGTATATTACATTTGACTTGGGCATCAAGTTGGGTCTAATGAAACAATTCTTTTGATACCTTCAAGTACCAACTTTAGTAGTCCCATTCAGAAGTTAGCACAGCTGAGTTGTCAACGTGTAACCCAATGGGCCTACTAGCCTTTCTACAGTAAACATTATAATTTGGGACTTTTTACTGTAAGAACATGCAAAGCACATGTTCCACTTTTTATTATATAGCACCATGCCTTAGGGCTAAATAGGCCTGTCTTAGAGGTGACATATATATTAATTAAAAAGGAAAGTCTGGACTAGCAGTTCGAGAACCTGCCATGACAGTCTGGGAGTTTTGCTTTGCTTTGTTGCAATTGTGGTGGTACAATAAGTGCTGCAGTCCACGAAGGATACTTTAATGTACATGCCGTGGGTACCCCTGGTACCATATACTAGGGACTTGTAAGCATGTTACCTTATGCCAAGTGTGAGTGAACCAATCAGATCTATACCTTTTAAGGGTCAGGACACTGAAACGGACGTCTGTTTAGCAACCAGCAGCAGCATCATTCCAAAACTTTGAGGATGATCATGCTAAAAAGGGTATTTCCTTATAATCAAGGTTGCAATTGTCTACGCAGACAGACACTACTCTGAGGTTAGTTTCCTAGTAAAAATGGCCGCCCAAAGCATATAGTCCTGAGGATGGCCTCACTTCTTCATTAGTTCAGAGATCGACTGTCAACGCAAACTCTGCTTCTTGCTTTGCAGAAAGTAAGGCGCCAGCTTACGGAAAACACAAGTAAATCATAGGCGTGTTATAGACTTTACACCATGCAAGAGCATATTATACGGTGAGGTATTGTTCTACTGTTGTATATACATGCGCAAATGTTGCAACTGAACCCCTTATGTTTCATTACATATTTTTTGATGTATGCCTGAATTCTTTTTTTACATGAATGAAGTTCATTCATTGTATTAATGACGTGTGATGTTCCACCTTTCGCTTGAGGAATTATTCAAATGCTCGCTATAATTAAGCGTATAAATGATTTCTTAAAAAACAACTGTTTGTTTCTGCTGTAAATTAATACGGCTAAATTAGGCAGATGGCTGATATTATACAGAAACTTTGAGCAGGTTAGGGATGTGTGATGAAATATGATCGGGCCTATCTAACATTTGCTCTGATTTGCATATTATCTGCTGAGTTGTTTGTAATGGTCAAGGTCATTCTGATATGCATGATTTGTAGACTAACGCTACAAAATAAATAATCCTATAGGTGCAACATAACATAACAACCAGTGTGTGCACTGAGTCCAGGGTACTGGGATGAGGCTCCATGTATCTCCACTTGCAGATAAGACCTTCTCTGACAGGGTTGTCTGACTCCTAACACTCCCTGTCTGACAGAGCATTACTCGCTGGAGAGGAAATAGGACACAACAGCCACTTGCATTTTTCTCCAAAAAGAGCACACTTGCTTTGGGGCTGTTTACTGTGTCTAACACCAACAATACTGGAGTGAACATTACTCTCTCCTCAATCAGGAGAAGCTGTGGACATACTCTCTGTTGGGACAGTCAGCTAAGAACTTTCTGCTTCACAGCGGATATTTTTTATTTTTTTTGTAGATTTATATAGCGCGAACTCGACCCGAAGGTATTGGAGCGCTTTACATGAGCACCAGTTACATTACACAAGGACACACTCATTTTATTTTTTTGGTAGGCACGGGAAGATAAAGTGATTTGCCCACAATCACAGGATGTGGAGTCGACCCCGAGGCTCGAACCTTGGTTTCCCAGCTCGAAAGTCAGCAGTCTAGCCGTGAGACCACATCCTTTCCCCTATGCGGAGTATGTGGGGAGTAATACGTAACTCTGGGGTACATAACGTAATAACATGCTACTGCAAAGCTAATAGCATGCAGGTTCTAAACATATTGGTCATGGAGTTGTGATAATTAACATTTCGACTCTACATTTGATTTCCCTTTGTATCATTCATACTCAGCGAGGTATTTCTTACAGAGATGATATTTGGAGTCCTTTTGATTTACCTTAGAACGGCAAGGTGCACATGCATCAACATTCAGAAAAGCGATTCCTTATTAGCGACAAATAAGGAATCGTTATTAAGGAATCGCTTTTCAGAATGCATCAACAGATTCGGCAAAAAATAGCGATTCCTTAAAAATCGCTATTATTTACCGAATACACATTTGCGAGTAGTGAAAACACCGATTAGCAATTACCGAAATTGGTATTTGCGATTTAGCAAATACCGAACTCGGTTTTAGCGAAATCGGTATTAGCGAATTCGGTAATAGCGATTTCTAAATAAAACGGGTCGCTCGGGAATGTTCTGATGACATCACCACCAGGAAGAACAGCTGCCCCACCCTCATTCACACGCCAGAGGAGCACACAGGAGGAGCAACAGGAGCAAGCCTGATCCCACAGATTCACCACTGACAGGACTTTGATCCCACCCTCACCAGGATGGAGAAAGAAGCACCATCCAGCGCAGAAGCTGCACGCAAGAGGAAACGCAAGTTTTCCGACCGGGAGCTGGAGCACCTGATCAAGGGGGTAAGCAGCAAGCACGATCGGCTGTTTGGGAAGCTGTCCCTAAAGGTGCCAGAGTCTGAGAAGCGGCGCATATGGCTGCGCATCCGAGAAAGGGTAAATGCTGTTGGAGTGACTCCCCGCAGCATTGATGATCTTAAAAAGCGGTGGTACGACCTGAGGAAGCGTGCGAAGGAGAGGATTGCGGAGAGGCTCCGGGAGGCATCCAGAACGGGAGGCGGACCTTCCACAGTGCAAGCTAACACCGCCCTGGAGGAGCTGGTGGAAGGGACCATCGAGCCTGAAGCTCTAACATAGCGCGCCTTGCCAAAGATATGCGTGCCATGACAGCGGCAGTGAGGGACATGACCACTGTGGTGGCAGAGGGCAACGGGTACCTGAGGGAGGACATATATGAGCTCACCCGTGCCATGAGGGAAGGCCATGAGAGCGAGAGGAGGAGGCACCAGCAGAACTTGGTCAGGTCCGCAGCCTCCACAAAGGGCATCACCAGGCTGAGCAACAGCACCGCAGTGTTGGCATGCCGCTCGGTGTCACTGCAGGTGGACCTTGGACACTTTTGCAGGGATGTAGCCAGGGCTCTAGGACAGGTCACCGCTGCAGTAGAACACCTGCAGAGCGGCACATTCAGTGCTAGCGCATTGGGAGGGGAGGACGGCAGTGAGGCTGCCTCAAGTGTGAGCAGTGTTTCGGTAGCAGAGCCCAGCACCAGGCGGCGCAGTTCCCGTTGCTCCACAGGGACAGGCCGTGGTGAGGTGGAGGAGACACCTGAGAGGAGGCTTGGCGTTCGTGGCAAGCGCCACTAGACTAACTGACAGTCATACTTGACCGTGGTGGGGTAACCATGGTCCTTCCCTATTTGACGCTGCACAGCCGTGACAAAAACGGCCTTTTGTTGTAACAGTTTATTTGGGGATATATTATTGTTTTGCTTGTTTGGTCGCACATGCCTCAGTGCTCCTGTGCATTAAACAGTAGCACCACCAATAATTTGTCATCTTTCATTCTTACCTGGTTCAGAAATGATGTTGCATGATGTATGTCGGCCTCCTATGGCCCTCTGCTGTGTTAGGGACGTGTGCCTGTCGGTGTTGGGCGGGTGGTTGGTCATCCCGGTAGTCGTGATTCCTGTCCACCTCTATGGGTATCCCCCTTCTGGTCGCAATGTTGTGCAGCATAGCACATACAGCTACAATCCTGCAGCAGGTATCAGGTTTGTATAGCAAGGCACCACCAGTTTTATGTAGGATTCTAAAGCGACTCTTCAGAATCCCAAAGGTCCTCTCGATGACATTCCTTGTGCTGATGTGGGCCGCGTTGTATCGTTGCTCCTGTGGTGTTGCTGGATTGAGGTAGGGGGTGAGGATATATTCCCGCAGGGCGTATGCACTGTCACTTACAAGATAGAAGCAAAGACTTAGCAACGGTGATGTTCATACATGTGTGGTGCTCATGTGTGGAAGAGGTATGTGTACGTACCAAGCAGGAGTCCCTCTCCAAATTCTCCGTTGAGTAGACGCCTGTGGATGCCACTGTGTCGGAATATGTAGGAGTCGTGTGTGCTCCCCGGAAATTGTGCCACTAGGTCCGTGATGATGTGCTTGGCATCGCACACAACCTGCACGTTGATAGAGTGGTAGGACTTGCGGTTCCGGAATATGTACTCATTGGCAGAGGGTGGACAGATGGGGATATGCGTACAGTCGATGCATCCAATTAAATTGGCCACCTGGTAGAATGCCTGTTTGTTGCGGTCCAACTGCTGTGGGGTTGTGGGGAAGCTGATGTGGGTGTGTATCATTGTCAGCATGGCATCTATGAATTTCTGGAAGAAGCGTGAGAGTGCGCTTTGCGATACGCCTACGGCGATTACCCCCTGAAAACTTCCTGAGGCCAGTAGGTGCAGGCTGCATAGGACCTGGACGTGCGCAGGGATTGCATTGGTCCGATGTGTCTGGTGCTGCAGGAGTGGTTCGAGGTCTGCAATGAGGCGCATGATCATGGCACGATTCAGTCGATACTTGTCATACACCTCGTCCTCATTCTGTCCCAGCAAGGTGATGCGCACTCTGAATACTCTCTCCTGTACCCTTCTCCTGCGCTGTTCTGCTGCATTGATTCGCATCCTCCTTGCAAGCACGTAGAGGGCTGCCATTTTGTGCTAGCCAACAGGGTCTCCTGGGCCACATTTAAGGGTTTGCTGATTGGTCCGATCTGTCGCAAATGTTGAAATGTTTTTTTTTTTTCCCTTTTTTTTGTTACTTTACCTCCAGGTTCTGATTCCCCTTAATCTGCTCATGCTAAATAGCGAATTTTGGGATTTTCGGTATTTGCGAGTTTTGTTGCATTGTGTAGCGATTCCTTATTAGCCATTGGCACTTGCCGGGAGCAATTTGTGATTTCGGTGGTTGCGACTTCGGTAATTTGCGCTTCGGTATTTTTGCGGATTTGTTATTTGCGATTCGTTATTTTTCCGGTATTTTTTTAGCGAATTTTTATTTTGTCACGATTTGGGTAGATGCATTGGGATTCGGTTTTTGACACTCGCTAACGGGTGATTTTACCGATTCGGTATTTTACCGACCAAATTTTTGCTTGATGCATGTGCCAGTAAGAGCCTGATCTAGATCTCGGCAGACGGGTTACTTATTGACAACGGTAACGGATATCCCACCCGCCGAAATATACATCTTATAGGATATAATGGGATTTATATTTCGTGGTACTGGATATCCATTGTGGTTGTGACGGACCCGTCCACCAAGATCTAAAGCAGGCCCCAATTGTTATACAATTGTTTGTGTGAACTGACGCTGTAGCTCAGGCAGAGTCCCTTTTCCACACAACACTAAGGGGCATATCTACAAGATCGCGATAGATAATTTTATCGCCTAATTAGCAAGGTCACGCTAACGCGTGAAACCTTGCATTAGCGCACAAATTCTTAACGCCCAGCTTTGCATCTCTAATGAGATGCAAAGTGGGCGTTCCTGACCTGACACGACAGGAGAAATGTCGCTAAGCGACATTTCTCCTATCATCAAGCCCCCGCCATGAACCACTGTTATCACTACTTTCCTTACGCCTGCTTCAGGACTGACTTAGCCATGATATCCTATGGAAGGTGGATATCATGGCTAAGTTTGTGAGGCCCTATCAACAAGCTAACGCCACATTTCGTGAGATTATTGCTGGGTGTAAGACCTGGGGTCTCCAGGCCCTATGGGGCGATAACGTGACACGAGCGGTCAGGCCACCAAAGGTCTGTGTGTAAAGCAACCATACAACACTCACCTTACATGCGACGAGGAACACACACAATAAGTGACGCCACACTGTAGGAGTTAAGTAAATACTCAAGTTTATCCAAGCAGATCACGTTAGATGCAGTTCATGAGGTAGCAGTACATTTCATAAGCTGGTGATACCACAAATGACATTCATAACAAATCAGTACTGCCTGAGGTACAACTACCCTTCACCTAGAGGTACACGCGCGCTTCACGATCCTGTAGCGCCTTAGGGGGGTGAGGATGGCGATAGGCGCGCTAACTGGTGACGACCTCAGAACGGGGCATCTAGCACAGAGAGCTACTCGTAATAGATGTCATTTAGTATTTCATTATGAACCTGAATAACAGCGTGCTACTCGTAATCACTAACATATAGCACTTCAATATGGCACATGAATAACAGCGTGCTACTCATAATCACTAACATATAGCACTTCAATATGGCACATGAATAACAGAGCGCTACTTGTAATCACCAACACGTAGCACTTCAATATGGCACATTGTTAGACCTGTCAGCCCTTTGGCAGTTCCCTCCTCATTTTTATTATTTTTGTCCCTTGTCCCCTTCTCATTTTTTTCTGTCTACTAAACTTTTTGGGGTGCTGATGTAGAGGTTCTGGGCGCCTTTTCCTCCTCACATGAGGAAAAGGCGCAAGGTGCTCCACTGAGGTAGATAGAGGAGGAAGGTGGCTCCAACTGTCACCTCAGCACCCGGGCCATGACTGCCATGGGAGCTTCCAGAACCTTCTGGACCCATCTGGCAAGTCCAGCCCAAGGTGATAAATAGAGGTGGCAGGAGGGCGGCCATTTTAGAATCAAGCTGGGCTGTGGAGTAGTCAGGAGTAAGGCACCTGAGTGGAGAGGTGGTTGCGCTGAAAGGGAGTGGACAGATCCTAGGGTCTGCGGGAGTCCCCTGCGTAGTGACACCACCCTTTGCCATTTGACCGGTCCCTGAGAGCAGCTGTCAGCTCTGAAAGGCATTGTTCCTTCTCTAGTCAGGCGTCCCTAGCATAGACTGAGAGCCTGAAGAGGAATCCCGGGGAGGGTTTGCCGTTGGGACTGCCTTGACTCTTTGATGGTCAATCGGGAATCTAACCCCCCTTTTTCCCCCCCTGTGGCAAATCAACGAAACTCCATTGTGGGCTAGGGGTAAGGAGCAGTGCTAGAGATTCCCCGGGCTAGCGGAGCTGCTCACCCGGGGTACTGTGAGCCACACCCCCCTTGTTCCCCGCTTACCGGCACTAGCCCTATCGTGGAACCTCATCACCAGCTGCGGGTTCTGAGAGAGTGCCGTGGGGTTTGATGAAAGGCTCGAGGCTCTCCAGGGTTACCGACATCCATCGCGCGTGTCAGCTGTGAGGGGAGCTGACAACGTGCCGACCAGCTGACTAAGGAGGCCGCAGCCGGGAAGTTGAGTCGGGGGGCTGGCCTGGAAACTGACGCTGGGTCACGTGAGCCGGGCCCTCAAGGAAGCGCCGCCCCTCTCTGCAGACTAGGCCGCACCCCTCACGAGTCGCGCTGCATCAGGAGCGGCGGAAGTGACTGACGGAGCCGTCGCTGCGCTCCCGCAAGTCGCGCTGCGGTCGGCAGTGACGGGGGCGCCTGGCAGAACGAGAAAAGCTGGGAAGTGCCCCAAGAGAAGTTTTTCAGTGAAGCTCACCTCACGGGAAGTTCCTAGAGGGTGGGGGTAGGTGAGAGGTGTTACTTCCTTAAGCCCCAGACAAGACACCCCCTGGTGGAAGAGTCCACGAGTCCCGCTGCCGGAGGAGGACCTCAAGCCTGTAAAGTAAGCTGGGTCTTGGAGGGGCGGGGAGACTGGCTTCTGACACAGGGGAAGCGAGCGCTGGAGTAGCGTTGTGTGAGACTGCGCTAAGGAGAGAGCGGATCTCCAGTGCAAAGGACAACCGTCTGCAGTCGGGGCCATACCGGGACTTAAGGATTCGGTTAGGACGTAGTGATTTGGCCCTATGTCACACCTAGCTTTCAGGTGAACTATTTGGAGGGTCCCTTTTGGTCGCCTGCAGTAAGCAACTTTCAGCTGAATATCTCATAGGCAGAGATTAAAGCCGGTGGGCAGGATAAGAGTCTACATGTGCTTCTTGAGAAATGTTGATAAGAGTCTACATGTGCTTCTTGAGAAATGTCGATAAGAGTCTAAATGTGCTTCTTGAGAAATGTTGATAAGAGTCTAAATGTGCTTTTTGAGAAATGTTCAATAGAGTTTAAATGCGCTTTTTGGGAAACATTCAGTAGAGTCTAAAAGTACTTTTGGAAATGTGGGTTGAATCTTACCTTGCAGAAAAGTAACTAGGCCCTCTAGTAATAGTGGGAGGAGAAACTCAAAGGGTGTTTTAGAGATTCTACTATGAGCTGCAAAGTGGGAGCATTAATGTTATCCTGAATACAAATGAAATGTCGTGCTCTGTGATGCGGAACTGAGAATTCCGGTAACGTAAGAAAGGTGGAGGAAATCTAGTAAACGTTAAAAAGAAAATATCCAGTGTAATCTCCTTTTTGAGTGGTGTCATACTGGATTGCGGACTGAGGAGGATGCAAGTACGAAGCGCTTTGTGGATGAGGGTGCCTGTTAACGTAGGCCAATGCTACCCCTAGGACGTAGGTCCAACAAATTGGTGCTCAGCGGTGGGATTACTTACTCAGTGCTTGCATCCGCTTAGTGGCAGTTTAGCGTGCATCACCACCTACACTGGATTGTTTTGGCTGGAGTTTTCTCCAGAGTGTTTTCCTAATTGGAGATTTTTGAAATTGTCCTGTGTATATTCCCTTTCTTGAGTAAAGTTCTTGTTAACTGTGTTGGGGTCCCATCTGGCAGGATGGAATTCGAATTGGGTAGGCTGGAGGAGTATACAGTGGCCCAATTGAGGGAGTTCTGCCAGGAACGGGGGGTATTCTTTAAGCAGGGGGCGAAGAAGACAGAGCTCCAGGCAAGCTTAAGAGCCTGGGTTATGGCCCACCCTAGCAGGAAACGGGAAGAAGAACCAGGACTAGATCTCCAAGAAGAACCGGAAGTCCTTCTTCCCCCTGGGAGCGGTAATATGGACGTTGGGTCCAGGGCCCCATCAAGGGTGGGAAGTAGCGCCTCAGGGGGGAGCCTGTCCTCTGCTGACCTAGTTGATCGGAGGGAAGAGAGACAGCTTAGAATGGATCTGGCCCGGTTGGAAAAGGAGAGGGAGGAGAGGAGGTTCCTCCACGAGCTTCACTTAAAGGAGTTAGAGCTCAAAGCCCTTCAACTTGGAACCCCCAGCAGTCCTAATGGTGGCAGCATACCGAGAGAAGTCCCAAGAGAGTCCAGGCCCTACCTGCCCAAAGATGTGGTTGCTAGCTATGGTATAGGGGATGATATTGTAAAATGGCTGGCTGCCTATGAGGTCTCTCTAAGAGCCCATGGGGTCCCCGAAGCCCAGTGGGGGGGTGGCCTGTATAGGTATATGCCTCCGGTGGGGAGGGATGCCTTGTTAGCGCTAGAACAGCCAGACCAGACCCGGTACCCCGTTATGAAGATAGCCCTAGTGAGGAAATTCGGGTTGACCCCTGAAAAATTCAGGCAGAGGTTCCGGGGTAGTCAGAAGTTGTCCACTCAGAATTGGGTGGACTTCTTGGACTATGCCCGGAAAGCCTTAGAGGGCTGGGTGCAGGGTAGTGAAGTCAAGGACTATGTGGGACTGTACAATTTAATCCTAAAGGAGCATCTCCTCGAGAAAAGTTTTCCAGAGCTGCGTCAGCACCTAGTAGACAGCAAGCTCACTAATCCCAGGAAGCTTGCAGAGGAGGCGGATATCTGGGCGAGTACCCGGGTATCCTCAAAAGGGACTGGAGGGAATTTCCAAGGGGCTGGTCAGGGCGCCCCCCAGAAGAAGGAGGGGGGAGACAAAAAGAGGGAGTTCTCTAAAGGCCCCCAAAAGAGTTCACCAGGGAAGGGAGTAGGATTCCCTCCTAAGGTTGGTCCCCACAAACCCCCTTATCCTGACCGTGGTCAGCAGCCTAGGGTTGTCCGATGTTACGAGTGTGGTGAGGTTGGGCACTATAAGGGGGATGCCAAGTGTCCCAAGAGACCACACCCTCCCATTGGAGGAAAGACCCCTGGGGTGGCGAGTGTAGTGCTCGGGGAGGAGTTGCCCCTAGATAAGGGAGGTGAGTGGGCAGGGCTAACCTTAGTGTCCTTCGGGGATTGTGAGATGGTTCCTAAGACCCAGATGCCCTCGAATACTACTAAGTACAGGCAATGGGTCACCATCAATGCCCAGAGGGTGGAGGCTCTGAGGGACACAGGAGCCAGCATGACTATGGTAAGGAGTCAGCTGGTGTCCCCAGAGCAGGTGGTCCCCAATGTAGTCCACCCGGTTGTGATGGCTGACAACCGAGAGGGTCACTATCCGGTGGCCCAGGTTCCCTTTGAGTGGGGAGGGGTGGCGGGTCCTCTACGAGTTGCGATCAGCCCTGCCATGCCGGTCGACTGCCTGTTGGGAAATGACCTTGAACACTCAGCGTGGAAGCAGGTTGAGTTCAGGGCCCACAAGGAAATGTTGGGGACCCCTGAGTGGACGTGTGCCCACACTCGGTCCGTGACCACCCGACGAGGGGACTCACAGAGGTTGGAGCCTGGGACAAAGGCCTAACCAGCTGCCGGAAAGGGTAGACGGGGGCGGGGAAAGCCTGCCCCGGCATCTGACCCTCCAAAGGTGGATGGGGCAACTAAGGTGGTCCCGGAGTCCACGGAGGGGGATGTAACGTCCCTGGAGGGCTTGCCTACCCCTGCAGACTGGCAGGTGGAGGGAGGACCTACTAGGGAAGAGTTTTGTCGGGCCCAGAAGGGGTGCCCTACCCTTGAGGGTTTACGGCGGCAGGCCGAAGCCCAGGCAGCGGGTAACGATTCGGGGAACTTCCACATATACTGGGAAGATGGACTCCTGTATAGCGAACCCAAGGCACCGGTGCATGGTTCATCCCGGGCCTTGGTAGTTCCCCAGCGTTACCGAGCCTTCCTATTAGGACTGGCTCACGAAATACCCTTGGCAGGACACTTGGGACAAGACAAGACCTTTGCTCGACTTGTCCCTCATTTTTACTGGCCTCAGATGAGGATTACGTCCGATACTTTTTGTAGGACGTGTGTAACCTGCCAAGCTAGTGGGAAGACAGGGGTGAAGCTGAAAGCTCCCCTGGAACCACTGCCTGTCGTTGGTACCCCCTTTGAAAGGGTGGGCATCGACATTGTCGGGCCATTGGATCCACCAACATCGGCCGGTCACAGGTTTATCCTGGTTCTGGTGGATCATGCCACACGGTACCCAGAGGCTATCCCTCTGAGGACCATTACTGCACCTGCGGTGGCACGGGCCCTTATGGGAATTTTTACCCGGATGGGATTCCCCAAGGAAGTGGTGTCGGACAGAGGTACCAACTTCATGTCGGCATACATGCGGGCTATGTGGAAAGAGTGTGGAGTTACCTACCGGTTCTCCACTCCTTATCACCCCCAGACTAATGGTCTGGTGGAAAGGTTTAACAAAACCTTAAAGGGCATGATCCGGAGTCTGCCCGAGAGCCTGCGGAGGAAATGGGACGTCCTCCTACCTTGTTTGCTGTTTTCGTACAGGGAGGTACCACAGAAGGGAGTGGGCTTCAGCCCCTTCGAGTTGTTGTACGGGCACCCTGTGCGTGGACCCCTCAGCCTGGTGAAGGATGGATGGGAAAAGACTCCCAGAAAACTTCCCCCGGATGTGGTGAGCTACATGCTGGCCTTTCGTAGCCAAATGGCTAGGTTGTGGAAGCAAGCTTCTGAAAACCTAGAAGCCAGCCAAACGGTCATGAAGGAATGGTATGACCGAAACGCTCACCCGGTGGAGCTGGAGCCTGGCCAGAAGGTGTGGGTGATGGAACCTGGAGAGCTTAGCGCCCTCCAGGATCGCTGGTCAGGACCCTTTGAGGTGGTTGAGAAAAAGGGCAAGGTTACCTACGTGGTAGATCTTAAGACCCCCAGGCAGCCCCATCGGGTGCTCCATGTCAACCGCCTCTAGCCTCACCAAGAGAGACCCGAGGTCACGTTAACGATGGTGACTGATGGGTCAGAGGAAGAGGAAAGTGAACCTCTTCCCGATCTGTTTGCGTCCCGAGAAAAGGATGGATCGGTGGAGGGAGTGATCCTTTCACCGTCACTAACTCCTGAACAACGGAAGGACTGTCGCCAGGTACTGGAGCAGTTTGCTTCCTTGTTCTCCCTTATTCCGGGAAGGACTCATCTGTGTACCCATGATGTGGACACAGGGGACAGCCCACCTGTGAAGTCCAAGTCCTACCGACTGTCGGATAAGGTGAAGGCTAGCATCCATGAGGAAGTTACCAAGATGCTAGAGCTAGGAGTAATTGAGCCTTCAGGAAGTCCCTGGTCCAGTCCGGTGGTACTGGTACCAAAGCTGCCCCACCGGGCACTACCCCAGAGCTCCGGTTCTGTGTGGATTATAGGGGACTGAATTCAGTGACAAAGACGGATGCTCATCCTATCCCGAGGGCGGATGAGCTCATTGACCGGTTGGGAGCTGCCCAATATCTCAGTACCTTTGACCTCACATCAGGGTACTGGCAGATTTCCCTGACGGATGGAGCCAAGGAAAGGTCAGCCTTCTCCACACCCGAGGGTCACTACCAGTTCTGTGTGATGCCCTTCGGGCTCAAGAACGCCCCTGCTACGTTCCAGCGATTGGTGAACCAGGTCCTCTCTGGAATGGAAGCCTTTTCAGTTGCGTACCTGGATGACATTGCTGTCTTCAGCCGCAGCTGGGAGGACCATCTGAGTCACCTTCAGGCCGTTCTTCAGGCGTTGCAGCAGGCAGGTCTGACGATCAAGGCCAGTAAGTGCCAGATCGGGCAGGGGTCGGTAGTGTACATCGGTCACTTGGTGGGTCGGGGCAAGGTGCAACCCCTCCAGGCCAAGATCGAAACCATCATGGCCTGGGAACCCCCCAAGACACAGACAGAGGTTCGGGCCTTCTTGGGCCTCACTGGTTACTACCGACGCTTTGTCAAGGGATACGGTACCATCGTAGCCCCCTTGACTGAGCTCACCTCCAAAAAGCACCCTCGACGGGTGATCTGGACCGAGGGATGTCAACAAGCTTTTGACACCTTGAAAAAGGCCATGTGTGCGGCACCTGTTCTCAGGGCCCCTGACTTCGCTAAGGAGTTCATCGTCCAGACAGATGCGTCGGAGCACGGTATTGGGGCAGTGCTGTCGCAACTCAATGATGAGGGTCTAGACCAACCGGTGGTTTTCCTATCTAGGAGACTACTCCCCCGGGAACAGAGGTGGAGTGCAATTGAGAGGGAGGCTTTTGCGGTGGTGTGGGCTCTGAAGAAGCTGCGGCCATACCTGTTTGGCTCGCACTTCCTGGTTCAGACCGACCACCGGCCCCTCAGGTGGCTGATGCAAATGAGGGGCGAGAATCCCAAGCTGTTGAGGTGGTCCATTTCCCTACAGGGGATGGACTTTAGGGTGGAACATCGCCCAGGAGTGGACCACGCCAATGCTGACGGTCTCTCCAGGTATTTCCGCCTTAGTGAAGAGGACTCCCAAGGGGTTGGGTAGTTCTCCCCACTTTCAGCTGGGGGGGACGCGTGTTAGACCTGTCAGCCCTTTGGCAGTTCCCTCCTCATTTTTATTATTTTTGTCCCTTGTCCCCTTCTCATTTTTTTCTGTCTACTAAACTTTTTGGGGTGCTGATGTAGAGGTTCTGGGCGCCTTTTCCTCCTCACATGAGGAAATGGCGCAAGGTGCTCCACTGAGGTAGATAGAGGAGGAAGGTAGGATTCACAAAATGGTGGCTCCAACTGTCACCTCAGCACCCGGGCCATGACTGCCATGGGAGCTTCCAGAACCTTCTGGACCCATCTGGCAAGTCCAGCCCAAGGTGATAAATAGAGGTGGCAGGAGGGCGGCCATTTTAGAATCAAGCTGGGCTGTGGAGTAGTCAGGAGTAAGGCACCTGAGTGGAGAGGTGGTTGCGCTGAAAGGGAGTGGACAGATCCTAGGGTCTGCGGGAGTCCCCTGCGTAGTGACACCACCCTTTGCCATTTGACCGGTCCCTGAGAGCAGCTGTCAGCTCTGAAAGGCATTGTTCCTTCTCTAGTCAGGCGTCCCTAGCATAGACTGAGAGCCTGAAGAGGAATCCCGGGGAGGGTTTGCCGTTGGGACTGCCTTGACTCTTTGATGGTCAATCGGGAATCTAACCCCCCTTTTTCCCCCCCTGTGGCAAATCAACGAAACTCCATTGTGGGCTAGGGGTAAGGAGCAGTGCTAGAGATTCCCCGGGCTAGCGGAGCTGCTCACCCGGGGTACTGTGAGCCACACCCCCCTTGTTCCCCGCTTACCGGCACTAGCCCTATCGTGGAACCTCATCACCAGCTGCGGGTTCTGAGAGAGTGCCGTGGGGTTTGATGAAAGGCTCGAGGCTCTCCAGGGTTACCGACATCCATCGCGCGTGTCAGCTGTGAGGGGAGCTGACAACGCGCCGACCAGCTGACTAAGGAGGCCGCAGCCGGGAAGTTGAGTCGGGGGGCTGGCCTGGAAACTGACGCTGGGTCACGTGAGCCGGGCCCTCAAGGAAGCGCCGCCCCTCTCTGCAGACTAGGCCGCACCCCTCACGAGTCGCGCTGCATCAGGAGCGGCGGAAGTGACTGACGGAGCCGTCGCTGCGCTCCCGCAAGTCGCGCTGCGGTCGGCAGTGACGGGGGCGCCTGGCAGAACGAGAAAAGCTGGGAAGTGCCCCAGGAGAAGTTTTTCAGTGAAGCTCACCTCACGGGAAGTTCCTAGAGGGTGGGGGTAGGTGAGAGGTGTTACTTCCTTAAGCCCCAGACAAGACGCCCCCTGGTGGAGGAGTCCACGAGTCCCGCTGCCGGAGGAGGACCTCAAGCCTGTAAAGTAAGCTGGGTCTTGGAGGGGCGGGGAGACTGGCTTCTGACACAGGGGAAGCGAGCGCTGGAGTAGCGTTGTGTGAGACTGCGCTAAGGAGAGAGCGGATCTCCAGTGCAAAGGACAACCGTCTGCAGTCGGGGCCATACCGGGACTTAAGGATTCGGTTAGGACGTAGTGATTTGGCCCTATGTCACACCTAGCTTTCAGGTGAACTATTTGGAGGGTCCCTTTTGGTCGCCTGCAGTAAGCAACTTTCAGCTGAATATCTCATAGGCAGAGATTAAAGCCGGTGGGCAGGATAAGAGTCTACATGTGCTTCTTGAGAAATGTTGATAAGAGTCTACATGTGCTTCTTGAGAAATGTTGATAAGAGTCTACATGTGCTTCTTGAGAAATGTCGATAAGAGTCTAAATGTGCTTTTTGAGAAATGTTCAATAGAGTTTAAATGCGCTTTTTGGGAAACATTCAGTAGAGTCTAAAAGTACTTTTGGAAATGTGGGTTGAAACTTACCTTGCAGAAAAGTAACTAGGCCCTCTAGTAATAGTGGGAGGAGAAACTCAAAGGGTGTTTTAGAGATTCTACTATGAGCTGCAAAGTGGGAGCATTAATGTTATCCTGAATACAAATGAAATGTCGTGCTCTGTGATGCGGAACTGAGAATTCCGGTAACGTAAGAAAGGTGGAGGAAATCTAGTAAACGTTAAAAAGAAAATATCCAGTGTAATGTCCTTTTTGAGTGGTGTCATACTGGATTGCGGACTGAGGAGGATGCAAGTACGAAGCGCTTTGTGGATGAGGGTGCCTGTTAACGTAGGCCAATGCTACCCCTAGGACGTAGGTCCAACACACATGAATAACAGAGCGCTACTCGTAATCACCAACATATAGCACTTCAATATGGCACATGAATAACAGAGCGCTACTCGTAATCACTAGCATGTAGCACTTCAATACGGCACATGAATATCAGAGCACTACTTGTAATTATGGACATTGAGCACTTCAATACGATGGCCGCGGCGGTGAGCGCGCTGGCTTCCACGTCACAGGGGGGGGGGGGGCTCCGCGCTCAGCGGAGCACGCTGCCGGGGGTCCCAGGCCAGGTCAGGGAGCGCAGGGGTCACAGCGCTAATACCTGGTCGATCCCCGGTGGCTCTTCAATCTGCTTTGCATACGGCTTCAGGGGTCAGCCTGGACACGCAGTCTCAGTGCTTAGCATATAAGGTTTAGAGTTCAGTCTGGACACGCAGTCTCAGTGCTTGGCATACAAGTTTGAGAGTTCAATCTGGACACGCAGTCTCAGTGCTTGGCATATAAGTTTGGGAGTTCAATCTGGACACACAGTCTCAGTGCTTGGCATACAAGTCTCTGTTCTCAGATGTTAGATAAAGTCTTGTTGGCGCAGATGTCTCTGGCGCCCTTAAAGGGTTCTGTTACAGGGGGGTAGGGATGGAGAGGGCGACTAGATCCTTCCTAGTCAGGCTGGGCAGAGAGTCTCTGGGTCCTCCTACTGCTGGGCAAGATCAGTGGGTTTCACAGGGTCCCTCACTCACTTAAGAGGCAGCACCTAAATCCTGTCACTCTCAGAGGCATAAGTCCCTGGCTAGGCCCTACCGCCTACACTCCTGGTGGATTCTTCCAGCTCTGCTTCACCCCAATGGCCAACTCACTACAAAAGTTTCCCTCCCTCTCTTAAGTAGCCCTAGGTCAGGTGACCTCTGGCCAAGGCGGCAAAAGAAAAACCACACCTCCCTTCTAGAAGGTTCCAGCACATTCCAGGAGCTTCCCCACTCTACCTATGGGACAAAAAGGCAGGCTGGAGTCGCAACATTGTTGTGGGGTTCCAGCCAGCTCCTGGCAGCTAGGGTGCTACTATGAAAGACCACTCTGCAGTAGCAGGGGCCTGTGGCAGCCATCTTGGGAGAAGGGAGCACCTGCACCTTAACACTGACTGGCAATGAAAAGGCGCCCGGAGACCTAGTCCAACATAAAAATGAGGGTGGAAAAAATGAGGCACGATACAAAAATAGAAGGGGAGACCACCCTAGGGCTGACAGGTCCAACATGCGTCCCCCCCAGCCGAAAGAGGGGAGAGCTACCCAACCTCTAGGGAGTTCTCATCACTAAGGCGGAAAAACCTGGAGAGACAGTCAGCGTTGGCGTGGTCAACTCCGGGCCGATGTTCCACCCGAAAGTCCATCCCCTGTAGGGAAATGGACCACCTCAACAACTTGGGGTTTTCGCCTCTCATCTGCATGAGCCAGCGAAGGGGGCGGTGGTCGGTCTGGATAAGGAAGTGAGTGCCAAAGAGGTATGGCCTCAACTTCTTCAGTGCCCAGACCACCGCGAAGGCTTCTCTCTCAATGGTGCTCCATCGCCGTTCCCGAGGGAGGAGTCTTCTGGATATGAAGGCCACTGGTTGATCTTGGCCCTCGGCATTGAGTTGTGAGAGCACCGCACCTATGCCGTGCTCTGAGGCATCTGTCTGTACAATAAATTCCTTGCTGAAATCTGGTGTTGCTAGTACTGGAGCGGTACACATCGCATGTTTCAGCGTGTCAAAGGCCTCTTGGCATGCAGCTGTCCATATGACCTTGCGAGGTTGCTTCTTTGAGGTCAATTCCGTCAAGGGGGCTACGATGGTGCCATATCCCTTGACGAACCGGCGGTAATACCCAGTGAGGCCGAGGAAAGCTCGGACCTCTGTTTGGGTCTTGGGGTCTCCCAAGCCAAGATGGTTTCGATTTTGGCCTGGAGGGGTTGCACCTTACCTCCGCCCACCAGGTGTCCCAGGTACACGACAGATCCCTGTCCAATCTGGCACTTGCTGGCTTTAATTGTTAAGCCAGCGCGTTGCAGCGCCTGCAATACCTCCTGGAGGTGTTGCAGATGGTCCTCCCAGGTGCCACTGAAGACCGCTATGTCATCCAGGTAGGCCGCTGAGGACTCCAGGCCAGATAGTACCTGATTCACTAACCGCTGGAATGTGGCCGGAGCATTTTTGAGCCCAAAGGGCATCACTCAAAACTGGTAGTGGCCCTCGGGGGTGGAGAACGCGGTCTTCTCCCTTGCTCCATCGGCCATGGCAATCTGCCAATATCCGGATGTCAGGTCAATGGTGCTGAGGTACTGGGCTGCTCCCAGCCGGTCCACCAGCTCATCTGCACGTGGGATGGGGTGAGCATCTGTCTTCGTGACAGAGTTCAACCCCCGGTAGTCCACACAGAACCGAAGCTCCGGTGTCGTACCCGGTGGGGCCGCTTTCGGCACCAACACCACTGGACTAGCCCACGGGCTGCCGGAAGGTTCTATCACCCCCAGCTCCAGCATCTTTGCCACCTCACGCTGGATGCTATCCTTCACTCGGTCAGAGAGCCGGTAAGACTTGTTCTTCACCGGGGGGCTGTCCCCTGTGTCCACATCATGGGTACACAGATGAGTGATTCCAGGCGTGAGGGAGAACAACGAGGCGAACTGTCCCAGGACATGGCGACAGTCCCTCCGTTGCTCTGGGGTCAAGGATGGGGAGAGGACTACACCTTCCACCGAACCATCCTTCTCTTGCACCGCTAGAAGGTCAGGAAGAGCTTCACTCTCTTCCTCTTCGCTCCCATCCGTCACCATAAGGAGAGCAAGCTCTGATCGCTCATGGTGCGGCTTCAGGCGGTTGACGTGGAGCACCCTGAGGGGCTGACGGGGGGTTTTCATATCGACTACGTACGTGGTCTGGCCTCGCCGCGCCACAATGTCGAACGGGCCAGTCCACCGGTCCTGGAGGGCACAAAGCTCTACAGGTTCCATAACCCACACCTTCTGTCCAACGTCTAACTCGACCGTCCGAGCGTTGCGGTCATACCACTCCATCACAGTCTTGCTAGCCTCCAGGTTCTCTGTGGCTGCCTTCCACAGCTTGGCCATCTGGCTGCGGAACACCAGCATGTAGCTGACAATGTCCCGGGGAAGCTTCTGTGAAGTCTTCTCCCACCCCTCTTTCACTAAACTGAGGGGACCCCTAACGGGATGGCCATAGAGCAATTCAAACGGGCTGAACCCGACTCCCTTCTGCGGTACCTCCAGATAGGAGAATAACAAGCAGGGGAGGAGGACGTCCCATTTACGCCTCAAGCCCTCTGGTAGGCTTCGGATCATCCCCTTCAATGTCTTATTGAAGCGCTCTACAAGCCCGTTAGTCTGGGGATGGTAAGGAGTGGAAAACCGGTAGGTCACCCCACACTCCTTCCACATGGCCTGCATGTAGGCCGACATGAAATTGGTGCCCCTGTCCGACACCACGACCTTGGGGAATCCCACTCGGGTAAAAATCCAACAGTGCCCGCGCCACCACCGGTGCAGTGATGGTCCTCAGAGGAATAGCCTCTGGGTACCTTGTGGCGTGGTCCACCAAAACCAAGATGAACCGGTGTCCCGCTGCGGTCGGAGGGTCCAATGGCCCAAAAATATCGATACCGACCCTCTCAAAAGGGGTACCGACCACGGGGAGCGGTTCCAACGGGACCTTCAACTTAGTCCCAGTCTTGCCACTGGCCTGACAAGACTTGCAGGTCTTGCAAAAGGTGTCTGATGCAATCCTCATCCTGGGCCAATAAAAATGGGGGACCAACCGTGCAAAGGTTTTGTCCTGACCCCGGCTAAGGGTATCTCGTGCGCTAACTCCAGCAGAAAGGCCCGGTAACATTGGGGGACCACTATGGCCCTCGAAGATCCATGTACCGGCACCCTGGGCTCACTGTATAGGAGACCATCCTCCCAATACACGTGATAACCTCCCAGTTCCTGACTGGCCACTTGGGCTTCGGCCTGCCACCGCATGCCTTCAAGCGTGGGGCACGCCCTTTGTGCCTGACAAAATTCCTCCCGGGTAGGCCCTCCTTCCACATGCCAGTCAGCAAGGGTCGGCAAGTCCTCCACAGGAACGACATCTACCTCCGCGGACTCCGGGGGCACCTCTCCGGCCTCCCCATCCATCTCACGAGGCATGTCCTCTACCACCTTCTTCTTCCCACGTTGGGCTTTGGGTTGGGCCATGATTCCAGGCTCCAACCCAGGGTGAGTTCCATGCCGGGCAGCCAAGGTCCGCGTGCTGACGCAAGTCCACCCTGGTAATCCCAGCATCTCCGTGTGAGCGTGAAATTCGACGTCTTTCCACTTGGTGTGCTCCAGGTCGTTTCCTAGCAAACACCCCACAGGCAAGGCAGGGCTCACAGCAACTCTCAGTAGGCCTTTGACTCCTCCCCACTCAAATGGAACACGAGCCACTGGATAGTGACTCATACTGCCGTCAGCCAATTCGGCCGGATGGAACTACTCGGGGACTACTTGGTCTGGGCACACCAGCCGCCGCACGACAGTGGTCATGCTGGCCCCTGTGTCCCTCAGAGCTTCCACCTCCTCCCCATTAATTCTCACCCTCTGCTGATATTTAGCAGTGTTCGGGGGCAGGGACACTACGGGGACTACCTCTCTATCCCCGAGTGAAACCAGCATCATGCCTGTCCACTCCCCTTCCCTATCTAAGGGCAGCTCCACCCCAAGCGCTATACTACTCACCCCGGGACTTTTCCCGCCCGTTGGGGCTGGTGGTCGCTTGCGACACTGGGGATCTCCCCTGTAGTGTCCAATCTCCCCACACTCGTAGCACCGCACAATCCTAGGCTGCTGACTCCTGTCAGGGTAAGTGGGTCTTGTGGAATTGGACGGGGGTGGGGTTCCTACTCCCTTCCCAAACTTATTTTGGGGACCTTTCGAGAACTCCACCTTTTTATCTCCCCCCTCCTACTTCGGGGGGAAACCCTGTCCGCCTTTCGAGCCATCTCCCCCGGGGCCCTTGTGAGACACCCGGGTGCTCACCCAAATATCTGCCTCCTCCGCAAGCTCACGGGGATCCATCAACTTGCGGTCCACCAGATGTTGGCGCAGCTCCGGAAAGCTCTTATCCAAGAGGTGCTCCCTTAAAAAAAGATCGTACAACCCTTGGTAGTCCTGCACCTCGCTGCCACGCACCCAACCATCTAGTGCCTTCCTCGCGTAATCAAAAAAATCTACCCAGGTCTGTGTGGACAGCTTATGGCTGCCATGAAACTTTTGCCTGTACCTCTCGGGGTTGAGACCAAACTTTTTTAACAAGGCCTCTTTCATGGGGGCATACCTTACCTGATCCGCCTTGGCCAAATATAACAGGGTGTCCCTAACATTGGGAGGTATATACCGGTATAAACCACCTCCCCAATTACTCTCGGGTACCCCATGGGCCATCAAGGCTACCTCGTATGCCTCCAACCATTTCATGATGTCGTCCCCCACTGTGTAATTGGCAATTACCTCTTTAGGTAGGTAGAACTTTGACTCTTGAGGTTCCTTAGGTATGCTGCCACCATTGTCCTTATTGGACACGTTCAATTGGAGGGCGCGTAACTCCAGCTCTTTTAGCTGAAGCTCGTGCACCAGCTTCTTTTCCTCCATTGCCCATCTCTTGTTTTCCCTTTCCTGTTCTAATTTGGCTAATTCCCTTTCTTTCTCATGTTCCAATCTGGCCCTTTCCATTTCTTTCTCTTGTTCTAACTTGGCCAGTTCCCACTTTAACTGCCTCTCCTCCCTCCTGTCCTCGTATTCCTCTGGAGACGCGCTCCTCCTCGACTCTCTCCTACTACTGGCCCCAGAACGTCTCCCTGGGGGCACATTTTCAGACACATCTACATTCAATATGTCGGTCACTTCTTGGGCGCTCTCCTCCTGAGGTGCATCTGGTGCCTCCTGTCCCTCATCCCCTCTCCCGTCTGGGTGGGCTTCTACCCATGCCCAATGGCGGTGCGGAGTTCCGGTCCTTTGGCCTTCCGTACCCCAGACACCCCCATCCCCTGCCCGAACTCCCTTAGTTGCTTCACTGAGTACCCCTCGAGGTCAGCTAACCGGAATTCCATTCTGGCAGGTGGGGACCTAGACACTAAGGAGAAAATTTCCTAGGGTATAGGTAACAGTTCTCAGCCAACCAGGCTTCTTGTACTCTCAACCTGGACAGTGGAAATAACAATGCAGCAATCAATGGTTTTCAAGCTCTGGAACAAATAGGCGTTTAATTGTGGCGCCCTTCGCCTCACAGAAAGGTGCTGTAGGGTCACAGGTCCTAAGGATCCCACCGCTCGCCAACAATGTAAGACCTGGGGTCTCCAGGCCCTATGGGGCGGTAACGTGACACGAGCGGTCGGGCCACCAAAGGTCTGTGTGTAAAGCAACCATACAACACGCACCTCACATGCGACGAGGAACACACACAATAAGTGACGCCACACTGTAGGAGTTAAGTAAATACTCAAGTTTATCCAAGCAGATCACGTTAGATGCAGTTCATGAGGTAGCAGTACATTTCATAAGCTGGTGATACCACAAATGACATTCATAACAAATCAGTACTGCCTGAGGTACAACTAACCTTCACCTAGAGGTACACGCGCGCTTCACTATCCTGTAGCGCCTTAGGGGGGTGAGGATGGCGCTAGGCGCGCTAACTGGTGACGACCTCAGAACGGGGCATCTAGCACAGAGAGCTACTCGTAATAGAGGTCATTTAGTATTTCATTATGAACCTGAATAACAGCGTGCTACTCGTAATCACTAACATATAGCACTTCAATATGGCACATGAATAACAGCGTGCTACTCATAATCACTAACATATAGCACTTCAATATGGCACATGATTAACAGAGCGCTACTTGTAATCACCAACACGTAGCACTTCAATATGGCACATGAATAACAGAGCGCTACTCGTAATCACCAACATATAGCACTTCAATATGGCACATGAATAACAGAGCGCTACTCATAATCACTAGCATGTAGCACTTCAATACGGCACATGAATAACAGAGCGCTACTCGTAATCACTAGCATGTAGCACTTCAATACGGCACATGAATAACAGAGCGCTACTCGTAATGACTGACATTGAGCACTTCAATCCGGCACAGGACTAACAGAGCGCTACTTGTAATTATTGGCGCTGGGTACTTCAATGCGGGGTAGGACAGTCAATGCACCTCACGAAGCTTTTAGCGGGAAGCGCCCGGGACGGGAGGAGCGAGTCTCTCGGCTCCGGTGCAGTTCGTAGGGCACCTCGCTTCAGAGCAGTCACGGGGGCACAAGGAGAGGATCCCTCGGCGGGGTCTCTCCGTCGCGCTGGCAGGGGGGGGAACTCCCACGGAGAGGGGACCCGGGCTGAGGGTGCGGTGCGGTTCCCGACCAGTAGAGGGCGCACCAGGGGCAATCCCAGCCTCCGGGCTTACCTCGTCCTCGGCGTCAGACGGCGTCCGCTCCAGCGACGATGGGGGAAACTCGGCCCCAGGCCTCGCGCACCTTCTCACACAGCTGCGACGGCAGCGGCGGGGCACCGGGCTTCTCACGGGCCTCGCGACTCTGCAGGGCACTTCTTCCGGGCTCCGGGCCGCGGTGGTGAGCGCGCTGGCTTCCACGTCACAGGGGGGGGGGGCTCAAGTTAAGGATGGGGGTTCCGCGCTCAGCGGAGCACGCTGCCGGGGGTCCCAGGCCAGGTCAGGGAGCGCAGGGTCACAGCGCTAATACCTGGTCGATTCCCGGTGGCTCTTCAATCTGCTTTGCATACGGCTTCAGGGGTCAGTCTGGACACGCAGTCTCAGTGCTTGGCATATAAGGCTTAGAGTTCAGTCTGGACACGCAGTCTCAGTGCTTGGCATATAAGTTTGGGAGTTCAATCTGGACACGCAGTCTCAGTGCTTGGCATATAAGTCTCTGTTCTCAGATGTTAGATAAAGTCTTGTTGGCGCAGATGTATCTGGCGCCCTTAAAGGGTTCTGTTACAGGGGGGTAGGGATGGAGAGGGCGACTAGATCCTTCCTAGTCAGGCTGGGCAGAGAGTCTCTGGGTCCTCCTACTGCTGGGCAAGATCAGTGGGTTTCACAGGGTCCCTCACTCACTTAAGAGGCAGCACCTAAATCCTGTCACTCTCAGAGGCATAAGTCCCTGGCTAGGCCCTACCGCCTACACTCCTGGTGGATTCTTCCAGCTCTACTTCACCGCAATGGCCAACTCACTACAAAAGTTTCCCTCCCTCTCTTAAGTAGCCCTAGGTCAGGTGACCTCTGGCCAAGGCGGCAAAAGAAAAACCACACCTCCCTTCTAGAAGGTTCCAGCCCATTCCAGGAGCATCCCCACTCTACCTATGGGACAAAAAGGCGGGCTGGAGTCGCAACATTGTTGTGGGGTTCCAGCCAGCTCCTGGCAGCTAGGGTGCTACTATGAAAGACCACTCTGCAGTAGCAGGGGCCTGTGGCAGCCATCTTGGGAGAAGGGAGCACCTGCACCTTAACACTGACTGGCAATGAAAAGGCGCCCGGAGACCTAGTCCAACATAAAAATGAGGGTGGAAAAAATGAGGCACGATACAAAAATAGAAGGGGAGACCACCCTAGGGCTGACAGGTCCAACACTGGGTTTCCAGCGATAATCTCAAATTAGGCAGTTAGCGCTAGGATTTTTATCGCTTTTGAGATAAGCGTTACTAATAGCACGCTATCTCAGCGATAAAAATCCACGTTAGCCGGCGATAATTATCCTAGCGCTAAGTGGGCTTAGCGATAATTATCGCCGGTTGTTGCTGATATATGCCCCTAAAAGATTCTCTGGCTTGTCAGATTCCAAACACCCCCTAAAGCATTAAACATAAACCAGAGGTGGAGGTATGAAATATCTCTGTTTTCATTTTGCCTTCAAAAGCAAGAACCACCTTTAGATACTAAAGAAATCGATCCGCTTTGCAGTCATCTCTGTCGGCTCACAGTTGAGATTACCCCATCAGCAAAGACTTATAATGTATGGATTGTATATATGCGGCCAATTTCGTAAGGCCCTTCAGATAGGTTGAGATATGGCATGGTCTGTGAGACATGAATGTGAGGCTGGTGCTATGTTTGGGATCATTGTCAGTGTGCAAACCCATACATGAGATTTCCTTCTAGCGCATTGGCACCAGATCGGGACCGGCGTAGTCCCTGTCAGACTTTGGTCTTCCCCGCAGGACCATCTCTTGTATTGAGCTAGGGAGGTAATGTGCATGAAGCGAGAACAAAGCATTTCTGATAAAGAATGACAGACAAGGTTAATATTTTTGAAGATTTACTAAAAGAATTAAAATACTGAAATGCATACACTGGCCACCAGAGTACGATCAATAAACATTAACTTCAATGGAAAACAAAGCAAAGCTCAGTGGAGTGTAAAATCCAGCATAGATTCACCTTCAAAGACTGGGGAAATGGCCTCCTCCTAACATGGGGAAACCACACTTGCACATACTGCTTGAAACAAAGCCTTCACAGATGCACTAGACTAGGACATGGTTCACCTGCTCATAACCAAAAGAAATTGAGCAAAAAAGCAACAGTTGCAATCAAAATGCATTTGAAGACTTTCTCACTCGTTCAACACACAGAGTTCTACTGCGCAGAGCAGCTGCAGCGGTTCTCAGCACAAGAAACGCTACATTGTGTGTTATTCAGTCTGGGACAGTTGCTCTCTCCTTGGAGACGTACGCTGTGCTTAGGCACCTACAGGGACTCATTTTCTCAGCTAGTGACATCCATGAGTCTTATAGCACACAGTAAACAATAGCTCAAGTCACGTGTTAGACGGCGACATCACAACAAGACGGACGATGAGGCCTAAATTGTGCTCAGTTAAAGGAAACAAATTCTCACACTCTGAGCATTTAAGTTTTAATATTTAGGAAGCCCATGTTATCAGCCTCCCCTCTGAGGATTCTTGAAATCATCACTCTTTGTTTGTCGCATTCATTATAGGACAATCGTCATCAGTTTCGGATTCTTGCATCTAGACCCTTCTTGCTCTTACAAGTCCTTGTAGAAGCCGCTCGGCAACTCCTCAAATCCGAGATCAGGTCTTTTCCTCTTTTTCCCGGTTGTTGCTTTTGTTCTCTTTGCTCTACAATTCAACCCACCATTTGATGAAATTCTTCCGCAAAGTCTAAAGAAGAGAAGCAGGCATGCAGCAACCATTAGAATTACCAATAGAGTGGTTAACAGTAGTAATAGTATTCAGCCTCCTACGTTACCTAGCCCTTTGCCTACCTCTGCAAATGCCTTTCCAAGAGAGCTAAACACTAGGGGTTGGCGAAGAATTCAGCTCCGCCAGTGGAGTTAGCGGAATACTGAAACCTCCACGAAGTGACGCGGAACAGAGTTGTTTTCTCGAGCAGCTTGCCAATGGTAAGTTGGTGAGTACTTGCGATAAAAAATAATGAGCTACACCTCCACCTGGTGAGATCTCTTATCGTGGGCGGTCACGGCAGGTCACGACCGCTCGCGTTGAGAAATCTGGCATTGGCGTTGAGGAAGCTGCCGCTCGAGTAGAATGTCTACTCGAGCTGAAAAAAGCAGCAGCGCCCTCTGGCACGACTCATAGTGCTGCTCATGCTGATTTTACAGCACCGGACAAACTCCTGCCACTAAAAATCAGTGCGAGCAGCGCAACTTAACAGACTCCACCGCTGCGGATTTTCGCAGAGCACAGCGGAGGTTTTCTGGAACTTCACGAACTCTGCCCAGGCTTATGAAACAGTGCACCTACTCATTCTTTGGCACCATTCTATTCCAATTCCATTTATGCAAATTTCACATTAGTGATATTAGTTATACAGCTCTCCAGCTAGTTATCTATTTTGGGAATGTGCGCACAACATTTCCTTGCTTGGGTTACTTTACAGACTGGGCCTTATAATGCTCCTCTTTGCAGGCAGCTCTTTGTTAATCATAGTCAGCC
Organism: Triturus cristatus; assembly: GCF_964204655.1. Classification (NCBI taxonomy): domain Eukaryota; kingdom Metazoa; phylum Chordata; class Amphibia; order Caudata; family Salamandridae; genus Triturus; species Triturus cristatus. Next base: position 37,100,037 of record NC_140581.1, read on the forward strand.
CGCTCACAGTGTTCGTTACCAATGTACTAGGGTTGAGAATTTCCTGATCGTATCATTGTTGTCTGCTATTCCCACTGCAGTTATCATGCACCGAAAATGTCGCTCATTGTCTGTCCAAGTCTACCTCGACTTCTATTTAAATACGTCTCTAGTCCTATGTTCAAATCATTCATGTGATAAATCTTCAGACAAACCAAAGCCGCATAACAACTCCTGATCCAATTGTACGGTAGCTGAAAGTAAGCGGACCTGCAACACGCATAGAATAACCCTTTAATACTCACTTTCAAATCGGATCCACTGTCTCATTTCCTTCATTTCTGCAAACCATACATAGGGTTTTCTTTACCATGTCCAAATGTAACTTTGGATGAACATTCTTCTTCTTTTCTCTTTCTCTTCTTCCACATTCCCTTATTTTAATTTCCTTACTTACCCTTTCATTTCTCTCTCTGATCCTGTAATTCAGCTCATATATAAAGTTTTTCCCACTATAACTGATTTTGCAAGTTCATGGACGTCAAGGTTTAGTGAGGTTGGCGTTAGTGGGGTAAAGTATTTCATCTTGAACTTATGCTGGTTCATTTGCTAGAAGGTTTTACAAAAATGATAAGCATGTCTTGTTGCCCAAAGATACAGGTTGGAATCTCCACCAAACAGTATATTGACATTCATAATTTGTTTAAAACAACTTTATTGAGCTAGGGTTGTGAAAGAAAGTCAAGAACACACTGCAGGAAAATGCGTAGGAAAGTGACAGGAAGTAAGCTGACCCCTCCTCTGCTGAAGCTGAAAGATAGGAGGACACATAACAGTCATGAATACTTTGATCCCATCAGCCGAAATATAAATCCCATAGCTTATAATGGGATTTATATTTCGTCAGCCAGGATATCAGTCACCGTTGTGACGGAGTAACCCGTCTGCCAAGATCTGAATCAGGCCCTATGTCTTCACTGGATGGTAGGCACGAGGGTCAGAGCCCACCCGCCATTGAAGATAAAATACCAACAAGTGGAGATAGTAAACAGGGAGGTGTTGTATAGGAGTGGTGGCTACTATCTTCTTTAACGCCAGGCCGTGGATAAGCTAATATGTGGAACGAAAAGTAAAAAACCTATACAGTTAGAGTTTACAGTTTGAACAATCACTCCATCTAATGCAATCAGGTAGGAGAGCACAATAGGAAGGAAAGCTAGATGAAGCCATCGCAGTGGGTGACTTTCAAAGCATTTCATCAACTGTTCACATCCAGGCTCAAGACACAATGACATGAGAGTTGCTTCGGAAAACTACACTTGGCTGGTGCAAGGAATGCATCGAGCAAATCTATCTTCAACCCGCAGCAATCGCAGTATATCCTCAATGCCATGACAAATTCTTCATTTAATCGGGGAAGCGGTCCTCTTCTACTTCCCTGACACCCTGTAGAACTCATCGATGGCCTTCTCATACATAGTCAAGATGACGGGTCGCTTGAGTTTGAGTGTTGGACCTAGGACACAGAGGAACAGAAGGAGAAAGTCTGTGAAGAAGATGAAGGAGCAGAAATCCCATCAAAGTAAATCCAGAAATATCAGTCACATACAAAAAGCTTGTAACTCTGTGTCTTTGCCTAGCCCTGGTTAAAATATCCTCTTTTGTGACACATCGATCCGTAAATTACAGCTAGTTTACCATCCAGTGATTTCAAACTACCAGCATTAAAATCAGTTGCATGCAGAGATTCTCATCGCCATTACATAGAGACCAACATCAGGAGCTTTCCAAGGGCCCAATGTACGGCTGGTGGATACAGCCGGCAGGCTGCCCGCTAAACCCTAAATCGGACTCTAAGTCATGTGTAGTAGTGATGTCATTCTGAAAGCCTTCCTCATAAGAGACCCGCTTAAACTACTTCACGGAACTATAAAGAAATGCTTTTACCGAGCATCTTGCTCAATCCTACGGACATTGGGTAAAGGGAGGCCCTGACTCAACCCTCACTGCTGACATATGAAGGCCACAGACAGTGGGTTATACGCAACTTCTGCTGCTCTCAGCTCAAGGCCATGACCAGTAGGTTATGACCACATTTTTTTATTTTATTTTTTTATTTTATAGAGTTTTATATAGCTCGAACTTGACCCGAATTGGGTATCAGAGCGCTTTACATAGCACCAGTTGGATTACATGAGGACACATTCATTTTGTTAGGCACTGGGAGACTAAGTGATTTGCCCAGAATCACAGGATGTTCAACGTCATTGCTGAGACTCGAACCCATTTCCCAGATGCGAGGTCGACCGCCCTAGCCGTTAGGCCAACTCCTCTCCACATAGGTGCTGCGCTGATGGCCTGGTCATTGGTGAGGTCATTATGTAATGTTTAATATGCAAGTTATGGATTGTGGTACTCACCATAACTTACCATAATTCCACTGTACATGTGATTTTTAGTTGAATTGCGACATTACTTTTAATATATGTCGAGATTTTATAACCAAAGCTAGACTTAACTTCACTTTAACCTTTGTTTTTATCTGAGAATTTTAGTTTTTGGCTTCTTTTAAACATACACCAAATCCACCCAGACCCAGCACCCAACATTCAGCAAGGCAGCTTGGTGTTGTCCAGAGCGCCTTGCTTGCCTTGCGTCAAACCCTCTGTGGAGGGCTATTCCTTCTGTGCACAGCTTTCGGTTTGAAGAGGTTTGATGACCCAACAACAGGTGTTACAAACTTCCTTGTCAAATGAGGGGCCTTTTATATTTAAATCGAGGTCTCCAGACCTGGGTTCAAGGGTTGTCCTGCAGGCTAGAAGACCACAGGTTGCTAACTTTTAAATCCCTTAAACCCACCAACACATTATTGTACTACTAAGTTCGCAAAAATAAGTTGAAAACTACGAAACTGATTTACGCAAAACCAAGCAAAGGCCCTTCCCTGGTTAAACTTCTAGCTTCATGACACATTTACTGTAATTCATTTCTTTGTGTTAAAGAGAGCAACGATTCCGATGGGAGATGCAACAGGAAAGGCTGCTTGTTTGACCCCCTCATTAAGGGTTCCCTCTTGACAAGTTTGCATGAAACTCAACATATCAAGACCAAGCTACACATTCAAGTGTATGGCAAACGTTGACCAGATCTGCAAAACTGCATCAAAGTTAAGCAAATGAATACATTTTGACCTCCCCATTTACCTTTGCCCCCACTCCTCGGATCTGCATGAAACTTGAGATGTCAGCAATAGGTTTAACATGCTAACAGCCTTCCAAAATCAATGCAGAATCCTGGAAAGCACCCAAGGTGAAACTCTTTTGCTATCCCTTTTATCTTAACCCACTTTGATAGATCAAAACAAAAATGACCATACCACAGATGACTCAACATGCTAAATATCTTCCGAATTGTATGTGGATTCATCAAATGATGCCCCAGTGATTGGCAAATGGACACCTTTTACCCCCTCTTTTGAATGGTCCCACCTCAATGAATCTGTGCAAACGCAAGAATGCCTCTTGCCTTTGCCCTGATGACATGTGGCTGCGGATAGTCAGGTCCAGGAAGCTCACACCTCTCTGTGTCTCTGCTGTGGGCCACCGGGCTGGAGACTAACCTGCTGTGAAGAGCACGGCGCGGCACAAAAGCTGGGGTGCAGCCTGGAAAGACTTAAAAGGAGAACCACCCTAAAGGGGTTCTGAAAGGTGACGGGACATCACCTCAAGGCTTGCATTGCTGGAAGAAGTTGTTTGTCTGACCTGAAGTGCCTAGAAACTAGCCTGCCTGCTGAGAGAGAGAAGGAGCCTGCCAACTCTTAAGAAGGTATGACTGTCACAAAACAGTAGGTATGACTGATGCAAACCACAGTACGCTGCCATAATAAACCTACGACAAGGACAGTAGTTCAGTGAAATGAAGACACACTTGGTGTGGACTCACTCATGTTACGGGAGAGGCCTAGGCCTTTGCGCTCACACCGGATTAGTGTGAGGCTAGAACCAAAATCTAACAACAAGATACTAGATACTTGCAGTGGGGCACCATGGGCAGGGGAACATGACTGTACACCGGTCAGGAGGCATTCCCATGCCAACAGATCCTTCAAACCGCCCCCTTGACCACGCGGCACCACACGTGGGAGAAACACTTTAGTAAGACCATTCCAAATTTGGTCAGATTGGTCAAACTGTTCAAAAGTTACAAGATAGGCCCTAACTAATTTGTTCAGCTGGAGATAAAATGAAATTTGCGACCAAGTTACAAATGATCATCAAAATGTCATGAACGTTTCTGTCATTCAGTGCCTTTTGTTAGTTTGGAAGAAATCTGATCAGCTGTTTTGAAGATGTAAGGCAAAATGTGAGTCTTCAGTGTTCATGTATTATAGTTTTTAAAAAGTTGTCAAACCCCAGCTCACACATGCAGAGGAGTTCTGCAGCAAAGTTTGCAATCAGGAATATTTGTAAATCTAAACATCTATAAACGGGATGCAAGACCAAAACTTTAAGTTTAACTGACACAAAATCTTAACTTCACGACTTTTGGTATTCACAAAGGGCATTTAGAAGTAGTAAAGTTAGGATTTTGTCTCAGTCAAACGCAAGTTTTACTTAAGTTAAACTTAAGACCAAAACTTTAGTTTTACTGAGACAAAATCCTAACTTTACAACTTCTAAATGCCCTTTGTGAATACCAAAAGTCGTGAAGTTAAGATTTTGTCTCAGATTACTTTTGTGAATCTGGCCCTTTATATTTTAAAACACTTTCAGCTCCTGGTTCGAGATGCAGATATGTCTTCAGTCACGCTTTCATCTGAGAGTTGGAAAGCTGATTTTCATTTGGAAGAACGATGGCTAACGCTGGTGAAAGTGCACAGGACTAGCACTCAAAAGTGGGAAACATTGAAGAATTACCTAGCAGTGGGCGACAAACTCCGCTCCACCTGCAGAATTCACTGAGTTTTGGCCACTCAGCGTTACACTTGTAACACAGATTTTTCGGGTGCTAGGAGGGCACCCAAGGACATTTTCTCAATACGGGCAGTCGCGTCAGTTTGCGATGAGGAAGCTGCTGCTCCAGTAGAAAACGTTTGTGAGCTGCAGTAAAGAAGCAGCTCCCTTGAGCGTGCAGCGTGGTGCCGATTGCGCTGATTTTACCTGGTGGAACCAGCTCCAGGCAGTAAACATCAGTGCGACATGCCACATTCCGCCCACTAGCGGAACTCCGCAGAATCTTGCTGAGTTTTCATGTACCTCCATGGATTTCAACAGAGTGAAACTGTGAGATACGCCCACCCCTAATATTACCATGTGTAGTACAAGATCCCTTTTTGCCTTCCAAAAGCTCCTGAAAATTAAACACATGTTCTCCGGTTTACAGTAATCTTGTCACTTTAAATGGAGAAGCTGAACAAGCTAAAGAGAATGACACAGACCACTATTCTGAAGAAAAATAAATCCACCAGTCCGCCTGAGCTAACAAAGAAATCCAAGAAACAAACAAAAAGCATTATTCTACCTGAATTCTTAAACTATCCACAAAATCTAAAGAAATATTCTGTGCTATTAAAGAACTGTCCAGTTCCCCTAGTTGTTCTTGCCTTACATGAGGCAGTTTGAATAGGTCTCCAGGACCTGCAAGCGCCTGGATACTCTATCGGATGATTAGCCGTGCTTTATGAATCCTTATTGATCATTAGATGGTCAGGATTTCCACAATTCCTTTACCCTTTCTTTGTGGAAAAGATAAATCTCATTTGTTATTCAATCACTGCTTCACACAGTGAAACTTCCCTTTCACCTCTGATCCATGTAATTCTTTCATTGAATCCACTCTTTCAGTAAAACACGTTGTTCATCTTCAACAATTCAACTGTCCTTCTTGAGATGAGGTCTCACAATAGATTAGAACCTGTAAATCTGGATCACCGATGGATCCATTACTACTTATCCTTATTCAGAAGGACATCCTTCAGCTTTTTTCAGCCATGTACAACATTTGAACACTGGAACGCTGAGCGCTCCTCTGAAGACAATGGAGTAGCTCTGGGCTTATAATGTCTGGGATAAGCCCAGAGCTCCAACAGGCCAAGGTTTGTCTTCATGTACATTTACCCTTGGTGGGTGGAATGTTCTAATAGCCTCTATAGCACCTCTGCCTACGAGTATATTGGTTGTTTTTCCACACTCGGCTGAAATGATAATCCTAGACCTTCTTGCCTATCTAGGTGATTTATTTATTTTAACGGTTTTGTATAGGGCAAACAAGACCCTTGCGGGTATCAGAGCGCTTTACAGGGCAAATATAGGTGGCATCGAGACAAGTAAAAATATCATAGGTTACAATAGGAGAACTTAGAATATTATAGTTTAGCAAAAATAGCAAATATATACACAAATGTATGAGTAGTTCAAGTGAATTTGGCCAAGAGAATAGATTTCACTTCTTTTTTGAAAGATGACGTAGAAGGGTTCTGTCTCGTTTCTGGGGGTAATGCATTCCAAATCCTGGGAGCCATTCCTGAGAAGGATCAGTTGTATGTTTTCTTCTTGTTAAATCGTTGTGGTTTCAGTAACAGATTGTGGGAGCTCCTGGTGGTTCTGTTACCACATGACGGCACCAATTTCTCAGCCAGGTATATCAGTGTTTTGTGATGTAATGCCTTGTGCGTCATAAAGGCGATTTTCAAGTGAATTCTAGCCTCATGAGGAAGCCAGTTGAGGGCACTCAGGTCAGGGGAGATGTGACAGTTTCTTTTGGAACCTGTGTTGAGTCTAGCTGCTGTGTCGATAGAGGCTCTTAGAGGGGCCATCGTTGATTTGGGAAGGCCACAGAGAGCCACACTACCGTACTCCAGTCTAGGAATTACTAGAGCTTGAACTTCAGTTTTCTCAGAGTGTTCGTATGAAAATGTGCTCCTTTTGTAGAGGTACTGATGTGTTTCTGCATGTTTAGCTTATTGTCCAGGGTTATTCCCAGCGATTGTGCTGTGTTGACGATTAGAGGTTGACCGTTGAGTGCTGTTAGGTGCTTAATCCAATCGAGGATGGTGTTAGATTGGTTTGGGAGAGCGATTAGGAGGAATTCGGTGTTGAGGTGGTTTAGTTTTAAGTGGTTTTTGGCCAAACAAGTCTGCGTTTTTTGAGTGTTGAATTAAGAGATTTGATGTCCTCAAGTGAATGGATCTTTATGTGTCATATGCGCACATGTGATAGTGGACATTCGAGGAGCTGAGAAGTTCGGTGAGTGGTTCCACAAACATGTTGAACAGTGTAGGGGAGAGGGCTGATCCCTGTGGGACTCCTAAAGTGACTGGGATGGGTTTGAATAAGGATTAATTGCTCTTGAATCTTTGTGCTCTGTTTTGAAGGAAGGATGTGAACCAGTTTAGGACCGATCCAGATAGTCCCATTCTGTGTTTCAGAAGCTCTAGTAAGTTGTCGTGTTTGACTGTGTCGAAGGCCGAAGATAGGTCAAGCAGAATTAGTAAACATGCTTTGTTTTGGTCCAAGATTTTTAATGCGTCGTCTATTATGAGGGTCATGGCTGATTCCGTACTGTGCCCAGCGCGGAAGCCTGATTGGAATTGATCAAGCAGGTTAAAATGGTCTATATGGTTGCTAAGCTGCGTGTGAACACATTTTTCTAGCAGTTTGGCCAAAGTGGGGATGTTGGATATTGGACGATAGTTAATCAGGTCTACCGGGTTCGCCGAAGGTTTTTTTATGATGGGGGATACCTGGCAACTTTAATGATGTCTGGGATGGTTCCTTGAAGGAGAGAGGAATTTATAAACCTAGTCCATAAAGGCACTGCCAACGGAATGAAGTCTTTTAGGTAGTTTGCCTGGAGCGGGTCTGTGAAGTGGTTGGAGGGATTTAAGGCTGTTAGTGTTTTTAGGATAGTTTCTTTGCTGTAGGTGTTGAAGGAGGCCCAGTATGCGTTGTTTTTTAGGTCAAAGTTTGCCAAACAACTAAGACGGGTCCCCAGTGGGGTCAGTGAGGAGATCATAAAGGGGTCTGTGAGAGATAACAGATCCTTATGCAGGTCAGTCTTTATGTTTTCTGATGATGATTATCTAAGCATTATAAGAATACATGAAAAGAGGACGTTGTGGAAACAGATGAGCTTTGAAGGAGAAAGAAGCAGCCCTGTGGAACCAATTCACTTGGATTCACCATGGGCGCCAACCTCACCCTCAAGGAACACATTGCCAAAAAAGCAAAGTTGCCATGTACCAGCTCTCTCTTCTAAAGAAAGTCAAACCATTTATCCTGTTCCTAGTTCAGAACTGCTGTCCATGTCCTTGTACTCTTGCATATGGACGATAGTAATGCTCTACCCCATTGCCTCACTTGCTCCACAGTGGCTACAGCATGCTCATCCACGGCCTGAAGAAATATATTCACCTCACTCCCATCTTTATAGAACTCAACTCGTTCCCTGTGCTGGCCCACACAACCGTCAAAACCAGTGACATCACGACCAGCACCCTTGCATATTTTACAAACAAGCTCTCCATCTCTTGGGGATCTTGGCACACTCAGGGCACCATCAGACTGGAGACTAAGAAGTGTAAAAAAATAAGATAGCCGGTCTTTTGCATGTATGCACCCAAGATCCTCAACAACATTCCCATGCCCCAATGATGCTCTAATTTTGGAAAGAGTTGAAGACTCACCTCTTTAAAGGTCAATGCCCAGAGGGGTCTTACCCAAGGAAGTCAATGTATGATGAAGGCTGATCCACAGCCCTTGTTACTATAGCTTATGTGCTGTGACTTGAGGTCTTTTATAACAATTAAAGTTTTCTCTAGCCGGTCCTAAAAAGACGTTATTATGATACACAATCCAGAACCATGGACGAGGACCCTTTAATCCAGTCCTGTTGCTGGATAACCTTTCCAGGTGAGTTTACACAAGGATTCCCAATAGATACCATAAACTTGATAACAAATATCAGACTAAACTCTAAGCAGGAGACTAAGATAGACCAGAGAAGATAAACCTCGGACCAGGGAATGGACCCAGGTTTGCAGATTCCACTCTTTAAAATATTCCAGCAGACAAATGACTCCACTGTACACAGGATCATATTTACAGCTGCAGTTTAAACATAGAAAAATAGAACTGTATTACCATCTCTTGATCTTACCTAAAATAAACAGTGATCATCCAAAGGGAGATATTTATGGCAACATTTTTATTTTTGCACCCTATTGGTAATTTCAGGAAAGATAGGATCTCGCTGCATATTTTTAAACACTGTGCTAAAGTATTTTAAATCTGACACATTAAAGTGATTTTAATAACATTTTGCAACAAATTGGTAAATGCTTTTTGTGAATTTTATTTCACACTACAGATATCACTTTTATTCTTCATATCTGCAACCATACTATCTCTTTCATAGGCAGTTTGTGGGAAGAATGATTGTGTGACCATGTATTAAAAGGAATAAAATACCAATAAAATGCCATAAGTTAAAGGGATTCTGCAAGTCACTTCGGAGTTCCATAACCTCACAAAATAACTCAGCCTTTGGCCTCATTCCTCTATACGATCAGTGAGGATTGTGCTGTACTATATGGTTTAGATGCGGGACCTCACCATCGAAAACACTTACGAATCTGTCTTGGGTCCAGTCAAGCTCATTTGTAAAACCAATAGCTGAACCCTAGGTAGCTGTGGCTTAAACAAAGAAATTAGTGTAAAGCATTTTGACGTACCAAACAACAGAATAATGTCACACCACACAAGAGAAATCTGACACCAATCTCAAAAAAATAATAATATTTGTAATGAATTTTAAGACACCAAGCAGAGCAAAATCCACCAAATGGTTTCAGGGTTTTAGATTTTTAAGTTAAACCTAAATCTCAGTTTTTTAGTCTGACGAGCAAACAAAAGCATTGATAATAGTAAAGTTTGAAAACTTTCGAAAAGGTTGGAAGAGTTGTGTTTGACAACTCTGGCCCGGTTTAGGTGACCAGTTCCAAGAGGGATGGGTCAGGGGGGCCATAAAGAAGGTTTTGGACAGTTACCTGGTCACCACAGCACTCACTAATCCAGTTCCACACTTTAAGCAAGGACCGCTATAGACTTCAATGGAGTGGTCCTGATGCTGTAGATGCAGGATGCTGAGATGCTGAATGATGCACTGGGTGCTGTGTGGTTGACGGGGTCCTCTTGTGGTTATTTCTCGGTCCATGGGTAAGTTGGGGTACTTTGGTCACAAGAGTTTGGGTCTCCAGAAGTCCTCTTTGAGCCAGGGTAAGTCCAGCTATTACCAATCAGTAATCTCTCGTCACAACAGGTCCAGTGGATTCCTTTGATGAGGGCTAGTGTCCATCTTTGGTGACCAATCAAGACCCTGATGACTCTCCCAGGTCCTGCAGACACGGACGAAACCTGTGAGTGCCTAGGGGTGGACATCTTTGCTGCACATAGGAGGATAGAGGCGTTTGTTTGAGAGTGGCTACTGACTCGCCAGAACGGGCTACTCCACCTTTTATGGCCCTGGTGCTGGAACAGGGGATCAGCCAACTGACCCTTGGAGTTCAGCTTTTCTGTCTGGGGCTCTGAAGCAACTTTTCCGAGAGCCAGGCACCACAGGCACAATCCTTCCTTCACTAGCCCAAGGAGCAGTCCAGAAGTTGATGCAGGCTCTCCGGCCAGGGATCAGCAGGGTAGTCCTTGTTTGGTCCTTTCTCCATTCAAGATGTGACCAGAGGTTCAGGGAGCAAGGAGTGCCATACTTTAGCTCAGAAAGTGCCATGGGGAAATGTTGCGGTCACTTACCAATGGGCTACCAGGATCCTTCTAGCTCTGTGATGACTTTCAAGCTATGTATGGCATCTAGCGATCCCAGAGTGCACTATTCTGTCCAGTATCAAAAAGTCTTCCTTGGCTGTTAGGAGTTTAGTAGCCCACCCTAGAAATGTGGCTAACTATGGGCTACACACCCACTGAAAAAATGGTTTGACAACTGGTTTCTCACAGTCCCACCCGTCAGCCGATCTACCTTAACAAAAGGGCAGCCTTCCTCCAGTGTGATTGCTATTTGCCACCAAAGGCATCTTCTCCTCTGAAGATTGCATTTTGGGCCAACACCCGGTGTGTCTTCCTGCAAAGGGGCAGTACCGCCTCTATCTGTGGCTGGTCTCTAACGATCCTGGGCCTGGGAATCATTCACAATACTCCCCAGGAGGGCATAAAGTTGTGTGGTGGCCAGCAACTGTGAATGGCCACCGGATAAACTGGACAGCAGAGTGGTAACTTTCAAAAGTAGCTTTTCCTTAAAAGAGAAATAAATTTTAACTTGGGCATCAAGTCGGGTTTAATGCCACAATTAATTTGATACCTTGAAGTTCCCATTCTAATAGTATCAATCAGAAGTTAGCAGGTCTGAGCTGTCAGCCTATAACTCTTTACTCGCGAGTGGGGCTACTAGCTTTTTTAAAGTAAAAATGACAATCTGGAAGTTTTACTGTTAGGATATATAGAAGCACACGTCCCACTTAATAATATACACCTCCCAACCTTACAGCTCGATAGGCCTTCCTTAGGGGTGACATATACATTGTTAAGGGAGGTGGCAGACTGGGAGCCATTTTGTACATTGTCACACTCAGGGTGGCACAATCACGGGGGGTACACTCAAACTTACATGCCCTGGATGCCCCTGGTACATACACTAGGGACTTAAAAGTAAGTTAGCTTATGTGAATTAGGGGTAGCCAATTCAACATGCATTTTGTAAAGGGTTTGAACACTTTCACTCGGGTCCTGTTAGCAGGTCTCAGGGCACTTTGAGTCGAAAAACCAGCAGCACCAGTGGAAACCTAAGGGGGTGATCATGCAAAAAGCGGCTTTTCTTTACAGTCACATAACTCCTTTGTGACTTGTGATATCCTTATAGCCGCACTCTAGTACTGTATGTCTAGCGGTACTCTATCCAACATGTAATCAGTATCCTTCCAGGGGACTGCACTCTCGATGAGGATTATTTTACTTTAATAGTTAGATTTTTCTCTGTCTCCTTATGATGTCTCATGATCACATCTGGAGTGCAGGTCATGTGGTGCACCAGCTGTTCACATTCGCAGGTAGTTTAAAATTCTGCTAAAACAGCAAATACATTCCTATTTCTACTACAACCAATTAAATTCCTTGCAGTGTAGACATTTGGGAATATTGTTTTCTAGAATAGAATAAATAATTTTATAAGTGCTCTCAGTAGCAGATTTATTAAGTCTTTGCTCAGGAGAAATGTCATAGAAAGCGACGCAAATCCACCCAACATCTTGATAAAATATTTATTTCTAAAGTTATCTAAAATTAATGCAAATAGAGCTCTGCCTTATTTTTGTTACGAATTCTCCTAGTATAAAACCTATGCTAGCGCTGCTCGCTGTTGGGGAGGAAGGAGCATCGCCATATCTTGGTTGATGCTTCAGCAATGCTCTCTCCTTCCCATGCAACTCAAGACAACAAAGCAACTGTGGATGAGCAATTGGCAAATATACCCCTTTATTTACAGTATTGGGGTTCGCTCTGTGTCACGCAGAAAGTTGGTTGTCAGCTGAGTAGGGCCCTTTGTAAGAATAAGAGACATTGGAAAGGCAGGTTATTTAATTCTCTCTTGAATGTTTCATATGAAGATGACACTCATTGGTGGAATGGAATCCAGACTTTGGGTAAAGTAAAGTTCCTGAGAATGATTGTTTTAGCGCCAATGTCTTTTTTGAAGAAACCTTCTCCATCAGCAGGTTGTTTCACCACGGAGAACTTTCACTGCCCAAGACGTTCAATTTGTGGCTAAGGTAGTTTGAAGTTGCCTTATGGAAAGCTTTGTAAGTTATTCAGCCTATCTTGAAAAGGATTCTTACTTCAATTGGGGGCCATTTGAGACTTTCATCACCTCTGTGATCATAAGGTAGCAGCCCGAAGAGCTGCCTTGAGAGGAGAAAGTTGACAATTGGAGTTCCCAAGGGTGGGGAGTTCCACTCTCTATCGCACCAGGGTCATGGATCTGTCCCTCGGCTACTGCTAGTCCTTGCTTAGCTCTCTTCTAACAATGGAAAACCCTGTATATAGTCACTGCACCATCATCCATATTCCCATAGGTGTATTAGGTAATTAGTTCCAGTATCAATGAAGAACTCTATTGCTCATCAATTAGCTATCATAAATATCACTTTTAAGTACTGTGGGTACTAGGTTAGCTCCCCCCCTCTAAGGCAAGCCCCACAGGCATTCCCTCCCCCACCAGCATATTCCATTTGGTTGTCAAGATCCCCAGTTAGCTTTCTCCCTTGTAAATATAGCTGATCACTACACCATCAGGTGGTTTCTCATCAGGGTCTCCTCCCTCAGTAGGGTAACCTACAAATGATCACTTCGTTTCCCATGTATACTCACCTAGCTCTCCTCCATCAATAGAGAAATCCTTTTCCAGTATTGTCCATTTCTGCACCCTTTGGGCATTGGAAACAGCCCTCTGGTTTACCCGGTCCAAGCCCTCCTGAATGGCCTTGTAGATTGCTGGGTCCTTGGATCTCACCACCTCCGATACCTGCTTGGCATCACTGCCCAGCTGCTGGCAGAATTGGATGGCATCCGGGGTCAAATCGTCTCCTGGCTGCAGTGTATTCGGATCAACGGTACACTGAGAGCAAATCATACAGAACCAGGAAAATGAGACATGGAAAAGATATAGTTTTCAAGGCTTCACAGTTTATAAATGGATTCAAAATATAATTGAATGGAAAATACTAATTTAAAAAATGTATCATAAGTTGAGTCTCATGAACCAGCATGCAAAGTTGAAAACGTACACTGGGAAAAAGAATGAGTGATGAATTATGAAATTTCACAGTGCAGATCTTGAGACCTGGTAACTGCTTATGAACAATTAAATTATTAACTGCCCTGCTCTGTAGTATGTCAATAGTACTATACACATCTTCACATGAATGCACCTTTTCTAATGTCTGGTGATAGTACTATACACCTCATCACATAAACACACTGTTTCTAAAGTCTAGCGATTATACTATACACCTCACCACATAAATATGCCATTTCTAAAGTATGACAACCTAATCAGATAACTACAGCTTTTCTAAAGTCTGACAGTTGCACTATACGCCTCTTCACATAAATGCAGAATTTCTCAATTTTAGCATTTGTACAATGTGCCTCAGCACATAAATACACTTTTTCTAAAATCTGGCAATTTCACTATACATCTTTTCACATAAATACACTGTTTAATATGTCTGGCGATTGTACTATATACCACATCACTTAAATGCACCTTTTCGAGAGTCTGGCAATTGTACTATACACCACATCACATAAATACACCTTTTCTAAAGTCTGACAATTGTACTATACACCTCATCACATAACTACACCATTTCTAAATTCTGGCTATTGGACAATATACCTCTTCACATAATTACACCGCCTTTAAAGTCCAGCGATTGTACTGTACAACACATCACATAAATGCACCTTTTCTAAAGTCTGACAATTGTACTATACACCTCATCACATGAATACACCTATTCTAAAGTCTGGTGATTATACCATACACCTCATCACATAAATACACTTTTCTAAAGTCTGGCAATTGTTCTATACACCGCTTCACATAACTACACCTTTTCTAAAGTCTGGCGATTGTACTATACACATCTTCACATAAATACACCGTTTCTAATGCCTGGTAATTGAACTATACACCTCATCACATAAATACACTTTTCTAAAGTCTGGCAATTGTACTATACACCTGTTCACATAACTACACCTTTTCTAAAGTCTGGCGATTTTACTATACACATCTTCACATGAATACACCTTTTCTAAAGTCTGGTGATTATACCATACACCTCATCACATAAATACACTTTTCTAAAGTCTGGCAATTGTTCTATACACCGCTTCACATAACTACACCTTTTCTAAAGTCTGGCGATTGTACTATACACATCTTCACATAAATACACCGTTTCTAATGCCTGGTAATTGAACTATACACCTCATCACATAAATAAACGTTGTCTAAAGTCTAGTGATTGTACTATACACCTCATCACATAACTACACCTTTTCTATAGTCTGACAATTGTACAATACAACTCACCACATAACTACACCATTTCTAAAGTCTGGCAATGGTACTATATACCTAATAACATAACTACACCTTTTCTATAGTCTGGCGATTGTACACCTCATCACATAAATGACCCTTCTTTACGGTTCGGTGATCATACAAGACGCCGCTTCACATAAACACATATTTTCTATAGTCTGCCAATTGTACAATTCACCTCATCATATGAGTGGCCCTTCTGAACAATCTGGTGATTGTACTATACACATCTTCATATAAATGCTCCTTATATCCAGTCTCTTGTACACCCGTACTCTAAAGCTATTCCTTACAGTCTGTCCATTTTATCTTCTCACTTACTTTCAACACTGATGAGCTCTCCATTTTGAACTTCAGACTGAAGAGCCCACAGGCACATAACATAACTACACACTGAATAGTATTGCCATGTCCAGAATCTTAGCTTATGACTCCCCTGTATGCCATTGGTTTATCTTTACCTTCACAGTGATGGGGGCGGAAAAGCCCACAACTCTTACCATTGGTGGGATCTGAATCAATTACCTCCACCTTCATGTCTTCAGAGTGATCAGCATGAAAACAGTAGTTGGCATGGACACACACCTCTTTCTTACATTCAAAGTGATCAGTGTGCATGAACTCTCACCTTTCTTACTTCAGCAGGTTGGGATGGACATCTTTCCCCACTTCCCTTCACCTTTATTGGCATCGATGAACTATACCTTCAGAGTATTCATCCCAGAAGAACGATCCATACATCCATATAGAGTCATCAGCATGCCTGAGCATGCATCACTTATCTTCAGAGTGACTGGCATGGGTGATCGCTCACTACCTATATCAAAGTGTTTATTGTGGACAAGCATCCCATCTTACCTTCAGAATGATTAGCATGGGGGAGATCCCTCCCCTTACAGGGAAAAGCTCTACCCTCCTACATTCAGAGGGTTCATCATGGCCAAATATTTCCATCAGAGTGATCAGAAAGAATGAGTGCTCCCTTCTTAAGTTTTTGGGTGATCCGCATGGATGAGCTCTGCCCTCTTAGCTTCATAGTCTACATCATGGACACGTTCTCCCCTTTTACATGGAAAAGCTCTTCTCTCTTACAATCAGAGGGATCAGAATGAATGAGTGATCCCCTCTTACCTTTACAGTGATCAGCATGGATGAGAACTACCCTCTTAGCATCATAGTCTACATCATGGACAAGCGCTCCCCTCTCACAGTGATCAGTCCCCTCGTACATTTAGTGATCAGCATGGGCAGGACTTCCCCTCTCACCTTTGGTCTGATCAGCATGGACAAGCTCTTCCCTCCTACATTTAGCGATATTACCATGCCCAAATATTTCCCTTCTATATTCAGAGTGATCAGCATGGATTTGTGCTCCCCTCTTATCTTCATAGTGACACCATGGGCACGGTCTCCCCTCTTAGATGGACAAACTCTCCACTCTTAAAATCTGCGTGATCAGAATGAATGAGTGCTCCCCTCTTACCTTTAGAGTGATCAGTGTGGATGAGCACTCCTCCTTAGCTCATAGTCTACATCACGAACAAGTGCTCCCCACTCACAGTGGTCATTCCCCTCATACATTGAGAGTGATCAGCGTGGGCAGGATCTCCCCTCTCACCTTCAGAGTGATTAGCATGGGTGAAATGTCCTCTCTTACACTAATAGTGTCCCTCACGGGCAAGCTCTTCCCTCTTACATTTAGATTCATCAGCACGAATGAGGACGACCTCTTGAAATCAGTGACCGGCATGGGCAATATCTGTCTCCCCTTCAGAACACTCTGAATGGACATACTGTCCCCACTTACCTTCAGACGGGTCAGAATGGGTGAGTTCTCTACCCTGACCTTCAGAGTAATCAGAATGTGAGAGTTCTCCTTCTCACCTTCAGAGTGATCAGCATGGACAAGAACCTTCTCTTGTCTCCGATTAACACCGCATTGCTAATGATGGGTACCTCCTCCTTCAGGGCATTCTCGATGGGCACCGGGGGAACATTCTCACCTCCTGATGTGATGACAATTTCTGTAGTTAATCGAGACATGTGTCAGAGGTATATGTGATCCTTCCAGAATGTATAGAAGACTCAAATAAATCCTGGGCTGTCTTACTTTTTAACCCTAACATTTGCAGAATATATACATTGTCAATAAAAGTCTGGACAATTTTCAGTTCTCTACTCCTCTTTCTTTTTTTGATATAACTTTTTTAGGCTTTTAAGAATCATAAACAGGCAGTTTTAATAAAAGAAGGTACCTCAGAGAAATGTATCCCCCCCTCCCTGTCTCCTCTTTAGATCAAACTCAAAGCACAAACATATTATTTCTACTGGAAAACACATATATTTAGCTTCAATAATTGCAAGGAAAGATTCAGAAATGTCACAAACTAGCTGCAGTGTTGAGAATATTCGTCATTGAGTCCCACCTCTATCTATAAAAATGGAAAATATTCCACTTTCAACACACTGGTTAGGTCAAACAGAATAATTCAAGCCTATGATTGCTGGATGTGTTTGCGAGCTGCTGAACCAATGATTCAAACCTTCATCATTGAATCCCTGGCTGTATAGCACATTCACATTTACATGGTAGACTCAAAAGTATGGTTGTGATATTTATGGAGCCGGCAGCCTAGATGTGCCATGAGTTTGTGCAACACAAAGCTGTACAATGCAGCATCTACTCCATACTATCCAGGGTAAGGGGTGTCATGGGCTAGAAAGGGCAGTTTTTACTCTGATTTGCGTAAAGGGGGCATCACTGGGATAGATCAGCGCAAACAGCCGTAGGTTTTGACACAAATCCCTGTCTATAAGGATAGTCCTGCCGGGCTTTGCGTCATAAACTAATGCATCCTTGAGGCAGGCAAATAGAAAATGTGATCATTTCACAAACTTAAACAAAATTAAAGTTTCCTCGCGAAGCAGATTCTATATTCTGTAAAGCAGACAAGTATTCAGAATATGCAGCTACTAATTATTGTGAGACCCTGTTTGTAGGGTTATGGCTGTCAACCAGCTTTGATTGTGTTGCCAAGGGATGCGGTCCCGCTCACACATGGGAGGCTTCACCAGCTGCTTCTCCGGATCAGGTGACCAGCGGCAACACAATCAAAGCTGGCTGACAGCCATAACTCGACGAATAGGGTCTCATTCTGAATACTCGTCTGCATTACAGAATATAGAATCTGCTTCATGAGGAAACATTAATTAAATGGAATTTTGGTCTGTGTAACCCTTGAGACCATCCACTACTATTTACCTTCGGGATGGAAGTACAACCGACAATAAGGACCGTAATCTGAGGAATTTAGCCCTGAAGAAGTCGCTGTGTAATTCATGGTAGCGACGGAACACATGGTGTCTAGGCTAAGACTCTGTACCAAGGAACGCACAACAAGAACAATAAATCCTGGAACCACACAGAGCAGTGGATGAACACTGTTTCTTTCTTTCCTACACTCATTACTGTACTAGCTTAAATCTATGTACCACTAGCGTGTGCAGAGGACCTTGGAGTTCTTTGTCTGTGGTTTACCACAATCTAGGGAGAGCGGTGGTTCTCCCTTTGCACCGCACGTACGTTTAAGTTCACCCTACACTATTTATGTACTGCCTTAGAGCGCCTTCACCTCACTAGAACAACCACCGGGCGTGCGGTGTCTAGAGTTTTTACTGTGCCTATAATTTCAAGGGGTAGTCTATAGTTGGCCTTCAAGTTCCATTTATCAATGGGAAGAGTATTGGTTTTTCACAGTTATTAACTATATCAGAATGGCAGTCAAATCGGAAAATCTCGTAAATGTTAGGCGATAGTTTCGCGGATGAGTCCCTGACAAAGAGCAGAATATTGTTTGCTTACATGGAGGCCAATAATCTACCTATTCTGAAACATAGGCCATGTGCTATATGTTGTTCTTGGAGCCAACAAGCGAGTAGCACATTGTCATCGGGCTTGTGGGTGTGTTTTTTGATTAAGGAGAGATGTGGAAATGCGCAGGGTGTGTCATGAGAAACCTATTCAAGCGGTAGTCTTGCGTGTTCTGGCGGCCATTTTGAATTGGTCAATTTAACTGATTATTCAATGGGTGTGTTCCAGCGCTTTTGACATATTTTAAGACAATCTATTTTACGTTTTTTCTGATTGAAATTGCGGAGTATTGGTATTAGAGAGGAGTGTCTTATGAGTCAGATAACGGTTTGGTGTCCATTCAAGAGATATTGGAGATTTTGATAGAGCGATATGACATCTGAACAAGAAAGGGTTGTTCAGAAGATACCGGAGGGAAGAATTAATCAGGAAAATAATTGATACAGCATGAGATGAAGAATTCTGTTCAGCGGGACAAAGAGTCTATGTTAGGAAAGTGGAAGGAGGATTAGACAATCAGTATTAGTCATTATCTGACGAGGACATGGAGAAGAAGGTAAATCAAGGGAAAATAATGGAATAAACAAACACTATGGGCCCCATTACTATGCCGGTCGGACGAGCCTGTCACACAATGCATGGATGTTTGGGAGGACACCGCAGGTGCCCCTGCTGCCTCATATCGGAGGCGGCAGTGGATCGGGGCCCTGCTAGGAGCCCCCAAAATCAGTTTCCGACCGCCTTTCTATGGTGGTCGGACTGCCACAGAAAGACTGTGGGAAACGTGCATCATAATCCCCACAGCAGTGCCTGAGCAGGCACCGCCTCCATTTTGGGGATTATGATCCGCCCTCTACCCCAATCGGCTCCTTGAGCCTGTCAGAGGCGGAGCGGATTACCCCGCAGACATCAGTCGGACTGGCTGTATCATAATATGGAGGTTGGATCGATGCCTCAGATGTCGGGCGAAATGCCACCAACGAGCTGTTGGATGGCCTTCCACCCAACATCATAAAGGGGCCCTTAGAGAAGAAGCAGATAAGCAAACATGGGAAAGAGTGTCAAACACCAAGAAAGGAAAAACAATTCTTAGTGGCACACAAGAGACAGGTGTCCTTAGTGCCATGTCAGATGATGATTTGAGGGAAGATAACCTAGGTGGTTGCTTATGAAGGAAGGTAGAACGGAGATATGATGAATATGTCTTGGATTAACCACAAAATGAAGATTTTTGTGATGATCTCATTGATGATGTACAGAAAGCGACTACATCGAAAGAGATAATTAAGAATTCTTTTATAGAAGAGATGTTTTCTCCATATAATTTGAGGCATCCAGGAAGTGAGGATTGGTGTCCCTTAGAACACGTAGGGAAGTTTGTTAAAGAGTGGATTAGGAAACCGTTGGAAAAGGAAGTGAGAAGTGTCTTAAGGGCTGAGTGTTCAAGGCCTGCTATTGATGGTAAGGTTTATAGTCCCCATAACGCGCTGGAGAGATCTTTAAAAGGACAGGTCTTCAATGTATTAGTCCCTTTGCTCTGTTTCTTGGAACTGGCAGAAGAAGCATATTTGAATGATATGCAGTGGATTTAGAATTAATAGGAGGTTGGAGTCAAAATCCATTTGTATTTATAGGCAATGCTAATGCTGAAAGGAGGTACAAATATGAATGTAATCCAAAGATAGGGGATATGGCAGGAAAGGAGGCAAATGAGAATGCAAAACAGGGCCTGGCAAAGAGCCTAAGTGAATATGTATCGCCCTCTGCAGCCTTAGATAAGGCTCATAGTAATAAGAGGAGAGTGTTTTAGGAGGTGTTTTTAGGACGACTGGCAGACGGGAACTTTATACTGGCTGGTTTAAAGATATTTCAAGATGGCAGGAATCCATATTTGAAGGGATTTGCAGTTGAAGGACAATTGGTTGGTAAAATTGGATATAAAGGATTAATATTTAAAAATAGCAAAGGAAAAGTACAGTCAGACCATTCTGCAGTTCAGATGGAGGAATCAGTTGGACCAGTTTCAGTGTTGATCATTCGGCCTATCTTGTGGTGTTTCACCGTGGAGATCGGGACAGCAGCGGCTTTGTTGAGAGAGAGAGTTATTCGGTTAATAATTTATTTGGACTGCAGTTAAGTGATGTTGCAGGGTTTGGAGGATTTTGAAAAAACTGCTGATGATGAGGAATCTAAAGGAGAATTTGAGTTTTATTATAAATTAAGAAAAATCGGTTTTGACACTGTTGCGGGGGTTGGAATTTCTGAGGTTCAAAATAGTTACAGTTCAGGTGATGTTTTTTCCGGGGAAGAAGGTAAAATTGTTAAAAAAGGAAATAAAGTATTCAATTCAATATTTTATAAAAGATTTGAAACTCGTATGAGGTCCACATACAAATGATTGCATAAGAAAATTAAACATAGCAAAACTCATTCCACGAACCATCATAACTTAACAGAGGCCTGCATTAGCATGTCTAAAAAAATCCTTTGGATAACAGTAATCAATATTGTCAATTATACTTATAGGCAAAAAAGTTAAGATTTTCACCAATGATATCTTTTTAGCTCATGGACAAAAACAAAGGCGCAATGACCTCAAGCATTTGGGCAACAAGAAGAAAAACCGCTTCGACAGAAAAAACATTTGGAATTAGCAGCAGTCGAATTGAAGTGGTAGGGCGTATCCTAAAAAAGTGCAAAAAATTTACAAAGGGCAGTAAGTAGCAGCTAGTTCGAATACAAAATAAAGTCCAGAATTCATCCTCAGCAGAACGTTCAATTTAGAATTTGCTGCAAAAAAAAAGGAATAACAGGGCATGTCCTAACCTGTGCAAAAAGCAATTCAATAGCATCCAGTACATGTGCAATAATGCAATCCAGAGTCCCGCTTCGGTTGAGTTTTAAACTTAACAACAGAACAAAGGTGCGAAATGAGCACAGCATCTCCAGATTGTGCAAACAGCAGCAGAAAGCAGCAATCAGTGTGCAAAATACAGTCTGACAGAGGAAATAGTAATACTCCATAAAAAGATGACAGAAGGGAGGGGTAATAAACCATCTAAAAGAATGTATAAAAGATTTAAAACATATACATAAACTCCTTAAAATTATTCAAACGTTTTGTACACACTGCTTCATTTTTTGGGCAAAAAAGAAAATCGCTAGCTGAAGCTACATTTTTAACACAATTTGTAAGAACATCGGCCGAAGCCAGCGACGCGGCTCGAGACCAGTGCTGGACAGGCAAATAAGACATGATCCAGGGTCTGAAAGCTCAGCTTATAAAAGTTGCAGGTTTTTCCATTTTTCAAATTCTGTAACCAGTTTGCTGTTAAATCGTTTAAAGGTAGAAGATTTATGCGACATAAAGTGAGCAAACGTCGGGTTCCATGTTCTAAATTGCAGTATAAATATTTTTGGGAAGTTTTTGGTGAATTTGTTCTGGCTATTAGCTCTAATCTCTTTATTGAATTACAAAATGTAATATCTCTATTAAAGCTAATCTTAATACTTGAGGTTTTTAAAAAAGATTTAAATTCTGATGGTAGGAGAGTAATCACTAATTCTTCTTGTACACAAAAGTTTTTTAGTGCAAATGAGAAATCATGATAGGAGTAATTACTTGCCTAAACACCGAAGATTTTGTGACACATGATACCTCTTAATGAGTCAGGCTCGCTATTTATCAAGTGGTATCCCCAGCGTAAAACCCTGGCTAAACCTTGAATATAGGAGCTTATCAAGCCAAATTCCAGCCTAATATCAGCCGATGGAACTAACGTATTAAAATTACACAATTTACGTAGTATCTGACCATCAATCCGGTCTAAAAAATTCCAGTCCTTGACAGGGATTGATTCAATGGCATAGAGCAGTGTTGGTGGAATTTTTACTTTAAAAACCATTAAATGGTGTAAAAAATGCCTTCTACCCACAGCACTATAAAAAATACGCAAACCATTTGCGTGGAATACAGCTTTACAGGAGCTATGTTCAATATGAAGTTTGTTCTTCATACTGCTCGCTACTAGTTTCCCTAAATAAAGATATGAATCTACCACCTCCAGGAAATAAAGTAAGCATTGAGAAAAGTGTACCTGACCTTACGGGATCTGGCGAGGAAGCTAGTATTTTTATTCTCTTCAACCCAGGCTGTTTTTCCTGAGCCATTACATTAGCGGGCTCAAAATAGAGTGAAAGAAGAGGCTTTGAGGGAGGGCTTGTGGTATGGCGAGAAGATAAGTTTGGATCAGGAAACAAAGCGGGAGTTGGCTTGGTGGTTGGAGAATCTGGAGGCATCAAATGGGCGAGCCATTTTTGGTTTCATGCCAGACCGTGTTGGAGACAGATGCCAGTCTGCCAGGTTGGTGGGCATGATTAGGTGTTCAGGAGAATGGTGGATTATGGACAAGAATGGAGAGGAAGCAGCACAAGTATTGCATGGAATTAAAAGCAAAATTGGATGTGGTGAAGAGTTTCAAGGGTTTTTAAAAGGGAAGTACAGTATTGTTGAGAATGGACAATGTGTCTGCAGTGGCAAATACAATTTACTTAGGGTGCGGGATGTCCCATTGCGTATCAGATTTGGTGAAGGAGCTTTGGGTTTTCTGTATATAGCACAAGATAAGTGTGAAAGCAGAATATTTTCTGGGCCAGGAGGATGCTATCGCAAATTGGAATTTAAGATACTTGAGGTATTTCAGCGGCTGGAAGTTGCATCAGGATTGTTTCAAGAGAATATTTTGGGAATTGGCGTTTGTGGAAGTGGCTCCGTTTGCAAGCAGGTTGACATTTCAAATAAAGAAATATTAAAATTTAAAGCCAGATCTGGGACAGCTGCAGTGGATGCATTTCAACAGAGTTGCTTTGCGGATCACGTCTATGTGTTCCCCCTGTTTGCGACGATTCAGAGGGCTTTGCTGAAGGTGGTGTTGCTGACACCTTTTTAGGCATCGTAAACATGGTCTCAAATGTTAATGGAATTGGCTTGCGAAATACCTTGCTTAATCCCATTGAGGGCAGGTGTATTAAGCAACAGGGATGAAGAAGAGCATCCTTTGATAATGTCAAAGATATTACACCTTGTTGGTGCTTGGAGATGAGTCTAGATCCTGTGGAGGCGCTGTTAGTACAGATAGTGAATTATTTTGTGGAACAGTTTGAGAGAGGACTTAGTTACAGGACTATGAATTGTTATAGGTCAGCAATTTGGAGGGTCATGGCCATGTTGATGGGAAGTCTGAGGGAAAACAGGTTTTGGTATGCAGGACAATGAAATGTAATAGGTTAAGAAGACCTCCTAGGGTAAGTATGATGTTCTGTGGGATGTGAACTTGGTATTGGCCTTGTTGAATTCCTTGTCAGACAGCATATATTTTGGGTTGAAACGATTTTCAGTGAAGTTGGCTACTTTACTGTTTATTTTCATGTCGAAGGGTTTCTGATGTGTAGGCTTTGGGGATACGCAGTAGGTTTTTATGGTCTGGAAAGACTGTTGTTTTGAAATACAAAGAATGACTAAAACTATGTCAAAATCTTTTTTTTCTCCACAGTTTGAAGAGTGTAGGAAATATGTTGTTGGTGAGTGTATGCAACTGTATGAGAGTAGAGTACTGGAGTTTAGCCCCAATAGAGAATCAATTATTGCTTTCGTATGTGAAGCTGTTTAGGGCAGTGTCTTCTGCTACTATTGCAAGACAGATTAAATGGAATATGGAACATGCAGAAGATTTTAAACCTCTTCTTATGAAAGTAATGATGGAAAGTAAAGCTTTATGGTACAGTGGGAGATTGGAGAAATTATAAAGGAGGCTGATTACTCTAAACCCAGTTGTTTTGCAGGGCTTTATTGCAGACCAGTGGAACACATGGTGAGTGTGGCGTTGAAAGGCTTTCAACATGCATAGTGATATTCTATGGTGTTGAATGAAATGCAGATTATCCAATTAAAATGTAGAGATTATCAGGATTTCATTGTAGACACGGAGGCTACCATTATCTCTCCCACCTCTCCCTATTTCCTATTATAAAGTTTTTTTAAAAAGGGAGCAAGGGAGAAAAAATTGTGTAAACGCATTTTGAGAAGGTTATTAATGTTGGTATGTTGCAGGATGTAGAGAATTCTTTAGGTGGATTTATTTTTTACATTGTTTTTTGTATTTATATAATCAACATTGAAGTAGTGAAGATGAAGATTTTGAGTTTGTTCTAAGACAGAAGAAAGAAGAAGAAAAATGGATGTTTTTGATGTTCATTGCATTTAAAAGAGGAAGAAGGTTCTGGGTGGGGATTACTTATGAGTTAAGGAGGTTCCAATTCTTAGATTGGTGATTCTGGTGATGTAATGTGGTACTTTAAAGTCCTGCAGGTGTGGCATTAAAAGAAGTTAATGCATAATGCTAGCTTCCATGTCTTTAATGAAATCCGGATTCTTTCTTCATTTTAATTGGAGAATCGTCATTCTGTTCGTATCTCAAGTAGGGGTGGGCGGAATTTGCGAAATTCACTTTCACAAATGATCGCGAAAATGTTAAAAATCTCTGCAAACACGTGGAAATATCGCGAAGATGCAGAAGTTTTTTTCCCGCCCGTTCGCGGTATTTTCTGCATGGTCGCGGCTCGCCAACTTACTCATGTGGTTGCTCGCGGGCGCGGCCATCTTGTTTTCACTTGTCTCGCAGTGCATGATCGCGAGAAGAAAGACGTGATCGCGCGACAAATGACGCTACTGCGGGCGCGTTCTGTCGCGAGACAGCGCAAATGGCTACCAACAATCCAACATCTCGTGGAGAACGCGACCGGATCGGGAAAACTTGTCGGCGAACGCGGGGATTCAGGTAAGGCGATCGCGCGCACGCGAGAATGTGTTATTTTACAGTGCGAGCAAGCAAAAAATTTCCGGTAAAATACGGATTGCGGAAATTTTGACATTTTCACGCTCTCCGCGGTACGCTAAAATGTCAAATTATCGCAATTTTAGCCCAGGCCTAATCTCAAAGTTTGAAGTGTCGATCTCATTACCACGTTCTCCGCTTGTGGCTTGTAGGATTATGTGTAATGGCTCATCCTTGCTCAGCAGCTAAGCGAGGGTCCTTCCGGGCTTCTCTCTCCCACCCTATGTTCTCACAAGGGCATATTTCCATAGAAACTGCACTTCACTGTCATCAGTAGTTCTAGTCTTTAAGTTATTAATGTCTTTCAGCGAGTACTGCATTATAATTAGTATTATGGTATCAAGTCTCCAGGTCTTTCAGATCAAGCCCCCAGACTCCCCACATATGTCTACGAGGATATCACATTTCTTAGCGTGCAAAATGTCCCTCAGGTCTTTACCTTAAAGGCTTCCCATTATACAGAATAGCCATCAACTCGGTCACTATTAAGCTGGAAAAATTCAACAATTGCTGCACGGGCTTCACTTCTAAATTCAGCATCTAGGAGGACTTCTTCTGGGAATAGCCAGGGAATGTAAAAGGGCTCATGTGAAAAAATCTACCTCGCGGTGCATGCAACAGGAGCATGTGGAGTCAGCATGCAATTCGGGTCTCCCGATCCACTGTGGTATGAAGTAGATCATGTGGAGATAGTGTAGCTGAATCATTAGAAGGCGTGCCAATATTGTTAACTCTCAGGGAGCCATACAGGCTCCTCAGTCAGGGCCAAAAGAACTAGGGAGATATCCAAAAGTGTTCACAAGGAACTATTTCCATTGACATAAACCAGTAATCAAGACGCGAGGAGATGCCATAAACAGCCGAGTAGTAAGAGTATACCCTCTCGTCCCCTTGTCTAACTCTCCGCAGGTCTGTGAGTCACAATACACCAAGCATAGTTGTTGGTGTTTGCTGTGCTTAGGTTTTGCTTCCCAATGGAGGTTTAGACCTAGCTAACACAGGCTCC
Source organism: Triturus cristatus (assembly GCF_964204655.1). NCBI lineage: Eukaryota > Metazoa > Chordata > Amphibia > Caudata > Salamandridae > Triturus > Triturus cristatus. The sequence goes on from NC_140581.1 coordinate 37,126,954, forward strand.
AAGGGGGTATTCATATCTCCTTCTCATATAATGACATTTGCCTCAGCCCTAGGACACAGATCTAATATCTGATCACAGAAGCCCGGGGAGACAACACTGGTGCCATGTGTATTAATGAGTGGGACCTTCATGCCACAGCATGTAATCACGGAATATACTATATCTAGCATCGGAATCAATTCACTATCCGGTCAGTCTAAAAATCTGGTCATTTACTGAGTAGTTTGTACTGCTTGAGGTTCATGCATTTTGCAAAATGTTCCCGACATGCCTTTCAGAATTATGTGCAGGCATTGTGCACAAGTGCTCCACATGTCTCCATCGGATTCGAGTTATCTACACTCAACTCATGTCCTGCCACTGCAGCAGACACTAGTAATGATGCAAGAACATTTACATTAATAGTAAACACAATATATGTGAATCTGCAGAGCAAAGGCTAGACCTATTGGCCTTGCCAATGCTTGTTCTTTTCTTTTGGGACATTTATTAAATTAATGTTTCAACAAATAAAACTGTGGGGTTCCCCAATCTGAAAGTACAGTCCTTTTTTGCGATTATTGATCATAGAAATATCAATCGATCTCTCTAAACTTTAAAAAAACAAAAATACATTTTACACACTGATAAATCACTAACTTCAGTGTAGTATCACATTTCCCCGACCTAGATTTTCCATCACCTCTATTTCCCTTTGCCATTATTGTCACTGGTCCAGTGGACCCAAATGATGTGGCGACAACAATATTTAGAGAAAATGGAGCACTGTTGTCTCTTCTATGTAAAACAGATATACAGGAGAGACCATATCAAGACAGGGGTTCCTAGAGCTCTCTGGTCAAGTATGACCAACGCTTAGTTCTGGAACCTATGTCATGTGCATTTATTTTTGTAGACTCCTTTCCAACTCTCTTTTGCATCTCCAAGCATATTTGGCAATCTTTAATTGAAGCAACACAAGGCGTTGTCAAATGTTTCCTGAGATCTTTACACCATATGTTCGTGCTCCACTAGACAATTTTTCCTGGTCCGAGGGTCTGGGCCATTTTTGAGAGGGTGGGAAAATTGTGACGCTTCCTGCAACCTGTAGTTCAACTTCGGCTCGGTGAAGAGCTGCCTGCTTCAATGCATGTTGCCTGCCTGCTTTTCAAGAAATATCTATATATAACATTACAATTCATTAACTTGTCTCATCCCCGCTTCCATCACTCCATAATCAAGGAGAGAGATGTGAGTCCCTCCGTGTGCAAATATATATAAATCCATACATACCATGGGATCACTTAAACAGCATAATTGGTACTTTTGCATCAAATTACAACGGATCAGCATCGCAGACATATCTAAAGCGTATTAATCAGCTGTCCCCTCCACATCTTGCCCCGGTTCAGGGTTTCCCCATTTCCTGTTGTATCCGGACTTCTACCAAGTCCCATTCCATAATTATTTATTTGCTTTTTTTACACTCACCACCACAATGCAACAACCAAGTGTGTGTTGCTCACCTTTGATTCTCCCCGTGATGTAGAGAAAGCCGTCCTGGTCGAACTTGCCAATGTCACCGGAGTGCAGCCATCCTTCTTCATCTAAAGCCTCCTTTGTTTTTTCAACCATGTTCAAGTAGCCCATGAAGACGTGTCTCCCCCAGAAGCAGACCTCGCCGCTACCATCCTTGTCCGGCATATGGATCTTGCTTCTGCATCCTGGCATCGTCTTACCGCAGCTGTGAGCAAATAACACAGAGATATACTGAATGGGTCACCATAGCAGTAACTGCAAGTTCAACCGTCAGGTCTCCTAAGCGTTGGCACCAATAAATATATGGTTCTGGATCTCTTTATGGATCTTTTAAGGATTGGTGTATTGGAGCATCCGCCTTAAATCAGCAGATGTTCTGTTCCTACCACCTCCCGGTTCCTCCACCTCATTTAGAGTTTGGAGAAATGTTGAGGTTCTGACAGTGCATCCTCAGCCGGATCCATCAACATCACCCTATTTAGAGATGCCTTCTCTATTGTTTTTCCTGTTTGTCTGACTGAATGATTTATTTCTTAAGCGCGCTATTGCCGAGGCGTCTTGGCGCTGAGGTGTGTGCGGGTAGTGCAGCATTATCAGATCTAGGTTTTTGCAAAAAGCCAGGTTTTCGACATTTTCCTGAATAGAGTCCTGTTAGGTTGTTGTCGCATCTGTGTAGGGAGGGAGTTCCAAAGCTTAGCCGCTTGTAACGAAAAGCCTTTTCCTCCCCATCTGACTCTTCTTGTCTTGGGGAGACATACCAACCCCCTATTTGCAGGCCTAAGACAGCGTGCTGGTACGTAACGAGGGAAGAGGAGCCTAAGATCCACCGCTCCTCCTCTATACAGAGCTTTGTGCACCAAGCAGAGGGCCTTAAAGTCCACTCGTCGTCGAACTGGAAGCCAATGTAACTGCTTTATACCGCTGGCTGTCGGATGATGTTTAGGTAAGTCCAGCAATATTCGAGCGGCCGCATTTTGTAGTGACTGAAGTGTTGAGAACTGTCTTGCGTCAGCTCCCAAATACAGGGCATTACAGTAATCGACTCATGACAGAACCAAGGCCCCTACTACCATTTTCCTTAGTGAAAAAGGAATGAAAGGAAGTATTTTTCATAGAACCTTCATCGTAAAAAAGCAAGCTGAGGTGACTTGGTTGATTTGTGGGGCAAGCGTTAAGTCTTTGCCAATCAGGAAACCTAAGTTCCTAACCTTAGACACAGGGACAGGGCAAGTGCCAGCTTCAGGGGGCCACCAAAGTTGGCTCCAAACTGAGGGTTTCTGACCAAACTCAATAACCTCGTTTTTTTCCTGTGTTGAGCTTCAGAAAATTAGAATTCATCTAAGCCATCAGCGCCGTGAGACAATTGCGGAATAGTTCAGCTGTTATGTCCACATTTTGCGTGAGTGACACCAGAAGCTGGGTGTCATCCGCATATGACACTAGCGTCAGACCATGATCTTTTATTAGTCTAGCTAGTGGTGTGACGTACAGGTTGAACATTGTCGGGGACAAGGCTGATCCTTGAGGGACTCCACATGGGAGGTAGAATTCTCCTGACTGAAGACCCTCCCAATGAATTAGTTGTACCCTGGAGGCCAAAAAGGACGTAAGAAGACTTAGAGCTGTGTCCTTGACACCCGCTGCTTCCAACCGCCGTAGCAACACCGTATGGTTTACGGTGTCGAAAGCAGCAGTTAAATCGAGTAGGATAAGAACAGTCCTACCCCTTCCATCCATCACCTTGCGGATCTCTTCTGTTGCCATTATCAGTGCTGACATTGAATGTCGAGATCTAAAGCCATGCTGTGTGGAGTCCAGGATGTTGTTGGAATCCAAATGCTCCATCAATTCCAGATTCATGGCTTTCTCCAAGATTTTGGAGGACAAGGGGAAGCAAGATATGGGACGATAGTGCTTGGTCTCCTGGGGATATAGTGTATCTTTCTTTAGGATAGGTCTAATACAAGCCTTTTTCCAGAGCTGTGGAAAGACCCCTGAGCTCGTGATCTCATTAAGGAGGGGGGTCAGAGATGCACTGACCTCCTCCGGAGCCAAATGTAAAATGTAGGGGGGGCATGGGTCTAGGGGGGAGCCGGACTTGGTTTGTAGCAGCAGGTCCGTAACCTGTTTTTCACTTAGCACAGAAAAGCGTGACAGGCTAGACTGAGTTGGAATGTCCACCACCAACTCTCTACAGTCCTTCCCTGTGTTATCTGCTGTGTTCACAAGTTCGTTGTAGACTGTCTGAACTTTATTCTGAAAGAACATAGCCATTTTGTCAACAAAATTTTGGTCAGGCACAAATAACGTGTCTTGTGGGCACTTTGATAAGGCAGATACAGTTTTAAATAGTTCCTTGGAGGAATTAGTGGCCTCTTGGATGTTATTGGTAAAATATACCGTTTTTGGCTGTTTTATAGCAGTCTTGTATTCCTCTAAGGTTCTGTTATATTCAATTCTATGTTCTGGGCTGTAGTCGGATCTCCAAACACGTTCCTGACGTCTACATTTAACTTTGATTAGCCTAAGCTCAGCTGAATACCAGGGTGACGTAACTTGCCTTCTCCTGGGGCGTTTTGTCACTTCTGGAGCCAGCCCATTTACTGCGTGACGTAGCCATTTCTGCCAGAGCTGTGATCAGGTCGTTTCTTTGTATAAGTTTCCAAGGACGTGATTTGACCAAAGAGGATCTTTCCCTGCGACAGCTACTAGTTGTGGACGTATTGACTTTAAAGTAGACTACTGCATGATCAGACCAGGATGCTGGTCGCACACTCTCCGCTTCAATGAGTGCATTGTTGGTAAAAATACCATCCAGCGTGTGCCCGGCTTGATGGGTTGGCTCGGATATAATCTGACTCATCCCATAGCCTGCCAGATTATCGATCAGACAGGTAGAATCTGAGTCGTTATTAGCTTCTAAATTTAAATTAAAATCACCCAGGACTGTGAAGGTGGCAGTGTCTAAGCATGATTCCAGAAAGATCTGCAGTGATCCGATAAAAGAAGCTCTTGTCCCTGGCGGCCTATAGGTAAGTAGGCCTGGGAAGAGTTCACAATTATTGTGTTTAACGCCTAATGACATTGCCTCTGCCTCCAGCGTAGATTCAGACCTAAACATCACTGTATAGTGAGAACAGTATATCAACGCTATACCTCCCCCTTTTGCTCTTACCCTGTCTTCGTAAGCTACCAGGTAGCCCGCTGGACTTTTAACTTTTACTGTGTAATATTTTATTGTGCCGTGTTTGATTGTTTTTTCTCCTTCTTGATTACTTTGATTGCTTTCCTCTGCCTGGTTTTCCTGCTGTCCCTGAGGCCCCTCCCACCCCGTCACAGCCCCCGCCTCCCTACCTCGGGTCCTGCCCACCTCCCCTACTTATCGCGCCACTGGCACGCCAAAGGCGTGCCTAAGGCAAGCCCATCTGCGCCCGTCCGCGACCCGCCTGCGACCAGGGCCAGGAACCCTGGTTCACCCAGGCCCCACCGTTACGACTTCACCACCCTCCATGCACTCAATCCCGGAAGACGCTCCGACTGCAAAAGATCCTCACTGAACACCACCCATGGACAGTTCTCATGCAGATATTGTCGCAGATCCTTCACCATCGCCAGAGCCCCCACGACCGCCGAAGGCCCGCCCGATGCTCGCACCACCAAAACCCTGACATGCATCAACATGAGCTCCCTACACCGACACGCTGTAGGGAACAGGGACCTCATCGACACCCTCTCGCCCGTCGTCGCCTTCTTCACGGAAACCTGCACCAACACCACATCCAGCCCGACATCGCCACTGCCATCCCCGACAGCTACAAAATCCAGAGAAAGGACCGCCCAGGAGGAGGACTCGCCATTGCACACAAGACCTCCCTCCGACTCTCCACTTCCAGCACGACTGACCCCCACTCCAACACAGAACCCTTCCACTTCCAGATCCAGACCAGGACCACGCTACGCAGCACCCTCATCTACAGACCGCCAGGACCTCGCACCCAGTCCACAACCACCATCGCCGAGCTCGCCGCACCCCACGCCATCACCTCCATGGACAACATCCTACTCAGGGACCTGAACTTCCACCTCAACAACTGCAACGACCCAGACTCCACCACTCTCCTTGACAACCTCGGACTGAAGCAGCTGGTCAACAGCTGGTCAACACGCCCATCCACAGAGCTGGACACACCCTTGACCCCATCTTTGCGGGAGGGACGAACATCTGCTTCAGCCACACCACCCAGCCCCTCTGGACGGACCACCACTGCATCCATTTCACCTTCAACACCACCACCGCACCCAAGCCCGCCCTGCACCCGCCACGTCGGAACTGGAGCAAGGTCACTGGGGAACACCTCAACACCACCCTCCTCCAAAACCCCCCAGCGCACGACCGACACCAACGCCGCAGCCATAGAATTTCACCGCTGCATCTCCTGCTGTGCTGACAACCTCGCACCCCTCCTCCACCCCGCCAAACAACGCCCCCTGAAGGCCGCCTTGTTCACAGAACTACAAGAAGCCAGACGCTCCTGCAGACGCGTAGAGATAACCTGGTAAAACCAGAAAACCAGGGAAGCACGGAGCAACCACAGGACCGCCCTGAAGGAATACCACCAGCGAATAAGAGACACCAAAAGGACCTTCATAAGAGACAAAGTCCAAACCAACGCGACCAATGCCAAGGAACTGTTCAACGTCATACAGCAGTTCGCAAAACCCCCCAGCGAACTAGCGGACGTCACACCTTCCCAGGAACTCTGCGACAAGCTCAGCTCCTACTTCCACCTGAATATCAAGGTCCTCTACGACAACTTGAGTGAACAGATGCTGGACACCACCCCTCTCCCCACCGTCGCCGACAGGCCAACCATCATGACCTGGGATCCCGCCACTGTCGAACCCATCACCGCGACCATGAACAAAACCCACTCAGGAGCCCCAATGGACCCCTGCCCACCGCACATATTCCACAGAGCCGCCGCCGCCTTCGCACCCAAACTAGGAGGGACCATCAACGCATCCGTCAGATCCAGCGTCTGCCCCGACAACTGGAAGCAGGCGGAGGTTAAACCCCTCCTCAAGAAACCTACGGCCGACCCAACGGACCTGAAAAACTACCGGCCCATCTCTCTCCTCCCCTTTGTGGCCAAAGTCACAGAGAGACTCGTTAACGCCCAACTGACCACCTTCATCAAAGAGAACTCCATCCTTGACGCCTCCCAGTCTGGATTCCGCAGCAACCACAGCACCGAGACCGCCCTCCTCGCCGCCACTGACGACATCCGAATGCTACTTGACCAGGGACACACTGCGGCCCTCATCCTTCTGGACCTCTCCGCAGCCTGCAACACCGTTTCACACCCCACGCTCGCAGCCAGACTTCACGACGGGGAATACAAGGAACCGAGGATCAGACTTCCTCCCTTCCTCTCCGCACCCACCGATATCAACTGCAGAGTACCCCAGGGATCATCGTTTAGCCCCACGCTCTTCAACATCTACATGGCCCCCCCTGCCACCATCGTCAGACAGCATGGGCTCAGAATTATATCCCACGCCGACGACACCCAACTCATCCTCTCACTCACGAAGAATCCCGAAGACACCAGACTCTGCTTCCAGGAAGGAATGAAGAACGTGGCAGCCTGGATGAAAGACAGCTGCCTAAAGCTCAACTCAGAGAAGACAGAGGTCCTCGGACCCTGCACCTCCACCTGGGATAACACCTGGTGGCCCTCCACCATCGGGAATCCACCCACCCCTACAGACCATCCACAAAACCTCGGCATCATCCTCAACTCCTCCCTCTCCATGAACCGCCAGATCAATGCCGTCGCGTACACTAGTTTCAGCTGCATGCGTATCCTCCGTAAGACCTTCAAATGGATCCCCCCTGACTGCAGAAGGACCATCACCCACGCGCTCATTAAAAGCAGACTGGACTACGGCAACACCCTATACACCGGAATCAACAGAACCCTTCTACACAAGCTCCAAACCATCCAGAATGCCGCAGGGAGACTCGTCCTCGGGACACTGCATCACGAACACATGACCCAACACCTAAGAGACCTCCACTGGCTCCCCGTTGAGAAGAGGGTCACCTTCAAACTCCTCACCCATGTCTACAAATCCCTCAAAAACATCCGACCCAAATACCTCAACGAGAGTATCCTTCCACGTACCCAAGAGGAACCTCCGCTCCGTCGACTTCCCCCTTGCAGAGGTCCCCCGCATGCGCAGAAACAGAACAGGCAGGAGAGCCTTCTCCTTCATCGCAGCCAAGACCTGGAACGAGCTCCCTGTGAACATCAGACGCTCCCCGACCCTGCACACGTTCAGGAAGGACCTCAAGACCTGACTGATCTGGAGTTGCTCCCTACACCCCCCCCCCCCCTAGTGCCTTGAGACCCTCACGGGTGAGTAGCGTGCTTTACAAACCCCTGATTGATTGATTGACTCCCGATGGCCACAGTTCAGCAGGACCCCTTTCGCTGTAGGAGCTGTCACAGTTATGTCGAGGTACAGAGTCAAGACTTTAGACCATATAAGCACAGTCAGCAGATGGGCGCGTCTCTCTAGAAACTGCGCTGGAAAGCATCATTGGAAAAAAACGGTAAGTTTGGGGGAAGGGTAGTGCCACGGGTCTGCGCTGCAGATTACCAAGCCAAAATGTAATCAAGTTGACTACACTGTGTGAAACCGGGTTTTGATGTTATGCCAGTCATCAAGAGTCATCAAGAGTCTGTGAAACTCGACAATGATTTCTTAAATTAGTTGGTTTCCATTCCTGTCTCCCATACCTGGTGGGGATGGTGTTTTCTGTGAGGCAATCTCCCACATCATGGCCAGGAAAGCTGAGCCTGGCGTAGCACGGCCTGGTTTGCACATCATTAGTAGTGTCATGGCACTTACTCAGCCAGCTGCGAGAACTCCCGGCACCGTCCAGTCTGAGCAGCGCTGCGGCCGCAGTCCAGGACTCCAACTGCATTTATGGCTGCACCAGCAGTGGACTGCAGTGCAGGGCGGGGGCCAGGCTGCAAGCACCACCACTCTCCTTCGGCAGCCGCGAAGCGTGGGTCCATGAATTGCTGTGAAGCACGTCTGCTGGCTGTTCTTTGGGCAAATGAAATCATGAGATTCAGTCTCAACATCATGTGACGTCAGTGGCTTTGCTCAATGACAAACATTGTAGCCAACCCCTGAGCCAGCCCCCATGCCTGCCTCAGCAACGCGCACTAGCAGGTAAGACCAAATTGTCAGTGATACTTAAGCAGTGCTGAGGCTTCGCTTAGAATGCGCTACAAATGCGTGGCAAGGTCGGCGGAGCGGAGCTGGTGGTTCGGGGTGTAGAAGGTGAGTCGACTGTTGAGGTATGTCGGTCCGGTGTCGTGGAGTGTCTTCTGTGCGTGGGCGAGGAGCTTGAAGGTGATCCTTCTGTTGACGGGGTGCCAGTGCAGGACTCTCAAGTGGGGTGTGATGTGGCTGTGTCGAGGGATGTTGAGGATCAGGCGGGTGGAGGCATTCTGTATGCGTTGCAGTCGTTTCAGCAGTGTGGCCGGGGCTCCCGCGTAGAGGGCGTTTCCGTACTTCGGGACTTCTCGCAGCTGGCTGAGTAAGTGCCACACCACTATTATGCTGACGAGGGCCTGGGTGACCGTTCTTCTTGTGTTGGTGGGGATCCACCTGTAGATCTTGCGGAGCATGCGGAGGGTGTTGAAACAGGAAGAGGAGACGGCGTTGACTTGCTTGGTCATGGAGAGCGTTGAGTCAAGGATGAACCCTAGGTTGCGTGCGTGGTCGGTGGGTGTTGGTGCAGCTCCCAGGGCGGTCGGCCACCAGGAGTTGTCCCAGGCTGAGGGGATGGAGCCGAGGATGAGGACCACTGTGTGTCCAAGTTCAGCTTCAGACGGCTGTTCTTCATCCATTCGGCGACGGCTTTCATCCCTTTGTGGAGGTTGGTTTTGGCAGTGAGGGGGTCCTTGGTGAGGGAGAGGATCAGCTGTGTGTCATCGGCGTAGGGGATGATGTTGAGGTCGTGCAGTCTGGCGAGGTGGGTGAGCAGGGCCATGTAGATGTTGAACAATGTCGGGCTGAGGGATGATTCTTGGGGTATGCCGCAGATGATCTTGGAGGCTTTGGAGCGGAAGGGGGGAGGCAGACGCTCTGGATTCTGCCAGAGAGGAAGGAGGTGGTCCATTCTAGAGCCTTATCTCGGATCCCTGCGTTGTGGAGGCGTGTGCGTAGGGTGCAGTGGCAGACAGTGTCGAAGGCTGCTGATAGGTTCAGGAGGATGAGGGCCGCAGTTTTGCCATTGTCCTGCAGGGCCCTGATGTCATCGGTGGCGGCAATGAGGGCAGTTTCGGTGCTGTGGTTGTTGCTTAACCCGAACTGGGATGGGTGCAGGATGTTGTTCTACTCGAGGTAGCGGATCAGTTGTTTGTTGACGGTTTTCTCGATGACCTTCGCCGGAAACGGGAGCAGGGAGATGGGCCGGAAGTTCTTGAGATCCCTCGGATCCACCTTGGGTTTCTTGAGCAGGGCGTTGATCTCGGCATGCTTCCAGCTCTCAGGGAAGGCCGCGGTCTTGAAGGAGATGTTGATGGCCTTTCGGAGGTGGGGTGCGATGGTGGTGCTGGCTTTGTTGAAGATGTGGTGAGGGCACGGGTCTGACGAGGAGCCGGAGTGGATGGTGTTCGTGATTTTGATGGTGTCCTCGTCGTTGATGTTGGTCAAGGTGAGCAGGGGGTCGCTGTGGGTGGTGGCCGTGGGGTCTGAGGTGTCGTTGGCTGTTGGGGTGGTGAGGTTGTCGAAGCGGTCGTGAATGTCTGCGATCTTGCAAAGGAAGAATGTGGCCAGGGCGTCACACGGGTCTTGCGATGGTGGGATGTCGTTGGTGTTAGAGCTGGGGTTGGAGAGTTCCTTCACGATGTTGAAGAGCTCTTTGCTGTTGTGTGCGTTGTTGTTGAGGCGGTCCTCGAAGGAGGTCCTTTTGGCAGATCTGATGAGGTGATGGTGTTGGCAAATGGCGTTCTTGTGAGCTGCGTGGTTCTCTGGTGTCTGCTCGCGTTGCCATTTTTTCTCTAGTTTTTGGCAGGTTTGCTTGGAGGTCTGCGCTGAACCAGCTGGCATTCTTGTTGGTGTGTCTGTTGGAGGGTTTCTTGATCGGGGCGAGAGTGTTGGCGCAGTCGTCGATCCAGCGTCTGAGGTTGCTGGCAGAGGTGTTGGGGTCAGTGGGGTCAGCGGGTGGGCTTCAGGCGGTGTTTAGCTGGTCTTCGGTGATTTTGCTCCAGCTGCGGTGGGGGATCTGTTGGGTGCGGTGTTGCGTGGTGGGTTTCCGGAAGTTGAAGCAGCGATGGTCGGTCCAGTGGAGTTCGGTGGTGTGGCTGAAGGAGACGTGGGAGCTTGCGGAGAAGATGGGGTCAAGCGTGTGGCCGGCGGAGTGCGTGGGCGTTGTGATGAGCTGTCTGAGTCCGAGGTTGGTGAGGTTGTCGATCGGGGTGGTGGAGTTGGTGTCGTTGTTGTTCTCAAGGTGAAAGTTCAGGTCTCCGAGGAGGATGTAGTTCGTGGAGGCGAGGGCGTGCGGGCTGACAAAGTCAGCAATGGAGTCGCTGAACTGAGGCCTGGGTCCTCTGGGGGTGGTGTTGGGATCAGTGTGGATCTTGAAATGCAGGTGTTCGAGGGTGCTGAGGGTGTCGTCGGAGTTGGTCGAGACCTTGAGGGTTTTCTTGTGGATGATGGCGATTCCACCTCCTACTCCGTTGGTGCGGTCTCTGCGGGTGATCTGGTAGCCGTCTGGGATGGCTATGGCGATGTCGGGTGCCGAGGAGTCGTTCATCCAGGTCTCGGTAAGGAAGGCAACGTCTGGGGCGGTTGAGTCGAGTAGGTCCCAGAGTTCCACAGTGTGTTTGCAGGCGGAGCGGGTGTTGAGAAGAATGCATCTGAGGTGGTTGCGATCTTTCCCGGTAGGTGGGTTGGCGGATCGGATGCTGGTGAAGCTGCAGTTCCGGCAGTAGAAGGGTCCGTGGGTGCACTTCGGGCGGCCAGGAAGCAGGTGTGTGATCGTCCGGTGTTGAGTGCATGGAGGGCGCTGGCATCGTAGCGGAGACGGGAATCGTGGCGTCCGCGGGGGCCAGTGGTCCTGGCGCTGGGCGTGGTACAGGCACGGATGGGGGCAGACGGGCTTGCCTTAGGTGCGCCATCGGCACGCCAGCGGCGCGGCCACACAGCAGCCGCCATATAAGGGGAGGTGGGAAGGAGGAGCTGCTGGGAGGCGGAGCAGGGTGGTGAATGGGCGAGCAGGGGGGTGGGGACGCAGGGGATGCAGCGGCAGCAAAAAAAGGGCAGAGAGCCAGGGAACAGAAGGTAGGCAAAAGGGGCAAAAGCACACAGGGCACAAAAGGCAAAAGGCAAAAAAGGGGCAAAGCACAAAAGGGCACAAAAATCAAAAAGGCAAAAGGGGCACAATGGACAAAGGGCACAGAAGGAAAAAGGTCAAAGAGAGAAATGCAGCAAAATGAGAGCAACAACAGTGCTAACAATTACCAAAGCGACCGAGGCAGAGGGGCCTCGAGTTTTGCAGCAGTGGCAGCGAGCAGGGGACACGTGCACACAGGTGGTGATGTGTGGCGTGCGGGAGCGACCTGCCCGTGGACAGGTTCAAGGGTCGCTCTCCTCACCGCGCAGCGGCTGCCATATAAGGGGAGGTGGGAGGAGCAGCTGGGGAGTGGGGCGGCGGATGGGCGAGCAGGGGGGTGGGGCCGCAGGGGACGCAGCGGTGGGAAAACGGGCGGAGAGCCGTGGCACGGAAGGTAGGCAAAAGGGGTAAAAGCACACAGGGCATAAAAGACAAAAAGCAAAAAAGGGGCAAAGCACGAAAGGGCACAAAAATCGAAAAGGCAAAAGGGGCACAACGGACAAAGGGCACAAGGGCACAGAAGGAAAAAGGTCACAGAGAGCAATGCAGCAAAATGAGGGCAAAAACAGAGCTAACAATTACCAAAGTGACCGAGGCAAAAGGGCCTCGAGTTTGCGGCAGCGAGCAGGGGACACGTGCACACAGGTAGTGCTGTGCGGCGTGGGGGAGCGACCTGCCTGTGGGCAGGGTCAAGGGTTGCATTAGAAATGCATTAGTCTAACGCCTGATGTGTGGTATTTGGCAGGGCTGCAGAACTGTTTCCTCTCTCGGCCCACCCACCTCGGGTCTACCCCAGAGATAGCACAAGCAGCCGGGATCACCCTTCCTCAGCCTGCTCAGCACAATGGGCAATGTGCAGTCCACAGCTCAAACAGTCTACTGTAAGACCCTCTATCCTTCCGCATTGCCTGTTGAACATCCAATCTGGGCAGCAATATTATCTGAGGTGGGGGGTGGAGGATGCCTCTTGTTGTCAAGGGAGGGCTGAGAGAGCTGCCCCCGTAGGACCTGGATCATGAGTGACTGTGTATGGAGCCCTAGTAGATGGGCCAGTTTGGTCCACCACGACGAAACAAGGCCTCCGGTCCACCAAGACTCATATACCCCTTGGGAAGTCTTCACCTAGGCCCGTCAACAAGTCGGACCTGGGTATCTTCACACCCCACTACGGGCCAGGCAGCTGGACACATGCAAGGGAGGCACAGAAGGCACTCTCACCACTGCCATCGCCCTGTTACAGTGGGCACTTCAGGTGTGGGCCGCTGCTACCCCCCAGCAAGCAGGCAAACCAGGGTTTGTATCGTTCGCTCCTCGGGGGCCCACCTAATGGGCTATATGCCCTCTGTCCGGGTCAGGTTGCCGCAATCCTGCGTGAAGGTGCACCTGACAGTGCAATTGCCTCTCAGGCAGGCGGTGGGCCTACAGCAACTTTTCTTATGCTGTAGGTCCAAACCCAGTGGTATAGGGCATCCTCGGTTGTAGGGGGGTTGTAAGCAGGATGTCTCTGGATGGAGGAGGAGGTCTATGGGCATTCTCTAAACGAGTCTGCCATCTTGGCCTCCTCGGCCACACCCCACATTATACCAAGTTTACAATGTTGAAAGAAGGAGCACAAGCACTTTACCACTGGTTAGCAGAGTTAAATAGTCAGCAAAAGTAGCCTTCAGCAAAAAGGCAAAACAAAATATGAAGTAACCATGCAGAAATTACAAACTTTCAACAGTGACCATCATAAAATGGTGTTGTTGGTAATCAACAATGACTGCCAAGCACTGGAGAAGACTGAACAAAATTGCTTTTCTGTTTTACAAAATAAAATCCAAGCTTTAGGGTTTGTTTCTATAAAACAAAAACAAAAAATAAAGTTGTTGTTTGTGCTTCCATGACACAGCAGCCCAGCGGGGATCTTGACAGATAGTGAGATGGCTGCCTCTGTGCCGGCAGAGGGGTTGGGTCTCCACCACGCTAGCGGCTTGGTGGCTAAGGGATAAATACAACGTAGACGAGAGCATACATTTACTGTAGTGGCATTTATAAACTGAGCAATATTATCTTGCAATTTGAGTCCAAAACATGTTATTCAGAATTCTCATAGGAAATAACTGCCTTGTCAGTAAACCATCATGTTTTACTCCAATGTGATCTGAGACCCTGATGTGCAGAAGTTTACCAATCTAGCTTCGGCATCGTATACACATCACATCAGCAACACAAGTAAGTGTGACAGAAGTGATGCCTACTGGGATCTGGATAATGGTTTATTTGTGTTTAAATGACATTTATTCACCTAACCGGGGCACATGGGCTGCCTGCCCTTGCACAACAGTGTGTTACTTTCAAAGTGAACAGGAGACTCTCTCCAGCTGTGTCACTGAGATGGCTCCTTTCAAGCACAAGAGCATACATGAGATATATTGGCTAAGAGTCTGCTTCTATCCTTGTTACCTCACTACTTCTTCTTTTAGATGGGTATTGGTCTCGGCAGCTATCATGGCCTATGGCTGTGCCTCGCCTCGAAGAGCTATCACTTGATACTAAGGAGACCCCCATATACCTCCCAGTTCCTCTTATACCTCACCCAGAAAAATCATGGAGCGGAAGGTCAGAGCTCAGTGCTCCACTTTACGAGGGACCTCCAACTTCTTGGAGTCTGCACAGGGGACCTTTCATCCGTCCTGTGTTACAGAACCTACCAAGGTTGCTGTCCTTGGTAAACACCTTCATGTTTGAGTGTCAGCGGGGTCACGCCCCATGCTGTTTTTGGGACCACCAATGTTCCCATCATGTTGTGGAGGCTGTATGTCAGGAGCAACTGGCATTCAGTCTTAGAAAGAATGATATCCTTCCGCCTGGATCTTTTTTGGTAGCATGCCTTCCTCCATTCCTTTTCTCTTTCAAAGTCCTTCTCTAATGTGTTCCACTGAGCCTCAAATGTGCTTTGTTCTACACTAATGTGGCCCCTCTACTAACCCTCAACTTTGCTATTAAGTTTAGTTTTTATATTTGCTTTAACAATTCTATAGAGAAAATAAAATTGTATTTAAAAACCAGCAACCCCTTCTGCCAGTATAAAAACAATTATCTGGCTCTGCCGCAGCCTTCTCCAAATGGAGCAGACGTCATTATATGCTAATGCGCCTCCCACGTTCAGGCAACTTGTAGGAGCTCAGAGCTATTGGCAGCTTTACAACATATATGGGGCCCTTCCAGTACTCTGTTCCACCACATGAGAGCTCCTTAAGGTACTATGAGAAAGGGCTGAAAGGTCTCTTGTCCAAATATTAAGCACGCTTCCATCTTAGAAGTGCAGGAAAGCACAGTTCAGAATTCGGTGACTTAGGAGAAACTCATGAGATCTTGATAAGACCATTGTGTTCTACATGTGTGTAGGTTAGTTTAGACACCGCATTGAAAAATGCAACAATGCGGTTTGCAGCTTACTCCTATATAGTGCCTTGCTGTAACCCTCTAAGCTTTGCAGAACTTATGGATCCTGAAGACCTCCCCTGATTCCTAAGAGGTGGGAAGGTAGCCTGCTCTGCACGTCTACTCTGGAGGTCTGTGTGCCTTGGCAGCTGTGAACCCCAGGGTAAGCCGAGATGCCTGACATGCAGCGTAGACTTCTGGGGGTGGGGAACCATGCTTCTGGTGGATGCCTCCTGGTGGGCAAGACGTGCGAATTGTGTCTAAAGACATCTTGTGTGGGAATTTGTGTCTGCAGAACTCTAATGGTGGAGTGCATCAAGTGGCTTTCAGAAATACTGGGAGGTAATCCATCCCTCTTGTAGAACTCATGTCATTGGCAAGTCAGGGGAAGTGCTTGCATTGATTTAACGTGGGCATGATCTCGCTGACAAACTCTGGTACCGGCCGCGAGCTAGAACGTTTTTCTTCCACTAACCTCTTGATACTTTACTCTTGTAAGTTACATCTGAGACAGTGGAGCTCTGTTCAGCCTCAGTCTGCCTACCCCACCCAAGGAGGAGAAAACTAACTCTGTTACGAAGATAGAAGTCATTTATACAACAACGTTGCACTGGGCATCGTTCAATGATGTAAGGGCTATCTGTATGATGGTAAGCAAGCATGTTCTCTATCCTTTGTCTGTCGCTTAGCGACAGGTTAGTGACTGCATGTGCGTTATTACCAGAGGCAACTGACTTTGAGACTTATAAGTCATGAAGGCCCTACAATATTTATGGATGGTGTTGACAACTACTGTAGCAGATGTCTCCTTGACGCCTCCTGTATTAGGCTACAAGTACAGTTTTCTCTGTTTATGAGATGTTTGTAGCACATGAACAGTGGACCTCAGTGCATTCTTATGCTGAATAAACATCATTATTACCTTGTTTGTTATGTAGTTCTTTCTAATGTTCTTTGTTGCGTGGCACTGCTGTATATGCTAAGCGTTAGTGTGCCCAAAAGGTCATTCTATCTGTCTATCTGCTAATTATTAACATTTAATTGAGACAGAACAGGCACATACCCAAAGACATGTTTCTACGCAGATGCATGTGACCAGTTCTGGACTTGTTTGCTACTAACTCCAACTCCCATACCAGACTCTTGGTATTGGGAGATTTTAACCTATGGCCTGATGGTCCATTGGATTCTGCTTTTAAAGATCTGGAGCAGGCCTGTAGCAATGTACAGCTAAAACAGCTAGTTACTCTGCCGACCCATTCAAAAGGTCATATTTTAGATATGATCTTCGCAGATACAGAGAATGTAGCTCTTCGGAACATCCTACCTCAATGTTGGTCAGACCATGCATTGGTTCATTTTATCCTCTCTCTTCCTGCAGACTCCTTGATGAGAGGTAGCCTAGGCATTACTAGGGTGGGTAGACAATGGTCTAAGCTCGTGAAGCAGTCCACCCTGCCTGCCTTGCTTCCGTTGGGTTTTTCGCTAGGACACAGCGTAGACGCAAGTTATGAAGCGCTTAGTCAGCGAATTGTGACTTCATTAGACTCATTAGCTCCTTTGCGTAAAATCAGAGATAGACCCACTCGTGCTATGCCTTGGTTCTCAGAGGAACTGCTTCAATCTAAACTCCAGTGCAAGAGGACGGAGCGTGCTTGGAGGAAACAGTACCGGGAATCAGATAGAGCTTGCTACAAGCGAACTTTGGCAACTTATAAAGCACAGATTAGATGCGCCAAAGCTACATTTCTAGAGGATTCCCTACTGTCGGCGGCAAATAAATCCCAGGCGCTGTTCAAAATTGTTAAAGATCTTTCACACCCCACCTGTATTGCTAATGATGTCCCTGCATCCCAATCTCTATGCGACTCATTGGCACAGGCCTTGGAGGAGAAGATTGCTACCATCCTGGGCAATCTTGATACTTCATCAAGCTCCGGCACTCAGCCTCTGCTCACTCCCATCTTAACACCGGACATGGAGGGTGACGCAGGCTCAGCTCGCCTTAACTGTTTCCCAGTACCATCTTTTGAGGAGTTTAGTGCTTTGGCTGACAGCGTCTCTTCCGGCTCTCCCCTTGACCCACTTCCTCATAAATTTTGGAAGCTATTTCGGGCAGAACTCTTCCTGCCATTATTTGCGACCTGCTGTCAATCCCTCAGGTCTGCGCGAGTACCGGATTGCTGGAAGCTGGCAGTGGTGTCTCCTCTTCTCAAGAAGGAAACCTTGGACCCTTCTTGCCCTGCCAATTATAGGCCCATCTCCCTTCTACCTTTTCCAATTAAAATCTTGGAGAAATGGGCCACAAAACATCTTTCCGGCTATCTGGAGAGCAACGCCTGCTTGGACGTGGCTCAATTTGGATTTAGACCAGCCCACGGGACAGAGTCTGCATTGGTGACTGTGCTTGACGATCTCAGGACGCGTGCCGACCAAGGTCGGGCAGCCTTTTTAGTGCTGCTCGATATGTCGGCCGCGTTCGACGCGGTCAGCCATGTGATCTTACTCAGGAGGCTGAGGCAAGTGGGGGTGACTGGCTTGGCCCCTGATTGGCTGACGTCCTATCTGGACAATAGACACCAGGTAGTGGCCCTGCCTCCGTTCAAATCAACCATCAGAAGCGTTGGTCAGGGTGTACCTCAAGGGTCAGCCATCAGCCCTATTCTCTTCAATCTCTACCTCCGCCCCCTGATCAAGCTGATAAAATCCTTCGGCATTGCAGTCACCAACTATGCGGATGACACCCAACTTATCTTCTCGTTTGAAGGTAAGGAGGCGGTGTCACAAGAGATTTTCCATCGCTGCATGACTTCTACGGCAGACTGGCTGCATCATAATTCTCTGCAATTTAATAGTTAAAAAACCGAGGTACTTCACTGTTCAACTGACCGCACCCCTAGGCCTCTTCCATCGAATTTTTGGCCGTCATCCTTCCAGGGCACCAGCCCTCCAGCAGATTGTGTGCGGAACTTGGGAGTATATTTTGGCTCCAACCTTCAACTGGATGTTTCTGTGAATAAAACAGTGGCTACGTGCATGGCTCTGCTTCGCACGCTAAGGAAAATCCTACCTTTACTCCCAGCGCAGGCAAGACCAGAGGTAGTGCGGGGTACCATCTTAAGTAGACTTGACTACTTTAATGCACTACTTCTGGGAGCCCCGGTGACTCTGGTGGGTAAACTGCAACGTGTGCAGAATTTGGCGGCTAAACTGGCTCTGTCACGCCGGCGCGCGGATTATTCCACTACTGCGCTCAGGGACCTTCATTGGCTGCCGGTCCCTCAGCGGATCGAATTCAAAGCCCTGTGCATGGTATTTAGAGCTCTTCATAAACAAGGTCCCATTCCTCTACGGAATATGTTCTCGTGGTATGTCCCGCCCAGGTCTCTCCGCTCGGCTACGGCTCGCTTGGTGGTAGTTCCAAAAATCTTAAGGACTCGATTGGGAGGCCGGTCTTTCCGTTACACAGCAGCAACCCTGTGGAACTCACTGCCGTGGGCAGTGAGGAGTATGGGAGCTCTCCCCTCCTTCAAGAAAGCCCTGAAAACACATCTTTTTCCAAGAGTGGCGTAATTTTCTTTTTACGCAGTGGATCGTTTCTCATTGTGCAGGTTCTTTTTCTTATCTTTCCATCAGTCTAAGCGCCAGGATGCCCGTTGGGTGACAGTCATTGCGCTATACAAGTATATCTATACATACATACATACATACATACATACATACTAATTCTGGAAAAAACATAAAAGTTTCGGGACTTTACATATAAAGAGTAACACCCAAAGCACACAATTTGATGCATTAGGCACTAAATGTATCAAATGTTAGTCATTTGTGGATGTGTACTGTAGTATATTGGAGTGATTCACATAAACCACTAGCCCCTGGACTACAAACATGGTAGCTCTCTGGGACAGGATCAGTCACAGGTGGTTGTGTCAGATACCCTAAAATGCAGGTGAACACCCCTCCCTCAGTAGAGTATAGCGAGACCAGGGATAGATCAATACTAGGAGCAAATGTCTCAGATGGTACATTGATGCTGCCCTGAATTCCAAATGACGGAGATAAGAAATGAAATAATGAAAGTACTATTCAATGGTGGTTCAGAAAGTAAGGCCGAGTTGGCAAAGATTACTACGGACCTTGTGGAACGGAAGCTGCTCGGTATAGATGCCGTATGGGGTCCAGAACTCTCACTCATGCCGTAAAGCTCCATGATGGGGAGGTTCAGCCCTATGAAGTAGTCCAGGGTCTCTCTTGAGATGGGAGCTGCTCCTGTTGAACACATGACACATCGATCAAGGCCAAGACCAGCTTGTATCTTCTTAAGCACTTGATTTTCAGCTGGCACGGAGTCTTGACTGTAAAGCAAACACATGAGAGGTGAGACAGAAGAGGTTTCAAAAAGTCTAAGAAGAAATCAAATGGGTGATATAAATAATTTGAGAAATGATGAAAAGGATCATTGACCAATAAATGAGGTATAAAAATAAAGACATGGAGGAGGAAGTAAATAAATCTAAGAGGACAGCCTGTTAGAGGATGAATATAGGGCATAGACACTAAAGAAGTTATTCCCTACTGTGTGTTGGTAGGCACCTGGGAAGTTTTGTGGCCGATTAGCTGAGAACAGATAGTATTTGGACAAAATATCGAGTCAAACAAATATCGAGCTTTTAATATCGTGGTACATTAATATCGTGATGCAAAAATATAGTTTACAAAAATATAAAAAATTTTAAGGTAAGTAATAACGTTGTCAAAAATATCTGTTAATATTGCTTACAAAAATATAGTTGTAAAAAAGATCATTTTTAATTATCTTTATGTATTTATATTTTAATTGTATATCTTATAAATTGGTTCATAATTGTTGTTAATGTTTATTAATATAGTTTAATTTAATTGTTAATTGTAATCTATAGTGAAGTTAATTAATTATATTTAATTAATCATTTTTATTACTATACATTCTTTAATTGATAGGTAATTATGTTAATTGTGTAAATATACTTTTAAAGTTATAATTTAGATGTGGTGTGCTGGGTTTGTAGGGGTAACGGGCGGGGAGTTAATTGCGTATAATTAATTAATAATTAATTATTGATTTTTTTTTTAATTGTTGAATTATTATGTAAGTTGTGTAAATATTACATTTTTCAAGATCAATTTTTGATTTAGGTTGTTGGGTTTGTAGGAGTTAAGACTGAGAAGTTTATTAAGTATTATCAATTGATAACGTATCATTAATTGTTTAAGTGATAATTATGTAAATTTTTTAATTATCATATTTTTCAAATTATGTGCTTGATGTGGGTTGTTGAATTTGTAGGGGTACAGGGTGAGAAGTTAATTAAGAAATAATTAATGGATAATGAATTAATAACCAATTATTTAATTTGCAAATAATTATGTAAATTGTGCACTTATAGTTTAAGTTACATTTTAGGTGTGGGTTGCTTAGTTTGTAGTAGTATAGACTGAAGTTAATTTAGTAATAATTAGTTACTAATTAATACTTTTGATTGAAATATTTAGTTTATTAATAATTTCATAAGTTATGTAAGAATTAATTTTTTTATGTTCTATATATTAGGTGTCTTTTGTTGTGTTTGTTGGAAAATAGGGTGGTAATACATTTAAAATTAGGTACTCATTTAGTAATAATTTTTTTATTTGTCGCTTAAGTAATAATACATTTAAAATTGGATACTCATTTTTTAATAATTTTGTATTTGTCGCTTGTAATATAATATGTTAATTGTGTTATACTTTTATTATTTCAATTACATTTCAATTGTCTGCTGTTATGTTTGTGGAAATATAGTGTGTCATAATTAAATTAATAACATTTGTTTTAATTGATAAAAATTATAACAAATTATAATGTTTTTGAAAATGTAGACTAAGGTGGCGATCACGATCCTGTAAAAACCGGGTACGAGCCGTCGGACGGAGCATATTCTCCGTCCGACGCGTACCCGGTCGCAACAATATACAAACATGGAAGTACGAATCGCACGGAAATACTATTTCCGTACGATTCGTACAAAACCCCGACCGACGAAAATAAACATACAAATGTGATCCGGGAAAGCGCCGACGTGACGTCGGGACGCACACAGCCTGCCATTCACGAACCAGGAAGTACGATTCGCACCGACGTCATCCCGCACGGACAATATTTTCCGGCAGCCAAAAACTGCCGGGAAATCAGGACGACGCGAACAAGGAGTACCTGCACGCGACGGACAGACATGGACCCAAACCTACGTGTCATCCCGGCCCTCATAGCAGTCGACCTCCTCTACAGGACGCCGCAGAAGGTCAGAACAACAAAGGGAGGGGGGAAAGGGGGGGGGGCAGGGGCAGGCCACAAAACCCCCACCCAAGTCACACAGCACACATGCCCTGGACATACCTGACCCCCAGGCCCTGGTCACTACGAGGGGGTGGGGGCGTGTCCAGCAAAGCCAGCGTCCGCCACAACGGAAGTGCTTGACGACGCGAACCGGCAACACAATACAGGTACGTCCCGTACCCACGCCTTCACCTACGTCACCCCAACAATGGCGGGACGGCTGTACCCACGTGGCAAAGGCCTGGGTACGGCCCGCACAAGCATTCCACAGCGTGGGTACGGATATGTACGGACCGTACCCCCACCCCGTATGCATAGAGCGTACCCCCCACCCCAACAGTGCAAGTACGACCCGTACCCTCACCCGCGTACGTATGGAGCGAACCCCCCACCCCAACAGTGTAAGTACGACCCGTACCCTCACCCGCGTACGTATGGAGCGTACCCCCCACCCCAACAGTGTAAGTACGACCCGTACCCTCATCCGCGTACGTATGGAGCATACCCCCCACCCCAACAGTGTAAGTACGACCCGTACCCTCACCCGCGTACGTATGGAGCGTACCCCCCACCCCAATAGTGTAAGTACGACCCGTACCCTCCCCCGCGTACGTATGGAGCGTACCCCCCACCCCAACAGTGTAAGTACGATCCGTACCCTCACCCACGTACGTATGGAGCGTACCCCCCACCCCAACAGTGTAAGTACGACCCATACCCTCACCCGCGTACGTATGGAGCATACCCCCCACCCCAACAGTGTAAGTACGACCCGTACCCGCGTACGTATGGAGCGTACCCCCCACCCCAACAGTGTAAGTACGACCCGTACCCTCACCCGCGTATGCATGGAGCGTAACCCCACCCCAACCGTGTATGTACGACCCGTACCCTCACCCGCGTATGCATGGAGCGTACCCCCATGCCAACAGTGTACGTACGGACCGTACCCCCACCACGTATGCATGGAGCGAACCCACACCCGTGTATGTTCTAAGCGTACATATCCTGAAATAGGAGGGTTGGGTGCAGAGTCCTCCCAGCAGTGCCCAGTCACAGGCGGGGTGGGTGCAGAGTTCTCCCAGCAGTGCCCAGACACAGGAGGGGTGTGTGCAGAGTCCTCCCAGCAGTGCCCAGTCATAAGAGGGGTGTGTGCAGAGTCCTCTCAGCAGTGCCCAGACACAGGAGGGGTGTGTGCAGAGTCCTCCCAGCAGTGCCCAGACACAGGAGGGGTGGGTGCAGAGTCCTCCCAGCAGTGCCCAGTCATAAGAGGGGTGTGTGCAGAGTCCTCCCAGCAGTGCCCAGACACAGGAGGGGTGTGTGCAGAGTCCTCCCAGCAGTGCCAGAGACAGGAGGGGTGTGTGCAGAGTCCTCCCAGCAGTGCCCAGACACAGGAGGGGTGTGTGCAGAGTCCTCCCAGCAGTGCCCAGACACAGGAGGGGTGTGTGCAGAGTCCTCCCAGCAGTGCCCAGACACAGGAGGGGTGTGTGCAGAGTCCTCCCAGCAGTGCCCAGACACAGGAGGGGTGTGTGCAGAGTCCTCCCAGCAGTGCCCAGACACAGGAGGGGTGTGTGCAGAGTCCTCCCAGCAGTGCCCAGACACAGGAGGGGTGGGTGCAGAGTCCTCCCAGCAGTGCCCAGTCATAAGAGGGGTGTGTGCAGAGTCCTCCCAGCAGTGCCCAGACACAGGAGGGGTGTGTGCAGAGTCCTCCCAGCAGTGCCCAGACACAGGAGGGGTGTGTGCAGAGTCCTCCCAGCAGTGCCCAGACACAGGAGGGGTGTGTGCAGAGTCCTCCCAGCAGTGCCCAGACACAGGAGGGGTGTGTGCAGAGTCCTCCCAGCAGTGCCCAGACACAGGAGGGGTGTGTGCAGAGTCCTCCCAGCAGTGCCCAGACACAGGCGGGGTGTGTGCAGAGTCCTCCCAGCAGTGCCCAGACACAGGCGGGGTGTGTGCAGAGTCCTCCCAGCAGTGCCCAGACACAGGCGGGGTGGGTGCAGAGTCCTCCCAGCAGTGCCCAGTCATAAGAGGGGTGTGTGCAGAGTCCTCCCAGCAGTGCCCAGACACAGGAGGGGTGGGTGCAGAGTCCTCCCAGCAGTGCCCAGTCATAAGAGGGGTGTGTGCAGAGTCCTCCCAGCAGTGCCCAGACACAGGAGGGGTGGGTGCCTAACACTCACAGCAGTTCCCCTGCAAAGTAAAGGGTGGAGTACCCACAGATCCAATACCCACAAATGTCAGTCAGGTGCACAAAGATCCTGCAGTACATGTACCACATGTGTGCGAGGCTGGGAGTATACACATGCATAGCGCCAAAAAGAAAACATGTACACATGAAGTCATGACAACAGTCTACATACACAAGTACAGTGACCACCAAGGACGCCACGAATGATGCAGGTGGAGACATCGCTCAGCATGCATGGCCCAAGTCTAACGAGTCCGTCACACACACAGCCAATGTAGACACAGCTCAGCACCACATATTGGAAAGACCCTGCAGGGAAGATGTCAGGTGACACAGAGGAAGGAACACACCTTGGGACGATGTCACCATGCAGTAACTGCTTACATGAACAACGTTATGTAGCCAACAGCTTGTGATGGCACACAGATACCAGGATCCACCCTATGACCAGCACAAGACTACAATTCCCACACACCCAACACATAATCACCACCCAAAATAATGGGGCAGGTCCACCAACAGCAACACCAGACAGACAGTAGTGTACTAAGGAAAAATAAATTGCTTTATTCAGCATCCAAAAATCTGTTTGTCCCTTGAAAGTTCAAAATGTACAATGCCCATAGGGCAATCCAAAGTTCAAATACAGTTGGGGGACACAGTGGGACGCGTGTCCCCTAGCTTGCCTGCACAGTCAGAGTCCTTCGTCTTCCAGAGCGGGGAGGGCATCATGTGGGGGGGGGGAAGGACCAGGCACCGCAGGGACATGAGGGCGAAGGGTAGGCGTCGTGGGTGCAGGGATGGAGGACTCCACCACAGGGGGTGGGGCAGGGCCAAAGGCGGAGGCCAGGATGGCGCTGCACACCTTAGCAAGGTCCTCCAGCGACTCCCCTGCACCCGAAGGAACCACAGGCCCCAAGGAGGGGGGGGCGGGGCAGAGGGATGGGTCGCAGCGCCACTGGGGGAGGGTGTGGACAGGGGGGGGGGACTCAACCACACTGACCGGGGACTCCCTTGACCGCTTGCGGGGTGGTGTCACAGTGGGGCTCGGGACAGAGCGGCCATGAAGGAGTCTTTGCCGGATATGTGGCCAGGAGAGCTGAGGGGAGGGGATTTGGAGGGAGTGGATTTGGTGGAATGCGGACTCCCACTCTGGCTGCGTGTCTTACGTTTGCCTACTTGGGTGTGTCTACTTCACCCTGTGTGTGCGAGCCAGGAGGTGTGCGTATGACCTTCCCTGCTGGTGTGGTGCCTGTGTCTGTTGTGGTGGGTGCATGCTGATGTCTGGGTGTACGTGGGACAGGCATGGGAGTGGGAAGTGTGGATGGGTCAGGGGTAGGGGGTTGGACGTAGCGCTGCAGGAGACCCACTGCTGCAGTCAGTGTCGAGTCAATGGACCTCAGCAAGTTGCGTTAGTCAGCCTGCGATGAGAAAATGCCCTTCAAGTATGCCTCCATGTTGTTCAGCACTTGGCTGTGGCCATGGAGGACATTAAGCATCGCAGCCTGACCAACCTGCAACTGCCGCTGGATGTCCACAGACTCGGCATTGGCGGCAGCAGTGGAGACAGGGGCAGGGGGTGCGGTGCCTGGCAGGAAGGAGACATGTGGTGACCGGGCACGCTGGGAAGGGACACGAGCAAGTGGGAGGCGGCTGATGGCAATGGAGGGGGCGGGGAGAGATGTTGTGCTGCTGTCAGCTGCTGGTGCAGCCTCCGCCCACTCGGAGAGATCATCCTCGGACCCGTCAGCTTCATATTCTGTCGTGCCAGTGGACAGGTCCTCGGCCTCACTCTCCTCCGCCTCAGTACCACTCAATGTGCCAGCCACGATGTCAACGCTGGCACTGGTGCTCGGTCCCTCCGCTCCGTCTGTGCTCATGTCTCCCTCCGTGTCCCCCGACGATGCTGTGGGCAAGGTGAAGAGACAGCAATTAATCATACACCTGTATACATATGTCACATGAGTCCAATCTACATAGGTTACAGTGCATAGCCTGAAAAGAAAGATCAGTAACATCTACAAAACAAGGTACAGATGTAGGGCATGCAACACACAGTTGGTTGACCCACCATGCCACTGAAAAACCATGGAGAGCATGACACAATAGCAAATGACATGAAATGGAGTTTGACAGAGGAGCCAGGCCCTGGGGACAATCCAGCACTGCATCTGCACCACACAGCGTTGCCGAAAATAGGGATGAGCAGGGACCATATCCATGAACTTGAGGCACATGCTGCATAGGTAATACTGAAAACATGCCCACCATGACTGGCTCACTGCACCTTGAGTGTATGTCCAGACAAACATCACACACTGGCCAGACCTAGCAAGGAGACATCAGGTTTTGACATGTAGGCTTTGCCCGCACCAACCACCCCCTACATGAGACAATTTGTTGAGACACAGGAAGCACTTACATCTCTTAGTCTGGGTGAAATACACAGGGGCTGCATAAATGCAAGATTGGACACCAAATACCCAAGGTGCGCCTGTCCAAATAATCATGTACAAATGGTCATCATCAGATGATTGTAACAAGACACACAGGCACTGGCCACCGTGAGTATGAACAAGGAAAATCATGTCAGGCTGTACAGTGGACACTTGTACTACATATTACGTCAATATACATGGTGCCAGGGGACAATGGCACAGAGCACAACCTATGCTATAGACACAGAGTGTCCACATTTTGTGATGACACACATGACACCTATGAAAATATGCCCAGGGGACAGTAGTGGCCACACAACTCCATGGTCCTGAATGGGAATGACTGCAACACACGCCACCATCCCTGCACTATGCGTATCGCACACTCATGCACATCATGTCACAGGCCACAACATAGGACATGCGTGCTGTAAGGCATGACACTTGAGAGACTAACTCCCATGTCTGGACTCAGCATCAGTGCCAACTGACATGGAACCCACAAGTACTGAACTGGACAGGGCACAGGCAAGGTCCCAAAACCTGTTACACACCACCCCCACACATGATGCTACAGGCATAGTTCACGTGGAGAAAGTGCCAGCCTACATAACCTTGTGAAGGAGTGACTACACACAGACCAGGGAACACATTGCAAGGAGGGGAAAGGAGGCAGGAGAGCACCGCTATACTGTGGGTAACAGGATCTGCACAGCACCTTTAAACCCTGGCAGTGTTTCCATGCAACTGTGCACTTACAAATGCTGGTGACACACAACAAACACACATGTACCTACCCCCTTCCTGCTGCTGCTTCTCCTGTAAGCGCCTGTCCAAGTCTGGAAATACCACCGCCAGCACACGCTTGTGGATGTGGGTCAGACGGCGGCGCCCGCGGTTCTTATGGGTCTCAGGTGAGTCCCCCAGCAGGACCCGTGCGATCCTCCGCGTCCAGCACCGGATATCCTGCCAGCGTTTCCTCACCTGGGCCAGGCGCCGCTTGCGACCGTCCGTCCTCCTCACGGCACTGACGGCGTTCATCCAGATCTGCTTCTTGGCAGAGGCGCATACCTGTGAGGATGAACAAGTGACACTACATCAATACACCTGGCACATGTCACAGAGACACATATTAGAACAAATTTGCTGTTTACAACAAGGCATAGTATGCATCCAACGCATTGCACCTTTGTCATAGGGACATGATCCTCTGGGGAAGGGAAAAAGCAGTACGTGCAATTGAAAGTACACAGGTGGAATGAGGGCAACGACACAATCAATGATCCAGGCTCACACTGTGCATCACAAGCTACACCAGGATAATGTGCAGCACCTCTAAGCAGTCACATGCCACAGGCCACTGACGCTACCTCGGCAGAGTACACAGACACACACAGGCACAGGACATTCACCTGCCATTGCCAAATGCAGCGACAAACCTCACTCTGCTCATGTGCCACTAGACGGGGGGGCTCACAGGTGTGGGGCTGGCTCTGCACGTCAGACACACAGCACTGCTCCCTGCTCACATCACATGGGCAGGGTAAATCCATCCCTCATGCAGCCCGGGTGCCACACTCCACATATGCACCCACCCACATGACAGGGGACTTACACACACACCGATGTCCAGGGTACGAACACATCATGTGGACACTCAGCACAGGTACACAGAACTAACACACATCTGTGGGTACAGTCACCTGTCACACTGGGCTGACCACAGAATCACATGAGGACTGTAGAGGCTACATTCCCAGGAGGACAAGACAGGCAGAATGTGGCATGCACCATGCAGTGATTGTCACAGTAAACACAATGCAAGTGAGGATGGCAGACATGCACCACAGCATGCTCTGGCTGGGAGACATCAGGCATTCCCCCCCCTGGAGCCCCCCCTACAGTACATAGCATGTGTGTCACACCTGGACACAATGCCAGAAGTCACAGTCACAAACAAGGGACACAGTCTGTGCTAGTAGACTCTGCACTCACCTGATACCCTGGTCGCCCATACAGCAGGGGGTACTGTGGGAGGATCACATCCAGCAATGCCAGGTTCTCCTCCAGGGTGAAAGGCTGTGACCTCTCCACAGACCTTGACATGGTTCCAGGGAATCAGGAGCAGCAGCTGGGTCGTAGAATCCAAAGATGTGCAGGCAAGTGCTCCCTCATGGGACCTGGCTGCCTTTTATCTGCCTTGCTGGCCTGTTTCATGCACAGGAGTACAGAGTGATTGGTCACTCACATTTGCATCCTATGTTTCCTCCAATCCCTTCAGACCTAGCACAGTCAGTGTGTTCCGATAGTGTTTTTTTCTTGAGCATGATGGCAACTCCAGAACCACATTGCAACAAAGTAGATTAATTCAAACTGACTTCTGCTGTGCACCTGCTGAAAAAAATTCTAACTTTAAACTTGGTCTCCATGACAACCAGCATGCATGTAGGCCTTTATACTTGTCCCTCATGTGTCCCCTATGTAATTTGGAGTTTCACACACATGTATGGTGCGTACCGGGGCCCTAGGGCACCCCAAAAGCATAGCAACGGCCCGTACAGGCGTGTGTACGGTCCGTATCACTATGGGTGTGCTCGCGTATGCGTACCCATAGTGATAGTGAGCGTACAGGCGTGTGTACGGTCCGTATCACTATGGGTGTGCTCGCGTATGCGTACCCATAGTGATAGTGAGCGTACAGGCGTGTGTACGGTCCGTATCACTATGGGTGTGCTCGCGTATGCGTACCCATAGTGATAGTGAGCGTACAGGCGTGTGTACGGTCCGTATCACTATGGGTGTGATACGGACCGTACACACGCCTGTACGCTCACTATCACTATGGGTACGCATACGCGTGCACACCCATAGTGATACGGACCATACACACGCCTGTACGCTCACTATCACTATGGGTACGCATACGCGAGCACACCCATAGTGATACGGACCATACACACGCCTGTACACTCACTATCACTATGGGTACGCATACGCGAGCACACCCATAGTGATAGGGAACGTACACAGGCCCTCTGAGCAAATGTACGGTGCCTTTCACACATCACAGTGGTGACAGGCAGCACACAGGAAGGAATAGAGCTGACATACTTGTCCATGGATGGACATCAAGGCATTGTCTGGGCATTACTACATGTGTGGGGCACAGGTGTGAAAGTCTGTGATGTGGCACATTACTCCGGAGTCGAGGAGGCAACAGATGTATGATGAGATGTGTACAGATGTTATGTGTGACGGTGCAATGTGTGCCAGGCATGCCCTTAACTCCTTTGACATGTGTGCATGTCGTACTGCACACTTGGGATGAGCGTCAGTGGCATGGCACAGTCAACAACACACGCAAGTGTCCCCTGATGCCCGCTACAGGGGTTACCACACCAGACATGTCACTACCCACGGTGCACGATGTGTCTATGTCATGTATGTGTGGTGTGTTCCCATTAGCTTGAGGTTGGTGCTCCCTCAAAAGCATCAGCTGTTGCAGCAACCAACATGTGTCTGTGTGTAGATGGACATGGCACACTGTTACGCACACCAGGCCACATGTGGTATCGGATGTGAGGTGCGTATGTATGCATGGGACACGGAGTAGCGTAACAAGGACATGTCTGCATCCTCTCAATGTATGTGTGGTGAGTCATTACATGTACACCTTATTGGCAAGGTGTGTGGGCTGTCCTAGTGTAATGTCATGTGACCTGTGGCTCTAGTGTTCCGCTACCTGTCTCTGCAATCGACATCCTACTTCTGCTGATGTGTTGATGTATGTCACTCCTGTGTTGCGTCTGGCTGTTCACTTACACTGGGACACAGCTAATCCCATGCCATGGCATGTGGAGGTTCACAATCTCCGTGTGTAGCTGGGTCTTGGTAGGAGTGTCACCTGGCAGCCATACGTGTCCAGGGCATGTGGCACATACCTGACTCCGTATGTAGCATATGTGTATTGACAGATTAACAAGTGCTCAGTACAAATAAATTGTTGTTGTAGTGCACTCACTCTTCCTGGTCACTTCCAAATTACTGCAGAGCGCCGCCTCTTCCCCGACCAATTCCGGACTTGGCTGACATGCGGGAGAATGACTGTATCCGGTGCTACCGCTTCCCCCAACCGTTGATTGAGGAGTTGACGGCAAGGCTGGCACCACACCTGCAACCGCTGCACAGGTATCCTACGGCACTGACATCCAAGCTGAAGGTAATGGCAGCCCTACATTTTCTTGCCACGGGTACCTTTCAATATACCATAGCTCATGTTGGTGGCATGTCCCAGAACATATTCAGCCGTGTGCTGCATGATATCTTAGAGGCCATGTTGCTTCACCTGGATGAGTTCATCCATTTCCCAACTCCTGAACTGTTGACTGGGGTCAAGCGTGGATTCTATGCCCTGGGAGGGATGCCCCATGTCATTGGGTCCATAGATGGGACACATGTGGCTTTGGTACCACCACAGGCACAGGAGGTAGCGTACAGGAATCGCAAACACTACCACTCCATCAATGCCCTTGTGGTGTGTCTGTCCAACATGGTGATTTCACATGTCTGTGCTCGTTTTCCAGGATCAGCACACGATGCCTACATCATGAGGCGTAGCAGGGTGCCTGAAATGATGACGCAGCTGCGCAACGAACGAGCATGTGTTGTTGGTGGGTACACTCTGTCTGTCCTGTATTTTGCGTAGACTTACAGCACAACCGCTTCTCCTGTCCTACTCATGTCCATGTGGTTTCCATGTAGGGGACGCTGGCTATCCCAACATGCCATGGCTGATCACACCTCTCCGCAACCCCATCACGCCGGCCCAGCTCCGCTACAACACCGCCCATGGCCGGACAAGGCGAGTGATTGAGAGGACATTTGGCCTCCTGAAGAGCCGATTCAGATGCCTCCACAAGACCGGCGGCGCCCTCCCATATGCCCCGGCGAAGGTCTGCAAAATCTTCATGGTCTGCTGCATGCTGCACAACATGGCAGTTGAGAAAGCTGTGCCCCTCATCCTGGATCAAGATGATCAGGACCATCCACCCGTGGAGGACGAAGGGCTTGGCAATGGGGCTAGTGATGTGAAGGATGTGGTTCCGCAAGAGGACATCCGGAGTCGGCTCATACGCGACTTCTTTGCTTAGTGGTGAGTACCAGTGTCTGTGTGTGCACGCATTGGTCCCCGTATGGCATGTGTTGCGATGTGTGTGTCCATCTGCATGTATGCCACGTGAGTCAGAGGTGTGTGTGGATGTGTCACTGGAGTGATGGTGCCAGTGATGAGTGTATTTCCCCAGTCATAATTGTGACCTAGCATGTTGTCATCCTTACATGTGTCGAGTACATGCACATGCAAGTGGCTGTGCTTTTTGTGGCTGACTTCTTGTGTGTCTCTCATCCCCAGGTACTTGCGCATGCCGTTTGCTAGTTGCATTGTTGTGGCACTGCTAATCCTCATGGACACGTCATCGTGTGCTGACTCAGCGTTACACGCACAAGTTTGGAAGTCTCCTTAGGGTAAGGGATGCATCAGGGGTGTATTGGGTGTGGCTGTTTCTGATGTGTGCACACTGCCCCTGTCGATGTTTGGTTCCTCTGCAGACATGTCGCATCACCATGGTACACATGACATGTAGCTGGGTACACCTGAATAGATGGTCAGACTTGTTGACAGTCATCTGTGATGGGATAGTGGATTGTGATGATGGCATCAATGTGTGTAACACTGCCCTCGGACACATACGGTTTGCATTGGCTTGACATGGTGTGGGACTTCCACATCAGAGGATCAATGGTGTATGGCAGCCTCTCCGTGAGCAGCAGGGGGTGTTTAGCTGTTGGCCGACACTTGTGTGCCAGTTCCATGGCTATCACGCATTTGTGCAGCAGAAGGGGGGTTCCAGTGTTGGACCCACATGTTACTCCACATGACCTGTTTATGTGTACTCCGAGTTGCCTCTGCATTCCCGAATACATGAATAATAAAGGTGTCCCTATGCCTCCAAGGTGCCTATTCTCAGTCAATGCTGGTGTGTTGCCACGGTGCATACAGCATGTCTGGCATGGTTTTCCGTGATAGTGGCTATGTGTCTATGTGTCGAGTAGCAAGATGCAAGCTGTTTGTGTGGGATTAGACTGTGTATTGTGCACGATGTCCATGACTGTGTGGGTATTGTGACATGTGCCATCCCCATGCATCCAACGTTGGCCAGGCCACCATTCTCTGCATCCACCTGACTCAAGCTTGCAGGACATGGTTCTGCCACCTGTCCACACGTACCTGGGTGCCCCCCAGGACACTCCACATGATCCCTGACCTCTGCGCATGGCTGTCGCTGTACTCAATATGTCTGTCGGCACGGTTGTGCGGCCACCCCCTCAGCTGGTTGGGCCCATCACGGGTGTGTATGGTGCTCCATGTGTGTCTTGCCTAATACATTGTGACCCATGTGTGTCCTGTGCCAGACTCAGGCCCCAGGGTGTGGATGGTTGAAGTCATATGAGAACTCTGGCATGGTTAGACTTAACAAGACACATGTAAGGTAATAATGCAAAATGTAGGCATCATCTCTTTATCGTGTAACTTTTATTTTTGTTGGGGTACGTGGGGGGGGAGGGTATGACATGAGGGGCTTTCCGGGTGTGTGGAATCCAAAGTTCACTAGGGGAGTTGGTGTCCTTGCCATTGGAAATCCTCAGAGTCCATGCCACAGTCTTTGTCAACATTGGTCAGACAGTGACCAGCAAGTCCATGTGGCAGAGAATGTCTTTTGCTGATGAGCTGCTGTTGGTCCAGTGGGCCAGGTGTCCTGGGAGATGGTGCTGTTGCGCCGACCCTCACTGTCTTTTCCGTGGACGACCCGCCCTCCTGCGGGAACCCTCAGAAGCAGGCCGTGACGATGTTTGGGATGCTCCGTCGGATGTCTCCTCCTCCTCCTGATCCCTCCCTGTGGGTGGTGATGTTCTACGCCAGGCGGCACAGGGAGGGTTGCTCATGTTGTCGGCTATCCGACGGAGTGTACTGTGAATTCCCCTGAACACCGTCACGAGCTCAGCCTGTCTGTCCTCTATCCGCCCTTGGTGTCGCAGTAGACAGGCATGTTGCTCCGCATGTTGCTGGGCCTGCTGGGTCTTGATCTCCTCGAGGATGGACACAACCTGGGCCATGCCCGTGGTGTCCTGCCGGTATGTGTCCAGGATGTTTCTGACATGGGCATATACCGGTTCCGCAGCCAACTGGTCAGGCTCGCGCCTCCGCCGTCCTCCACTCCCACCACCCCTGCCCACTTGCACCTGGCCTGCCCTTGTGGGCACATCGGGTCTCCGGGACCCCTGAGGGGTGGCATTAGCGTTGTTGCCTGCCTCCTCCTGGGTGCCCGGTACACCGTGTCCCTCCTGGTGAGCCTGGCTGCATTGTGGTGGTGGGGCAGGGATCCTGGGTGTCTCCTGGGATGTGGCAGGAGTGGGGGTGGTGGTTGCCCCAGTTGTACCTGACGCAGGTGCTGCAGGTGGTTGGACACCAGAGGGGCCAGGTTGGTCGGGGTCGTCCACAGAGTGGTGAGAGTCGTCGCTGCCGGTGGGATCGGCATCCCGCAGAGTCGGGTCCTGTGAGTCTTCCCCCCCAGTGTTGGGGGGTGATCCACGACGTTGACGTGTGTGTGAGAGACAATGTTATTTATGTTCCATGCAACATCCATGTTTCATTCGTTTCAAAGTTGCCACATTTCCTCTGGGAATTTGGATATGTCCTGCATTCCACTCACAGTGCACTTGTGCATGGGTATGTCCCTTGGCCACAGCTTTTGAGAATTTACCTATGTGTGGCACAGTCTTACTTGCTTTGTCAATTGTGACTGCAGTCAGCAGTGGAGTGAGCAGGGGTGGCGAGCCATGCATTGGCGCCTTCCGTGTTGCACTGTACGTGGGCACATGGAGTTGTTCCACACACTTGTATAATGCAGGTAGCTGTCGTTGTGCTCATGCACAGGTTGAGACATGGCCCTGTGTTTTGCCATGGAGAAGAGATGGGGATTGAGGCACTGGCCACCCTTGTCTACATGCACGCAGTCCACCTGCTGACGAGCAGACATTCCCACACCCCACAAGGCAGAATTGGTCTCCCTGTGTGTCCCTTTCTCACTCCCTCTCTGTCCCCCTCTCCCTCCCTCCCTGTGTCAGCCTCCTCCCTCTGTCCGTCTCCCTGTGTCTCCCTCCCTCTCTCTCCCCCTCTATTTCCCTCTGTGTGTCACCCTCTGTCACCTCAGCCCAGCTTCCTAGGCACACACTTTTAGCAGATCTTTGAATGGCCCTTGGCTTGTTGATGTGAGTTTGTTTCTGATCTCCAGGCACCCATTGGGTGTAGTGTGTGTGTCTGCGCTGCTGCTGTGGTGGTGTGTGCTGCCACTC
This sequence comes from Triturus cristatus, assembly GCF_964204655.1. NCBI lineage: Eukaryota > Metazoa > Chordata > Amphibia > Caudata > Salamandridae > Triturus > Triturus cristatus. The sequence goes on from NC_140581.1 coordinate 37,161,711, forward strand.
TTTCACAGTGTTGGCTGTTCATTAGCTGCTGTCATGTGCAAAAACGTGCCTTCACCCCCATGTCTTAATGTAAGGCGTCCGCCATTTGCTGGCAAGTCTTTCCTGTGTGGGGACACACTGTTTGTCTGGCTGTGACCTAGGCCATATGGGCAGAGGGCATTGTTGTCTGCTTCTGAGATGCACTATGTGATTTTTGGGGCCCACACTCCCGCCATCCGGCTTACCGTGTCTTGTGTTGGTGTTTTCTGTGGCCTGTGACTTGGCATTGTCCAGCTGGGTGCATGGGGCATGGTGGCGCTAGTGACATGTGCGTGTTCATGGAGTGTGGTTGAGTCATGCGATAGCTTGGGGTGGTTGCGTGACTGATTGTGAGTTTGGTTGTGGATGACGTTCCCTCCATGTGAGGTGAGTTGTTTGTGTACTCACCCGGGTCTCGGAGTCCTTCTAATCCGTCCACTGCCACCACCGGCAGTATGGCCATCACCCTCTCCTCCCAGGGATGGTATTGTACGGGTCTGCGGGCGGCCCTCCTCCGGTGATGTTGGCCTGGTTGTGGTCGTCGGTCATTTTGGCTCGGACCCTCCTCCGCAGATCGTACCACCTGGCTTGGCATTCATGCCTGGTCCTTCTGGTGGACGCAACAGCATTCACAGCATCGACAATCGTCTGCCACATGGCTGTTTTTTCAGAAATGCTGGTCTGTCTGACCAATGTTCCAAAGAGGTGTGGCTCGACTGAGGATTTCGTCGACAAGGACCTCCAACTCTTGGCTAGTGAACTTTGGATTCTTGTTAGTGGGCATGGTGAGGGGTGTGGATGGTTGTGGGGGGTGTGGGTGTGGATGGTTGTGGGTGTGTGGGTGTGGTTGTGCAGGTGTGTGTGAATGTGATGAGGGGGTGTTTGTGAAGGTGTATGTGTGAAGGTGTGCAAGTGTAAGGTGTAGTAAAGGTTCAAGTATGGTGCTGTAGGTTGTCTGTGGGGTCTGGCAGCAGTCAGTCTGTTGCAAAGGCTCATGGTTTGTGTGTGTGGGCCCTTTTTATTGGTCCATTGGTGGGTGTGGCTGTGTTTGAACTTTGGGTGGGTGTGTTATAAGGAGTGGTTGTGTTTTGGGCCTCTGTTTGGGATTTTGGCAGTTGCAGGTCAGTGAATGTGTTGTATTTGTGCTTGTTGGACATGTTTTGTGGCTTTATGCCATTCGAATAGTGTATTCTTGTGTTGTTGTGCTTTGTCCTGGTTGTGTACGTGCGTTTTTAGCGTGTGTACGGTGTGTACTTCGGCAATTTTGTTGTACAGTGCTGTCCTTGTGTCTGGCTTGGTACGACTCGTACATGCGCGATGTTGGGTGAAGGTGCTGGTGTTGGGGCCTGGGGTGTGCTCCGTACTTAGAATGTTGGGGTGGGGGTACGCTCCATACATACGAGGGTGAGGCTACGGGTCGTACATACATGGTTGGGGTGGGGGTACGGTCCGTACATACACGGTTGGGGTGGGGGTATGCTCCATACATACGCGGGTGAGGGTACGGGTCGTACATACACGGTTGGGGTGGGGGTACGGGTCATACATACACGGTTGGGGTGGGGGTACGCTCCATACATACGCGGGTGAGGGTACGGGTCGTACATACACGGTGGGGGTACGGTCCGTACATACACGGTTGGGGTGGGGGTACGCTCCATACATACGCGGGTGAGGGTACGGGTCGTACATACACGTTTGGGGAGGGGGTACGGGTCGTATATACACGGTTGGGGTGGGGGTACGCTCCATACATACGCGGGTGAGGGTACGGGTCGTACATACATGGTTGGGGTGGGGGTACGGTCCGTACATACACGGTTGGGGTGGGGGTACGCTCCATACATACGCGGGTGAGGGTACGGGTCGTACATACACGGTTGGGGTGGGGGTACGGGTCGTACATACACGGTTGGGGTACGTTCCATACATACGCGGGTGAGGGTACGGGTCATACATACACGGTTGGGGTGGGGGTATGGGTCATACATACACGGTTGGGGTGGGGGTACGGTCCGTACATACACGGTTGGGGTGGGGGTACGCTCCATACATACGCGGGTGAGGGTACGGGTCGTACATACACGGTTGGGGTGGGGGTACGCTCCATACATATGCGGGTGAGGGTACGGGTCGTACATACACGGTTGGGGTGGGGGTACGGTCCGTACATACACGGTTGGGGTGGGGGTACGCTCCATACATACGAGGGTGAGGGTACGGGTCGTACATACACGGTGGGGGTACGCTCCATACATACGCGGGTGAGGGTACGGGTCGTACATACATGGTTGGGGTGGGGGTACGGTCCGTACATACATGGTTGGGGTGGGGGTACGCTCCATACATACGCGGGTGAGGGTACGGGTCGTACATACACGGTTGGGGTGGGGGTACGCTCCATACATACGCGGGTGAGGGTACGGCTCGTACATACACGGTTGGGGTGGGGGTACGGGTCGTACATACACGGTTGGGGTGGGGGTACGCTCCATACATACGCGGGTGGGTGTACGTCTCGTACATACACGGGTGTACATACACGGGTGGGGATTCGACTCGTACATAGGAGGGCTGGGGGGAGTGTTGGGCGCGTATGCGGGCACATGTCTTCATGGTTGCTATGGGAGTTCGGTGCGGACGGTGTTTTTTCCATCCGGTTGTAACATCGGACGCATGGGATGGATCGTACTAGCGCGGTCGGACTTCACTTTTCACATTTGTACGGTAAATCGTCCGAGGATGTGTCGGACACATTTTCCGACCCGAGGACGTGTGGGGAATAATTCCCAATGCGATTCGTATGGTCTTTTTCCCATGCGAATCGTAGTTGGCAGTTTGTACGGCACTTGTACGATTCGTACGGTAAAAAGACCGGATACGAGTCGTACGGGGAATTTTTTTACAGGATCGTAATTGGCACCATAATATTTATATTGAGAATGTTAAAATATTTTTGGTTAATTAACAGACGTATTAAAATATTTTATTTGTTTAAAGTGAACTACTCTCTCTGTACTGTTGCACAGATTGGAGTGTGAATAGTAAATGTTATCCCTCTGGAGTCCAACACTTTCCCTACTGTTGCACAGAGTGGAGTGGGAATAGTACATTTTACCCTTTGGTGTCAAACGCTTTCTCTACTATTGCACAGACAGGAGTCGGAATAATAAATTTTAGTCCTCTGTTGTCCAACTCTTTCACTACTGCTGGCTGCACAGACTGGAATGGGACTAGGACATTTCACCCCTCCGAAGTGCAACGCTATCCCTACTGTTGCACAGAATGGAGTGGAAAAAGTACATTTTATCCCATCGGAGTCCAACGGTTTCGATACTGTTGTATACATTGCAGTGGAAATAGTAAATCTATTTTTCACACGTTACTACTTTTTTATTATTGTTATATATATATATATATATATAAATAATATTATTATCTGTTCATCTGTGTCATTTTATATTATTTTTGAAGGTTATATATATATGGTTTCTTAAAGACCATTTTACGGTCGTAACGCGTTACCTGTTGGTTTGTGGCTAAAATAAACACTGGATAACAGCGTGCTGGAGTCTGTTTCAATCTGTGTGAACAGATTTTGTTACGAATATATACATATTACATATATATATTATTTTTTATATATTATTTAAATATTTTAGGTAAATGTATTTTTTCACTTTAATTTGAGAATTATGATATATTTTATATATATACACACATATATATATGCATTTTATATAAGTAAATTTAAACTCATAAGAAATGTAATATCATGTGAAATAATATTTTTCTAATAATAGTATTATGTTATTGAATGCAATAAATCAATGTACAACACAAAACATTCCTATCAAACCTCAACCAATCTTCCAATCAACCATCATGCGACGTGATAAGTGCAGAAAGTGCCCACCTGATGTGTTGGGGCACTGCAATCTCCTGATACATGCACTTTTCCTCCACTACTTTCAGGGGCAAGAGAGAGAGAGAGAGAGGGAGAGAGACTTCCCATTTCCAACCTTTTCACGGCAGATGTAAACTCAAAGAATCTATGTCCTCTCACCCAAGACCTTATACAAAGTGGGCAGGAGGGACTATCTTTCCACACACTTATTTTCTTCTGTGGACATCATTTACTCCCCTCAAAGACAGGTAATGTCAGCCACTGCTGAAAAATGAAAGTGGAAAATCCCCCAACGCGAGTAGTCACATATCGGGTGACTGCGCACTTAGAATAGGAACAGATCTACCCTGTAGCCCTCCGATGGCAGAGGGACAGTCTGAGAATGATGTACTAAGCTTAAGATTTCTCAACACTGGGCTTGTCATCACAGCTGTCAAAGACCGGAAGGGACTGAGCAGCAACGGAAGCTGATAGACCTCATCTTTACATCTAACTCGCAAATACAGTCTGTGATTGGTCATCATCAGGTTCACTTTGAATGCCAGCTGTGTGCTCCAGAGAGAAGCTGTGCCCTGTGGGGCAGAGGACCACCTCAGGATCTTCCCGCCAGCTTCCAGGAGGCAAGGCAAGCAGGTGAAAGGATTCTGATGAAGCTGGACAATGATATCTGTGCTATAGATGTCTATAGCTGGTCTCTTCAGAACCCAAATCATGTTTGCATCATAGACAATTGCGTACAAGGTAGGACGCCAGTGGGTTTCTCACTCCTATCTCTTGGGCTCTGGCTGAGGGGGGGGGTCCCATTCAAACATGTGTGGCATCTGTCTGGATGGTGGGGAGAGACCAATACTGGGCCCTACCACAGAACTGCCCTAAAGAGCATCAGTTCTCTGATGACTTCTGCACTCCATTCTATCTTCTTTGCTTTTGATCTATCTTTAAGCAAGGCTTCCAGAGAGGCGGAGGCGTTGGCACTGCCAAGCACAGTCCTATCCTGTGTCTAAGGCACACTCTGGACTGCAATAGCCTTTGTGGCGTCTTGCGAGTTAGCAACTGACAGAACCATTTTGTCTCCTGATGGAGTCCATAGACCTGATCCGTCAGTGTTAGAGCAGAATGCAATGAAGGCTGTTTTAGAATGCTGAGTTTGCACTTACTCACAGAAGAATAAAGACATGTTATACTAAGCTCTGTGTGTGGCGTAGTCATTGGCGAGTACCCTGGCTGGGGAGGAAGCTACAGCCTTGATATTGTCATGTCTCTACTTGACTCTAGAGGACAGAAGTACGTGACTTGGTCCAATGGATAGCGGCATGTCCTTAAGTTGTTCTCCAGATGGAACTACTAGTGAGACACATAAAATACTTAAATAAAAGAGTGGTAGATAGTGGAGATGAAACAATAGAGAGGGAAAAGAGATGATTTAATAAAGAAATCCAATCCAGAATACTACAGGTAAAACAATCAAAACACTCCAGAAAATAGCTCACTTTCAGTAAAATACATAGAATTGTGTCCGGAGTGGATGGGAAATATTATTATAGTCGTAAAAAAAACAAATGTAAAACTTTCATTTCACACCCCCTTTAGTCTTGTTAATATGATAATTACTCTTTATTTCTCTGGTTAGTGATAAATCTGTTTCCTCAGAATCAGAGACTTACTACTGGTCAGAAATGTGTTTAACCCACACCTGTTCATGTTGAGGAAGTGAAACCCCTCTATAATCTTAAGAGTTTCACGCACCAAAGGATGATGTGTATGGGCTGGTTATATGTGATGGAAAAGCTTTAGAACACACTAGAAATACAAGATGTATTTAAGTAAAGAGAGTTTGGGATCATCCAAGATTAATGCTCAAGAGGTGAGAAGAGAGGGAGCCCTGGAGCTGAGAGCATGTCAGAGACTGAAACTATGAACAGATCTGAGAATCATACACTCCTGTTCTTGGCCCCGACACTGGGAATTTGTTGATGGATGGACTTGTAAAGGGAGTGCCAGAGCCAGAAAACACCCAAGAGCTTTTTACTGATTTATTTCAAACATCTCCAACATTGGATCTGAAACAAAGTGGAAACCTGGTGCATCTCAACCTGTTCATGGATCCTTTTGATGTGTTCACTCAGAGAGAGTTCAGTGGCCCTGATTTTTAAATATCAAGTATGGTATTTTACACTCTTCTGCCATTTAATACATAACTCCACACACTAATCCCACCAGAAGAGATGCTGATGTGGTATACCCATTCATTAAGTTCAGGTTAGCAGCAAAGCCATGGCCTCTCGCCTCGGAGCTGCCGGTCCTCCCAACAAATGCTGACTTCGAGCCCATGGCCTGCAAGGCAGCCTGCATCTTCTCCCAAATCCGCGGTACCCCAAAGAACTGAGTGGGACGCACCTCCTTCAGCACATCAATGAGGGATCCCTGCAGAGAGAGGAAACAGGGAGTAAATTCCCAACAATGTGGTTCAGATTGGCTTATTCTTCTTTCACTAACTATGTGATATGTTTGTTCTGTAGGTGGTTAACATCATAAAAGACCCTTGTGTTGACTTGTTTTGTGAAATCTTTTGATGAAGCTGGGACATGTCTCCCTATGATTCAGCACTCCAATAGGCTACAGTGCATCATGGTCGTCGCAACTACCTTCATTATTGAGACCGTTTGGGCAGGCAGTTTCACCAGCTGTAAAGGATGCAGATACATCCTGGAATGAACCTTCCACTCCGCAATGAATTGTGTGCCTCTCGTTAGAATCATCCACAACAATTGTCAGCGGCGGCCGGCATGGCTAGCGGGTAGTGAGACAGGCTTGTCATGGGTAGTGCGAGGGAGAGGCTTGCGCGGGGGTCATGCATATTTAAAAAAAATAAAAATAAATACAAAATAAAACAATTCTGCAATACAGTATGCATGGAGAATCTGCAATACAGCCTGCATGGAGAAGGGGCAAAGTGCGCATGACTGATGTGGGCGGCCCTAGCGGGCTGACCAAACAGTCATTGCACACTTAGGAGTGGGCAAACCACTCTTCCATGCCCTGCTCCAAAAGCAGAGCAACAAGCCACCCCAACCGCCCGCACAGCTGCAGGAAGCAGCATGAAATGATAACACAAAGTTATTATCATTTTTTGCTTCTGCTTCGCACTGCTTGAAAGCAGTGGGGCGACGCTCCTCGTCCTTAGCGCCACTGACAATAGCCACTGCTACATCCCACTTCTTCTGTGCTTCTCATTTTTACCTCTCTTCCACCTTTTCCTATTCTCTTCCCTTTCCCCCTTTCTCTCCCCCCCGGGTATGTAAGATTCCCTATTTGCTTTCCCTCTATTAGTTTCTTTTAGTCATGTTACATTTTCTGGCCGCCGCTTACCTCGCTGACCAGTCTGTGTACAGATGTGGACCCGCGCGTCTTTCTTAATATTGCAATGTACCTAGCGCTCTGTTTCATCTGGCACTGTTTTTCAGTACAGAATTACTGTTTCACATATGGTACCTTATGTTCCCCGTCCCTCCTTCCCCTATACACTGTTTTGTTTAAATCTTCCTAGTAAAGAAATTGTGAAATAATAGTTGTGAATGAGCAGAATAAGAAAGGTCTGGGATGTTCATAAATGTGGACCGTGCTCTGCTGGGTACCATTCCTTCGTATTATGAAAGGCAGAGTCACAGAAACCTAGGAGCCAGATTGGCAAAGAGCCAGATGCAAACCAGGATGTACAATTTACACACCAACTGCTTTGGATCGCCGCACCCACATTGTGATGCTTTTTTCATCAGAAACAGTCACAAAAGATGTGCCTATGTTTTTTAATGCATTTGGCTTTGGGCAGCACCAGTCTAGTATTGCACGGCAGTCCTATGTGGATGGGCATACAAAGAAACGCATGTATTGATATGCTGCCGTGTAATCTGTACATTAGCAAGAGATGCCATATTGATCTGTCTCATGAATATTAATGGGGCAGGTTGTAATCTGCATCTACCTGTGAATAGCTGTGAATGCAGAGATGGTGGCTTGCGAGCGACATCAGACTACCACCCTTGCAAGTGCTTTCTACAATGTGGAACCCTTTTTAAAGCAGCCTCTGTCCATTAAATTGACAGATACTCCCCATGTGGGAACACATTGAGGGAAGAGGCAGAGGTCCCTTAAACAACTACCTATTCCCTCCGAATCCACCATTTCCATTGGATACTAATCAGATACTTCCCTCTGAGAAGCTGGTATCTGATCACTAGTTTACGACCACAATTTTTTTGATACATTCCACTGACTTATTTTGAACATTGGTGTAGGAAAGTGACCCTTTTTGCATTTTTACCCCTCACTTTTTGCCTGGCACTTGATGCACTTTGACTTGATGTACCCTAAGTGCCTGCCAATCAGGTTCCCAGGTCCTGTGTTCGTTCCCAAAACTGTACCTTTGTACCCACCGTTGGCACATCTCTGGCCACAGGTAAGCCCCTTGTAAAAGGCACCATGGGTACCAAGGGCACTGTGACCAAGGAAGGCCTCTAAGGGCTGCAGCACATATTGTGCCACCCTTAGAGGTCCTGTACTTGAACACACACACACTGCCATTGCAGGCTGCATGTTTTGGTGCTGAAGAAAGTGAAGAGTCAACATGGCACACATCCCTGTGTGCCATGCCTGCAACCTACTGCCTGGGACCTAGGTAAGTCACCCCACTAGCAGGATGCACTATACCAGTGGTAAGGGTATAGGCGCATGAGCCCTGTACCCCCACATTGTCTAAGGCCATTCTCAGGCATTGTAAGTGCAGTGCTGCCATTAAGAGTATAGTATGCTGGGAGTTTGTCATTACGAACTCCACAGCTCTAAAATGGCTTTACTGCAACCTGGGAAGTTTGGTAGGAAACTTCTCAGCACATTAAACTCACATTGATGCCAGTGTGAGATTTAATGCAAAAGGCACCTAGAGGGCTTCTTAAAGATGCCCCATGAAAAACGACTAGCCCTGGTGTGGTTTCTGAATGGCTGCCCACCATTTGCCACCACCAGACAAGTTTCTAGACCCCTTGGGAGAAGGCCTTTACTCTCTGGGTCCAGAAACAAAGCCCATTCTGGGCAGAGGTGCCATGCCTCCTTCCTCAGGATGGGCTGGATCCACGAAGGGGAAGCTTCAGAGGTCTGCCACCTCTTTAAGCTGGCCCTGCCTTTTGCTGCCCTCAGCAACTGGCTCCCATCATGTGTGCCCCCCACTTGAGGCAGGAGAATTGGCAGGAAAACCAAGTGAAGAATAGAGTTGTTCCCACCTTTGCCAACCCCACCCCTCAGATGGGGGAGGTGAGGTGAAGCACACATCTCAGTCCCCTCCATCTTGACGCTGAGGGGACCCAGCCAGTTAGAGAGAGGCTCATGCCACCTCCCACTGGACGGTGACATAGTAGAGGGCACACACACCCCAAGGAAGGGACCTATCGGTCCCGACCTACACACCCTGTAAAGGCCACTAAATTTAGTATTTAGGGGTGACACTGAACCTTGTCTCCTCAGATTCAAGGAAGAAAGCAGAAGAAGAACTGAAGACCCATTTTGACCCAGGAAGAAGAGGACACCAACTGCTTTGGCCCCAGCCCTACCGGCCTGTTCTGACTTCGACCTGTTCACAGCGAAACCTTGGTGTGTCCAGCAGCCAGCAGCTATCCAGAACCAAGAGGACCTGCCCTGCACTCATATGAAAGTCTTTGTCGCTTGTGAGCAGCGGATTTGCTTAACCAAGACTCAAACACAGAACCCAGGTCTAGGAAGCTCTGCGATTTTGCACTACTCTGCACCGGACGCCCACGGCCCGAGTGGCCCAACACCATGAGGAGGTCTCCCTAGTGATCGTGACCTGGGATCTGATGATCCCTAATCTACCTCAAGATCCAAACTAACGCCTGCAGCCTCAACCTGAAGGGTCCTCCGACCGCTGGTAAGAAGATCCGATGCCTAAAGACACCTTTGCACCAGATGCCCAACGGCCTTGGGTGGCCCAACCGATGGTGTCCAGGCATCCCCCAAGAGCCCAACTTACCTCTCTTGACAGTAGTCGCCTTCAGGAAACCTCCCTGCCCGAGCCTGAAGCCTTTTCTTTGAACTGAAGATCTCTATTGCGAACCACATGGCTCCCAACGTCTTCTTGGCACTCGGCATCCGGCCACCTCCGTGCCGCTGGTGGTGCAGCTCCTGTGTTGGTTGTTGGCCCCTGAACTGCTGATCTTACCCCCGGAGCTTTGCTCCCACAATCGATAGCAGGGCCGGACTGGCTGTAGCGGGCACCGGGCAATCCCACGGTTGGCTGCACGGGTGGGGTCCGGTTTTGGGCCCTGGGGGCCATTTTTGTTACAGGGCTGTTTTTGCAGCATAGCTGCAAAATCGGCCCTGTAACAAACTCGGCCAAAAACTGGCCCTGGCAAAGAGCTCGGCGGCACCCCAACCCTCCGGGGGGCCTACCGAGCACTTTGCCAGGGCCGGTTTTGGTTCCCAACCCGGCCCTGATCGAGAGGCCTGCTCATAAGCAGCCACTGACCAAAGGCCCACCTAGCCCCATTGGCTAACATTGGGCCCCTGCACTCTGCACTTGGACGCCCTAGTGCCGCTGGTGGTGTGATTTGAGTGCCTAACTGAACCATGAGTAACCTTGGTTTTAACCCTGAAAAGCTAGACTTGCAGGTTTTTTACTTACCTGCAAACCGATAACCTTCCTTTCTCTCATAGGAACCTATGTTATGATTTTTGTTCCAAAATGTTTGCGTTGAACTGAACTTTTGTATTGAAAACAAAGTAACTTTGCTTTAAATCCAAAATTTTCATACTTACCTGTATGTTGTAAACTCCAGTGTGTGATATCTCGACATATTACCTCAAATACTCAAAGTAACTGAAAAGTAATCTAAAAGTAACCAAAAGTAATTTCTATGTATTCTAAACTGTTTTAGAAACAAATACAAACCTGAAACGAAGTCAGTTCCATTCACAACTGCATTTCCTTCTGAGGTTTTGTATTTGGAAACATTCTCCTTACCTGTGCATGTCCTGCTTGGACCTAGAAACAAAACAGAAGTTTACCTTTTTTATACTTAGCGAATTGGTCTGGATTCTGTCTTTAATAGTAATAATAATAATCCACATTTGTAAAGCGCGAACAATCACCCGTAAGGGTCTCTAGGCGCTGGGGGCCGTCGGGAAGATTAAGCAAGCTACTGCCCAGAGTCACATGGTGTTGGGCTATTCTGCCGCCGGCGATCGAACCGTGATCCCCAGATTCCGGAGTCAGTCGCCCTGACCGCGGCGCCACGCCTCTTCCACCTCTTTGGGTGTGTGCTATCATTCCTTGCCTGAGTGAAAACAATATATGCTTAACACACCCTCCTGATAAGCCTAACTGCTCGACCAAACAAAAGGATCTGTCTCATGAACATTAATGGGGCAGGTTGTAATTTGCATCTACCTGTGAATAGCTGTGAATGCAGAGATGGTGGCTTGCAAGGGACATCAGACCACCGCCCTTGCATGGAACCCTTTTTTTAAGCAGCCTCTGTCCTGTACATTGAGAGGCTGCATTACAAAACTACTGCCAATGTAGGAACACATTGGGACAAGAGGCAGAGGTCCCTTAAACAACTGCGTACTCCCCCCGAGGCTGTCAGCCACGACTCCCATCGCATACTAGTCAGATACCACCCTCTTTGAGAAGCTGGTATCTGGTCTCTAGTTTGCAACCACATGTGCATTGATGCATTCCATTGTGACTCTGAAATAAGAGGGTGGTACCCGTCTCACACCACCCCCAATTTGCAATGGGTTCAAAAATCCCTTTTCGGGTCAGAAAGACATTTCCAACACATGAAGAGGTTTTGTACATGTCAAAACACTATTATGCAGTTGTAGGGTTTGCAATTGCAAAATAATGTTGTATATTGGCCCCTAAACGAGGTAAGGGGTAGTGTACGTGGTCAGAAGACTAAGGAAGTACCGCTGACTTTAAGTCAGGTGACTGGGGTACCACACATGAAGGAAGAGTTAGAGGCTGATTAGTCATTGACAGCGGTGGGGTCACTACTGCCCAAACAGGTCCAAACTGGCTTCCTGTATTCCCATTGCCACTAGGGGAGCCTTCTGGGCTCATGGCAGTGTAAACTGACGCTACAGGTTGGCACAAATAGAGTGTTCTGAAATGGAGTCTGCTCAAGTCAGACAAGCATGGGGTTGATCATCAGCAGAGGAGTAACATATGTGCACCCAAAAAGAGTCTTTAGATGCCCAACAGACATTGAGAATCAGAAAACAGACATGTGTCCCTGCAGCTGAACCCCCAAAACCAGGGAAAGCTATAATCTAGTAATCATTTGCCGGGCTAGCAATCTTCAAAGTGTTCTCATGCAATAAACATAAAATGTGTTGCATGCACTTCTAAATGCAGTGAAAATCTTGTGAAGATAAGATTAAGTCCTATTGAAGAGACATCTCTACACCAACAAGCCTTGCACCAAACATCTTGCTGCTCAAGCCTATTCCTGTCAGAAGGATGTTAGATCAGGGGCTCTGTGCCCTCACGTCGGCTCTCTCTAGTGTACAAGGATCATATTATAACAAACACACTTTCAGCCTCACATTCCACACAAGGACACCCCTTTGTACCTCATCTGCTTCTGACGTACCGCCCTGTGCCCCAACTCTCTCTCATGCATACATATCACATTTAGCAAGGAATTATTGGGAGGGAAACTGCAAACACCTCATCACTGACAGCCACGTGCACTTCTCTGGACATCTAGATTCACAGGAGAGAAAGATGCAGAAAAACACGAGCAAAAAGATATTTAATGCATTCAAGCGCTGTCAAAAATTGTGTTTCCCCACCCCCTCCATCCTTAAATAATGTCTTTATCATAAAAATGTATCGCACGTATCACAGTTACTTCACTAATCACAATAAACAGCATTCGCTGGAACCCAACTTGTTAATTTCATACACTGCTCGTCTACTCCAATCATCACTTGCTTAGGGTCTAACTTAGATCTTGGCGGACGGGTTACTCCATCACCATGGTGACGGATATCCTGTACGCTGAATTATAAATCCCATAGACTATAATGCGATTTATATTTTGGCCGATAGGACTTGTGATGGAGTAAACCGTCCGCCAAGATCTAAATCATGCGTTGCATCTTTCCTTTTTTATAGCTCTTCCCTAACGCTTCCATATCTTTCCAGAGAACGGGCCACATCCTCCCATTCCTAGCAACAACACTACCTGAAGACCCCTTGGCAGCCCAAACTATTCTGCTCAACCCTGAATATAAGTCCAGAGGCCGTGGAGATATCCTCAATAGAGGGAATATTCTATGATTACTTCAATCAATCAGTAGCGTGGCGGACATAAGCTCACACGACCTGGAAAAAAATCGAATGTAAAATCAACAAGGAACTCTCGAGTCGAGAAGTAAAGGCAACTTCGTCCTCAGACGAAGCAGTGAGGAGAATTCTGGAAGAAGAGGTCCAATTAAAGGCCTGGGGAATTAAAATGCACCGCTATCAAAAGCCGGGCTTCCCAGATCCTTTGATACCAAATAGACACGAGCAAGAAACCCCATGTTATTCATCATTGGGTAAGCAGACTCAATCCGTGCTTAGAGAGGCACGCAGCATGGACGTACCGCTGACAGATCCAAAAGGTCGGAACCTAGCGACTAGAGCGGAAGACTGGACCTGGTTAGCCATGACAATAAACCAACACGGTGAGAGCACTTGACTCAGAACAAAACAACTTCCAGTAGGCGACCACCAGCTACGACTCTGGTCCTGGAATATAAATGGATTAGGAAACAAAACATTGGACAGAAAACTTTTGCTCAAAGTCTTCAACCTCATTCTATTGCAAGAGACATGGCTAGACGAACCTTTACTTCTACTTGGCTTCAAAACACATCATTCACCAGCTGTAAAAGGTGCCAAATTTGGGCACCTGAAGGGCAGATTAACAATCGATTTGTCAATTAAGAGCATAACGGCACCCAAGGATGTAGATACTATCACAATCTCTACAAATGCAATAAAAGCTCTCAGAGTGAATATAGGTGATGGGAACCAAAAACAACAAATGGTGCTAAACATATACTTGCATCCATGCGTCAAAGTCAAACTTGTGGGATCCGAAATAACAAGATTGCTCTCAGAAGAATCAACATCTAACTTTCTGCTGACAGGTGATTTTAACATGCATCTATTAGGGCCTTGAATAAGGGATGAACTTCTGGAGGAACAATTTATGGCCTGGAATATCTCCGGCCAGGAAGAGAGCTAATGGACAAGCCAATCAAGACTAGCCAGGAACTTCAAAAGGGATATGGAACACTGTAGCTTTGTGGAACTCAATGGGCGTTTCCCAGGAGATCAACCCACAGCAACCATATTTCACAATGCTGCTGTCAGTATGCTAATAGATTACGCCTTTGCAACCTAACTGCTTATCAGCAAGATTGCAGGTTTTCAGATAGGGACACAAGACCAAAGTGATCATCTACCACAGGAAATTACTATGAATATATTTAGCTCAACACTAGCCCGGCCTGTGGAGGATCCATACTCCATTTATACAGTGAACTTCAGGAGGATAAGATGTAAAAGCAACCAAGCAGAAACACTGCAGGTTTCGGCAAAGGCACATTTGGATAACCTGGAGGAGGCAGATACAAATGACATAACGCGCTGGGAACTTTTTACCCCAAAATTAGGAGAAATGCACACAGCAAGGGATGTGCCTGCTCAACATCTGGGAAAACTCTCCAAAAATGGACTTCCCCTCGATCATCAGGCAACCAACATAATCGCCTCTCCATGTCTAAGAACTCTAACTCACGGGAGCTCAAGAAAGCAATAAATAAAACATTACGTAGGCTCAGGCGAACGGGATCAGATACCATCATCCAGAAGGAGCTAACGCAATTAAAACCTAGCAAGCAAAATCTGGCAAGCAAAAATGGATTCGGATGATAAGTTGTAGGCCAAGCTACTGAACAATTTATAGACTAACAACAGCGCAAGATTCTGGCGCACAATTAACAGCTTAGAAAATCCAAACGTACAAAGAGTCAACTCACACCTAACGGAAGAAGCCTGGGCAACTCACCACCTGCAACATTTCCACTCAGACCAGGAAAGTCTTAGGATTGGGAAGCATTGCCCCAGCTATACTCCCGGGGCAACTTTGCCCGATCAAACTAATCCAGCAGTAACTGATTCTCTCTCATTTTCAATCAACCAGACTAAGAACAGGATTGCTAAAGGCAAGCAGGAGGGCGCGCCAGGCCTTAACGGGATTCCTCCGATCCTACGGAAAAAAAAACAGAATTACTGAGCGGCTGCACTACTACCGCTGTTTGAACAGATCTCAGGACGAGAAAGTATAACGGATTCCTGGGGTCCATTATATCCCCAAAATACAAGAGAGGTGTCAAGAACAAAGCAAATAGCTACAAGCTGGTAGCATTAATCGATAATGAGGCCAAATACTACGCCGGCCTTCTCCTGGATGATCTTACAGATTAGGCAATCAAAAAATCAACTATCCCCATCAACCAGACAGGCTTCTGCAAGGGCATGGAAACTACAACAAACCTACTCGCCCTGTCTCAACTAATAGATGATGTCAAAGCAGCAAAACTCCGACTTTTTATGTTCTTTATCGACTACTCATCCGCTTTTGACAACATAGACAGGAGTAAACTTTGGACCAAACTCGAGACTAAGAACATTCCATCTGCTCTCCTAAACCAGCTGATACTTTTACACACTGACACGTGGGTTCAAGTGAAGCTAGGAGATGGAAACTCCCTGTCTAGGAAAGTACCTTCCAAAAAGGGGTTGAAACAGGGGTGTGTACTGGCCATGATACTGTTCAATCTGTATTTGGCTGATATATCAACGGAATTGGACAATTGCACATCACATGCTCCAAGGATGGGAGGACTTTTACTCTCCAATTTACTGTACGCAGATGATCTTGTTCTGATTAGCCGAACCCTTATTGGACTTCAACATCTGCAAGACACAACCAACAGCTATTCTGCTAACAACGGTCTAACCATCAACCTAGATAAGCTAAGGCAATGCGACTAAACCCAAAAAAGATCACATCCAGTCACCGCTAGCACTTAGCCCGAAAAACAATAGAAGCAGTCGAGGAATACAAGTACCTGGGGGTGATAATAGAAAACAAAGGCATGTTCAAAACACAAAAACAGTCATCAAGAGAAGAGGCAACTCAATAACGGTAGCTTTAAAAACCATCAAACATAAACCCGCCGGCGTAAGCCTCATGCCACTGCTCCAGGTTCTACAAGCAAATCTCATCCAAACTATCACCCACAGGAGTGAGTGCCAGAGGGGAAGAGACGCAAGCATCTTGGACAGCATAGTCTCAATATCTGGAAGAATGATATTTAATCTACCCATATATGCCTCGCCCACCCAAATTAGGTTGGAATTTGGTCTGCAGATCCAAGAAATCGCTCGCAAAAGGTGCTTATGTCAAGTGCCGGCACAGAATTAAAAGGGCTGACCCTGGTTACTTATAGAACGAAATACACCTGTTG
Source organism: Triturus cristatus (assembly GCF_964204655.1). Lineage (NCBI taxonomy): Eukaryota > Metazoa > Chordata > Amphibia > Caudata > Salamandridae > Triturus > Triturus cristatus. The sequence goes on from NC_140581.1 coordinate 37,178,239, forward strand.
GACAGCTTTAATAAACCGTCAAGGCCTTGCGGACCTTTGGGAGGCCTCAGGGACACACAATATCTTCAAACAACTTGTAAACAAGACAGTGAAAAGGCTGTCTGTGGTGGAAGACAAGGCAGCGCTCAAAGAAAGGGCCCACGGATGGTTGGTTCTGCAGAGCTACGCCAAGCCATCCCCATTGTTTTATTTAGGTGCTGGATTCACCAGGAGAACACAGGAAAAATATCTTCATTTTCGAATGGGCATTCTACCAACTCTGCACCTCCCTCCCTGGAAACAATCATTGACATGGACTACCTGCCACCTATGTGGGAAAGCGGAAGCGAATGTCTTGCACCTATTGTGCATCTGTGGGAAACTGAAATTTGAACACTGATTGCTACTGAAGCCCATTTTTTAAATCAAGGGGATAAGATCCTGTAGGCAAACAGTGAAGGCATGCTTTGGAGGTGGAGATGTTCAGCTGTTGTGTCGCTTTGTACGATCTATGTGGTCTGTGGTGTACCTGGGGAACCAGGTAGAAAGCGGCCAGGTGCGTCCCTACAGCCCAAGATTGAAACCATTCCTGCTTGGGAGCCCCCCAAGACCCAGATGGGAGCCCCCCTTCTTTGGGGGCTCCCATGCTTTTTAGGTGGCCTTTTTAGGTCTCATCAGTTACTACAGCAGATTTGTAAAGGGCTATGGCACCATTGTTGCCCCCTTAACCAAGCTGACTTCCAGGGAGCAGCCCAAGAAGGTGATCTGAACTGAGTCCTGACAAAAAGCTTTTGATGCCCCGAAGGCAGCCATGTGCACGTTGCCCGTGCTCAAGGCACCCGTTTTCTACAAGGAATTAGTCCTGCAGACTGACGCTTCAAAGCATGGTGTGGGAAAGGTGCGCTCACAACTGAACGAAGAGGGCCTAGAACTGCCTGCAGTCTTCCTTAGCAGGAGACTACTCCCCAGGGAACAGAGGTGGAGTACTATAGAAAGAGAAGCTTTTGCTGTGGTCCGTGCACTGAAGAAGCTAAGACCCTACCTGTTTGGAACTCACTTCCGGGTTCAGACACACCACAGGCCCCTCAGATGGTTGATGCATATGAGGGGTGCGAACCCGAAACTGTTGAGGTGTTCCATCTCCCTACAGGAAATGGACTTTACAGTGGAACACCGCCCTGGCACAGAACACGCCAACTCAGATGGTCTGTCCAGGTTCTTCTGCCTAAGTGAAGAGAACTACCAGGAGGTTGGGTAGTTCTCCCTTCTTTCAACTGGAGGGGACATGTGTTAGACTTGGCATCTTTTGGCATGTTTCCCCTGTCCTTTTGCTTTATGACCTCCCGGTTTTGACTCTGTTTTTGCTGGTTTAGTGTCTCTGCACATTTTCTCACTGCTGTTTAGTGTTGAAGTGCAAGTGCTCCTGTTGTAAATTGTAGTTAGGAATTGGTGATGTCATGATTGGTTACTTGATTTACTTGTCAGTTCCTAGTACAGTGCACTGTGTGTGCCCAGGGCCTGTAAATCAAATGCTGCTAGTGGGCTTGCAGCACTGGTTGTGCCACCCATTCAAACAGCCCTTCAAAGGTAACTCAGACTTGCCACTGCAGTGTCTGTGTGCAGTCTAGTACTGCCATGTCGACTTGGCAAGTGCAGCCACTTGCCAGGCCCTAACCTTCGCTTTCCTTACACGCGAGTCACCCCTAAGGTAGGCCCAATGTGCCACTGTGGGTAGGGTGCAACGAATGTGAAAGGCAGGACATGCCCCGATGTGTGTTTCATGTCCTGATAGTGAAATACTGCCAATTTCATTTTTCACTATTGAAAGGCTATCTGGTAAATAGTAAAGCATGGGAGTTAATTTATAACAACACATTTATGCTATTCCTGATTGCTGACATGTAGATCATATTTGACCATACGCAGGAGTACCTCTGTGTGCTATTGCCCACGATCGAGCTACATCATAGAATACCAATTAATGGCATTGCTATCTACTACATCCTCCAAAAACACATCATAGCAATACAGTCTTAACAGGAGCTTACGTGCGGGCACTAGGTACATCCAGTGCGTAACCGGTTAGATCGTACCGGCAAGTCACTTTTTAATAGGAAAAAGACCTTAAATAATTGCAAAACGCACATATCGATCACTAGTGAATTCCAACAAAGCATATTTTTCCCAAAATATTCTAAATATAACTAAAACTTAAAACATCTAAAGAAACATCTGCCGCCCACTAATCTCAGTTAGCTTTAACCACACAGGACCGTACATTAATATGCATTATCAGTGCACTTCCACGCATCTGTACACCCAATGAATAGTAGACACAATACTCATAGCAGGACAGAACAGTCATTGATGAGGAGGGTCTGTGTCTGGGGACTGAGGGGGGGCATGTGAGGAGTCATCCGTGACAGACTAGGGGAAGCGGCATAAATCTACTTTATAGGCTCAGAGATGTGCAACTCCCCATTGCTGAGCAGTGGGTGGCTAGGTAAGGCAGTCAAGGACTGGCTAACAGGGTGGCACCTGGTGCTGTCGAATTATCAGTCTGGAAGGCGACTAGCAATTCGTCACAATCTTGTGCAATGGGAAATTTATGAAGCCCAGCTATCTCCTCTCTATGCAGTGCTGTGCTTTCAGCCTGAGCCCACACAGCTAATTACCTCCGGGGGACTGCATCTTTCCATTTCTTGGTTATGAGACACTTTGCAGTGAGGAGACCTAGGTCTTGAAATTTCGAAGTAACTCTATTTTTCTTAGATCTGACATACAACCCCAAAAGGCATACCTCACATGATAGTGGCATATCTGTGTTTGTGCATGAAGCTAGGGTTGTAACTACCACACGCCAATAACGCTGAAAAGAAGCACAAGTCCACAGCATGTGGAGCAAATCTGCATCCACATGCTGACAACGGGGACATGCAGAGGTAGTGATGTGGAAGTATCTATTAATCATGTCAGATACGCCCTTTGTATAACATACGTTTGAATGAACTTGAACCTCGAATTTCTGGGTATGTTCCTGACACTCTCTAATATAGCATCCCATTCCTTGTCCATCCAAGGCCGGCCTCGGTCAGCCTCCCATCTGACTTTAAGCCGTGTCAATGGCTTCAGTGTGTATGTGAGAAACGCTTCTACCAGCTAGTGTACCACATGTGACCCTGCACCTATTACATGTAAATATTTCACTAGCAGGTGCATCGATGGCTCACTAGCGATGTCCCCCCAGGCAGTTAAGAGAGCTTTCAGGAGGGAGGTGTGCATCAGCAATTGACCCGCTGGGAGTTCATTGTCTGTGACTAGCGTCTCGAATGTTAGTAATTCGCCGTCTCTATATAAGTCCCCCAGTATCTTGAGCCCTGCCGCATGCCAAGCCGTGAGAGCCGCCCCTGTGGTACTCCATTGGACAATTATTCTACTGGATCCACCAGCACTTATTGCAATCCTTGAGACAACATGCCACATTTCCACGATAAAAGAGATGAAATGGCACAGGACCTTTTCGGCTGGAGTGTCTATGTTTGATGACTTTTACAAATTTTGAAAAAAGAAACTATTTTTACATCAATATCTGGTTATTGGACTTTATGAGCTGTGCACCCCATTTGACAAAAAAGCATTTCTTTGATCTGGAGCATAGTGACGTCACGCAACGGCTGGCGTTGGAGTTGGTTGCGCGTCAAAGTCATTTATTGGAACTGGCATGAGGTGCAGAACTAGTCGTCCGCCGTTGCTCCATTGGACAAATATTCTGTTGTACACACCAGCACTCTTTGCCATCCTTGAGACAACATGCCACGTTTCGATGATAAAAGAGAAGAAATGGCACAGGACATTTTCGGCTGAAGTGTCTGTTTGATGACTTTTAAAAATTTTCAATAAAGAAACTATTTTTACATCAATATCTGGTTATTGGACTTCATGAGCTGCGCACCCCCATTTGACAAAAAAACATTTCTTTGATCTGGAGCACAGTGATGTCATGCTACGGCTGGCGTTGGGGTTGGTTGCCCGGCAAACTCATTTATTGGAACTGGCATGAGGTGCAGAACTAGTCGTCCGCCGTTGCTCCATTGGACAAATATTCTGTTGTACACACCAGCACTCTTTGCCATCCTTGAGACAACATGCCACGTTTCGATGATAAAAGAGAAGAAATGGCACAGGACATTTTCGGCTGAAGTGTCTGTTTGATGACTTTTAAAAATTTTCAATAAAGAAACTATTTTTACATCAATATCTGGTTATTGGACTTCATGAGCTGCGCACCCCCATTTGACAAAAAAACATTTCTTTGATCTGGAGCACAGTGATGTCATGCTACGGCTGGCGTTGGGGTTGGTTGCCCGGCAAACTCATTTATTGGAACTGGCGTGAGGTGCGGAACTAGTGGTACACCGTTGCTCCATTGGACAATTATCCTTCTGGACACACCAGCACTCATTGCCATCCTTGAGACAACATGCCACGTTTCGATGATAAAAGAGAAGAAATGGCACAGGACCTTTTCGGCTGGAGTGTCTATGTTTGATGACTTTTACACATCAATATCTGGTTATTGGACTTTGAGCTACGCACCCCCATTTGACAAAAAAGCATTTCTTTGATCTGGAGCACAGTGACGTCACGCAACGGCTGGCATTGGTTGCACGTCAAACTCATTTATTGGAACTGGCATGAGGTGTGGAACTAGATGTCCGCCGTTGCTTCATTGTACAACTCCTGCACTGAGCTCTGGAACTGATGCCTGTGGATGATGGCCTTTTGGGGCCCATTGAGAAGTGGCAGATGCCCTGCATTTATAAAGGTACTGTTTTGCAGTTCTTCCCGACACCGTAGCCGGCCAGCGATGCCGCGGTCAGCCAGAACTGCTTGGATTTGTTGTTCACAATGCTGTGATAGCCCCAGATGGAGCTATTGACTTCAAGGATCTGTATTTCATGTCTATTTTGATTACTGAAGATTTCTGAGAACTGTATGGTGGATTTGTATCGTTTTTGGTCTTGTTTTGAGTACATAAAAATATTGGATATTTTTCTAAACTGGTGTGGTGTCCTTTTGTATGGCTTTCGCTGTATTACTGTTGGTTATGTGCAAATGGTTTACACACTGCCTGTAAGATTAGCCTGACTGCTCGTGCCAAGCTACCAAGGGGGTGAGCAGGGGTTATTTTAGGAGTGTATCCCCCTTACCCTGACTAGGAAGAAGGGTCCCTACTTGGAAAAAGATGCAAAACCCTTGCCAACTAGAGACCCCCATTTCTAACATTGATGCAGCATGCTGATGTCATGCCGATGCAAGATGCTGATGTCATGCCGTTGTAGCATGCTGATGGCATGCCGATGCAGCATGCCGATGCACCATGCCAAAGTCATGCCGATGCAGCATGCCGATGCCATGCCGATGCAGCATGCTGTTGCCATGCTGATGTAGCATGCTAATGTCATTCACAAGCACCATGCCAATGTCATGCCGATGCAGCATGCTGTTGCCATGCCGATGCAGCATGCTGTTGCCATGCCGATGCAGCATGCTGTTGCCATGCCGATGCAGCATGCTGTTGCCATGCCGATGCAGCATGCTGTTGCCATGCCGATGCAGCATGCTGTTGCCATGCCGATGCAGCATGCTGTTGCCATGCCGATGCAGCATGCTGTTGCCATGCCGATGCTGCATGCTGTTGCCATGCCGATGCTGCATGCTGTTGCCATGCCGATGCAGCATGCTGTTGCCATGCCGATGCAGCATGCTGTTGCCATGCCGATGCAGCATGCTGTTGCCATGCCGATGCAGCATGCTGTTGCCATGCCGATGCAGCATGCTGTTGCCATGCCGATGCAGCATGCTGTTGCCATGCCGATGCAGCATGCTGTTGCCATGCCGATGCAGCATGCTGTTGCCATGCCGATGCAGCATGCTGTTGCCATGCTGATGCAGCATGCTGTTGCCATGCTGATGCAGCATGCTGGTGTCATGCCGATGCAAGATGCTGATGTCATGCACATGCAGCATGCAGATGCCATACCGATGCAAGATGCTGATGTCATACACATGCCGCATGCAGATGCCATGCCGATGTAGCATGCAGATGCTATGCCGATGGAGCTTGATGATGTCATGCCGATGCAGCATGCTGTTGTCATGCTGCTGGACCATGAAGATACCATGTCGATGCAGCATGAAGATGCTATGCCGATGCAGCATGCTGATGTCATGCCGATGCACCATGCCAATGTCATGCCAACAGCATGCTGCATCGGCATGCCAACAGCATGCTGCATCGGCATGCCGCTGTAGCATGCTGTTGTCATGCATTCCAGCATGCTAATGTCATGCCGCTGCACCATCAAGATGCCATGCTGATGTCAGGCCGATGTAGTATGCTAATGTCATCCCAATGCAGCATGCTGTTGTCATGCTGCTGCACTATGAAGATGCTATGCCGATGCAGCATGCTGAGGCATTTAGCCAGTATACTAGGCCAATGCAGCATAAAGATACATAATGGTAATGTAGCTACTGATCCACCATGCCAATGCTAATCAATGACTTACAGCTATGGTCCTGTTAGAAATGGGGTCTCTAGTTGGCAGTCGGTTTACACCCTGTGCAAGTAGGGTCCCTCACTCTAGTGAGAGTTAGGGGATCACACAGCTAAGATAACCCCTGCTCACCCCCTTGGTAGCTTGGCACGAGCAGTCAGGCTTATCTCAGAGGCAGTGTGAAAAGAATTTGTACAAACACACACACAGTAAGACAGTTAAAATACTACAAAAGGAGTCCACAGGAGGTTAGAAAATAAACAATATTTATCTGAATAAAAGAAGATCTAAACAACAACAATCCAATATACACCAGGGAACGTGATGCTCTCAGCTAACAACCATTGGCACAGGCTATGATTGTGAAATCGATTCATAATTCAAAATATGGACATCTCTAGCTGCACTTCTATTCAATTTACATTTTTATTGGAGCCGTTCACTGTCTGCATCTTCTTAAGAGAGCACCTGTGACGTGCTCAGGGTTGCCATGGTTCCATAAACTGAGTCCAAGAAGGGGGAGCTTACCTGGGCCAGACACACAAGAGTTTAGAAGTGAGTTACTCTAGTGAGCCCTACTAGAGGACAACCTGGTATTCATCCCCCCCACTCCCCAAGTGATACAGGCAGAGTTCAACTGGGGCCTCCAAACGTCTCCAAAACTCTATCAGACAAATGGAAGGTCAGAGATTGGGAAAGGGTGGTGACCTTCTCTGCTCTGTTCAGAAGTGACCAAATAAACACCATTTGAGGAGCCCAGAGGCCACCTCTGTTAAAAGAGTTCTATTCATAAACTCAACTATCATGGGTGCCGCTGTGCCACTAACTGATTTCCGCGGTGCAGAGATCCTGGACACAGACTGATGAGGTGAGAGCGCAAACCCTGCACACTGTCTGATCAAAAGTAAAGCTCTTGGTAATGTACCCAGTGAGGGTAACCAGGTTACTAATGAAAGTCAGGATAACCAGCTAATGATGAGGTGAGATTACAACGCTGAACACTTTTTCCATTAGAAGTTAAGCTCTTAGTAACCTACCCAGTGAGTGCCACTCAGGCATATTTACACAATAGTCCCGCAACGCAGTACGTCGCCTTGCTGTGCTGCAGTGCATGACAGGGAAAGGGCTGTGCTGCATTTACAAGATAACAGAGCATCCATGCCTTTGTACCTGCGCTGGCGCCGTTTTGCCTGCCTAGTACCAACGCAAACACACTTGCACCATGGTACAAGGTTGCCTGTTTTGTAGGCAGGATTGTTTTTGTGCAGGAAAGGGCACCTTCCTGCATAAAAACAATCCCCTGAGGCTAATTCCTCTTTCTATGTGTGCTGCAGAATGCAGCAGCCCACATAGAAAGAAGAAGTAGTGAGTAGAAATAGAGCCTCCCCTGGGAAGGTGTATTTTTTGGGGGCATTCCCAGGTCTACCACTTTTGGTAAATCTGGGAATGCGTCAACAAACATGGGAGTTGTGTGGGAACATAAACATTCCCCTAACTCACTAATGGCCGTCAATGGAACCAGCTAGTGATGAGGTGAGATTGCTAACCCTACACACCGTCTGATTAGATGTTAAACTCTTGTTAATATTCCCAGTGAGTGTAAGCGGGTCACTGTTGTCAGTCAAGATAACCAGCAAGTGATGAGATAAGATCACCAACCTTTCACTCTGTTTGATTAGAAAGAAAGCTCTTGGTAATCTGCCAGTGAGTGTAAGTAACTCACTAATGACAGACAACATAACCAGCTAGTGATGGGGTGAGATTACAAACCCTGCAGACTGTCTGAATAAAGGTAAGGTCTTTGTAATCTGTCCAGTGAGTGTAACAAGGTCACTATTGACAGTCAATATAACCAGCTAGTGATGAGGCGAGACCGCAAACCCTGCACACTGTTTCAGTAGAAGTTAAACTCTATGTAATCTGCCCTGTGTGTGTAACCAGATCACTATTGGCAGGCAACATAACCAGCTAGTGATGGGCGTAAAATCACAAACCCTGCACACTGTCTGATTAGAAGTTAAACTCTATGTAATCTGCCCTGTGTGTGTAACCAGATCACTATTGACAGGCAACATAACCAGCTAGTGATGGGCGTAAAATCACAAACCCTGCACACTGTTAGATTAGAAGTTAATCTCTATGTAATCTGCCCTGTGTGTGTAACCAGATCACTATTGACAGGCAACATAACCAGCTAGTGATGGACGTAAAATCACAAACCCTGCACACTGTTAGATTAGAAGTTAAAATCTTTGTAATCTGCTCTGTGTGTGTAACCAGATCACTATTGACAGGCAACATAACCAGCTAGTGATGGGCGTAAAATCACAAACCCTGCACACTGTCTGATTAGAAGTTAAAATCTTTGTAATCTGCTCTGTGTGTGTAACCAGATCACTATTGACAGGCAACATAACCATCTAGTGATGGGCGTAAAATCACAAACCCTGCACACTGTCTGATTAGAAGTGAAGATCTTTGTAATCTGCTCTGTGTGTGTAACCAGATCACTATTGACAGGCAACATAACCATCTAGTGATGGGTGTAAAATCACAAACCCTGCACACTGTCTGATTAGAAGTGAAGATCTTTGTAATCTGCTCTGTGTGTGTAACCAGATCACTATTGACAGGCAACATAACCAGCTAGTGATGGGCGTAAAATCACAAACCCTGCAGACTGTTTGATTAGAAGTTAAACTCTATGTAATCTGCCCTGTGTGTGTAACCAGATCACTATTGACAGGCAACATAACCAGCTAGTGATGGGCGTAAAATCACAAACCCTGCACACTGTCTGAATAGAAGTTAAACTCTATGTAATCTGCCCTGTGTGTGTAACCAGATCACTATTGGCAGGCAACATAACCAGCTAGTGATGGGCGTAAAATCACAAACCCTGCACACTGTCTGAATAAAGGTAAGGTCTTTGTAATCTGTCCAGTGAGTGTAACCAGATCACTATTGACAGGCAACATAACCAGCTAGTGATGGGCGTAAAATCACAAACCCTGCACACTGTCTGAATAGAAGTTAAACTCTATGTAATCTGCCCTGTGTGTGTAACCAGATCACTATTGACAGGCAACATAACCAGCTAGTGATGGGCGTAAAATCACAAACCCTGCACACTGTCTGAATAGAAGTTAAACTCTATGTAATCTGCCCTGTGTGTGTAACCAGATCACTATTGACAGGCAACATAACCAGCTAGTGATGGGCGTAAAATCACAAACCCTGCACACTGTTAGATTAGAAGTTAAACTATGTAATCTGCCCTGTGTGTGTAACCAGATCATTATTGACAGGCAACATAACCAGCTAGTGATGGGCGTAAAATCACAAACCCTGCACACTGTTAGATTAGAAGTTAAACTCTATGTAATCTGCCCTGTGTGTGTAACCAGATCACTATTGACAGGCAACATAACCAGCTAGTGATGGGCGTAAAATCACAAACCCTGCACACTGTTAGATTAGAAGTTAAACTCTATGTAATCTGCCCTGTGTGTGTAACCAGATCACTATTGACAGGCAACATAACCATCTAGTGATGGGCGTAAAATCACAAACCCTGCACACTGTTAGATTAGAAGTTAAACTCTATGTAATCTGCCCTGTGTGTGTAACCAGATCACTATTGACAGGCAACATAACCAGCTAGTGATGGGCGTAAAATCACAAACCCTGCACACTGTCGGATTAGAAGTTAAACTCTATGTAATCTGCCCTGTGTGTGTAACCAGATCACTATTGACAGGCAACATAACCACCTAGTGATGGGCGTAAAATCACAAACCCTGCACACTGTCTGATTAGAAGTTAAGATCTTTGTAATCTGCTCTGTGTGTGTAACCAGATCACTATTGACAGGCAACATAACCAGCTAGTGATGGACGTAAAATCACAAACCCTGCACACTGTCTGATTAGAAGTTAAACTCTATGTAATCTGCCCTGTGTGTGTAACCAGATCACTATTGACAGGCAACATAACCAGCTAGTGATGGGCGTAAAATCACAAACCCTGCACACCGTCTGATTAGAAGTTAAACTCTATGTAATCTGCCCTGTGTGTGTAACCAGATCACTATTGACAGGCAACATAACCAGCTAGTGATGGGCGTAAAATCACAAACCCTGCACACCGTCTGATTAGAAGTTAAACTCTATGTAATCTGCCCTGTGTGTGTAACCAGATCACTATTGACAGGCAACATAACCAGCTAGTGATGGGCGTAAAATCACAAACCCTGCACACTGTCTGATTAGAAGTTAAAATCTTTGTAATCTGCCCTATGTGTGTAACCAGATCACTATTGACAGGCAACATAACCAGCTAGTGATGGGCGTAAAATCACAAACCCTGCACACTGTCTGATTAGAAGTTAAGATCTTTGTAATCTGCTCTGTGTGTGTAACCAGATCACTATTGACAGGCAACATAACCAGCTAGTGATGGGCGTAAAATCACAAACCCTGCAGACTGTCTGATTAGAAGTTAAGATCTTTGTATCTGCCCTGTGTGTGTAACCAGATCACTATTGACAGGCAACATAACCAGCTAGTGATGGGCGTAAAATCACAAACCCTGCAGACTGTCTGATTAGAAGTTAAGATCTTTGTAATCTGCCCTATGTGTGTAACCAGATCACTATTGACAGGCAACATAACCAGCTAGTGATGGGCGTAAAATCACAAACCCTGCACACTGTCTGATTAGAAGTTAAGATCTTTGTAATCTGCCCTATGTGTGTAACCAGATCACTATTGACAGGCAACATAACCAGCTAGTGATGGGCGTAAAATCACAAACCCTGCACACTGTCTGATTAGAAGTTAAGATCTTTGTAATCTGCTCTGTGTGTGTAACCAGATCACTATTGACAGGCAACATAACCATCTAGTGATGGGCGTAAAATCACAAACCCTGCACACTGTCTGATTAGAAGTGAAGATCTTTGTAATCTGCTCTGTGTGTGTAACCAGATCACTATTGACAGGCAACATAACCATCTAGTGATGGGCGTAAAATCACAAACCCTGCACACTGTCTGATTAGAAGTCAAGATCTTTGTAATCTGCCCTGTGTGTGTAACCAGATCACTATTGACAGGCAACATAACCAGCTAGTGATGGGCGTAAAATCACAAACCCTGCAGACTGTTAGATTAGAAGTTAAACTCTATGTAATCTGCCCTGTGTGTGTAACCAGATCACTATTGACAGGCAACATAACCAGCTAGTGATGGGCGTAAAATCACAAACCCTGCACACTGTCTGAATAAAGGTAAGGTCTTTGTAATCTGTCCAGTGAGTGTAACCAGATCACTATTGACAGGCAACATAACCAGCTAGTGATGGGCGTAAAATCACAAACCCTGCACACTGTCTGATTAGAAGTTAATCTCTATGTAATCTGCCCTGTGTGTGTAACCAGATCACTATTGACAGGCAACATAACCAACTAGTGATGGGCGTAAAATCACAAACCCTGCACACTGTTAGATTAGAAGTTAAACTCTATGTAATCTGCCCTGTGTGTGAAACCAGATCACTATTGGCAGGCAACATAACCAGCTAGTGATGGGCATAAAATCACAAACCCTGCACACTGTCTGATTAGAAGTTAAGCTCTTTGTAATCTGCCCTGTGTGTGTAACCAGATCACTATTGACAGGCAACATAACCAGCTAGTGATGGGCGTAAAATCACAAACCCTGCACACTGTTAGATTAGAAGTTAAACTATGTAATCTGCCCTGTGTGTGTAACCAGATCATTATTGACAGGCAACATAACCATCTAGTGATGGGCGTAAAATCACAAACCCTGCACACTGTTAGATTAGAAGTTAAACTCTATGTAATCTGCCCTGTGTGTGTAACCAGATCACTATTGGCAGGCAACATAACCAGCTAGTGATGGGCGTAAAATCACAAACCCTGCACACTGTCTGAATAAAGGTAAGGTCTTTGTAATCTGTCCAGTGAGTGTAACCAGATCACTATTGACAGGCAACATAACCAGCTAGTGATGGGCGTAAAATCACAAACCCTGCACACTGTCTGTTTAGAAGTTAAGCTCTTTGTAATCTGCCCTGTGTGTGTAACCAGATGACTATTGACAGGCAACATAACCAGCTAGTGATGGGCGTAAAATCACAAACCCTGCACACTGTCTGATTAGAAGTTAAACTCTATGTAATCTGCCCTGTGTGTGTAACCAGATCACTATTGACAGGCAACATAACCAGCTAGTGATGGGCGTAAAATCACAAACCCTGCACACTGTCTGATTAGAAGTTAAAATCTTTGTAATCTGCCCTATGTGTGTAACCAGATCACTATTGACAGGCAACATAAACAGCTAGTGATGGGCGTAAAATCACAAACCCTGCACACTGTTAGATTAGAAGTTAAACTATGTAATCTGCCCTGTGTGTGTAACCAGATCATTATTGACAGGCAACATAACCATCTAGTGATGGGCGTAAAATCACAAACCCTGCACACTGTTAGATTAGAAGTTAAACTCTATGTAATCTGCCCTGTGTGTGTAACCAGATCACTATTGGCAGGCAACATAACCAGCTAGTGATGGGCGTAAAATCACAAACCCTGCACACTGTCTGAATAAAGGTAAGGTCTTTGTAATCTGTCCAGTGAGTGTAACCAGATCACTATTGACAGGCAACATAACCAGCTAGTGATGGGCGTAAAATCACAAACCCTGCACACTGTCTGATTAGAAGTTAAGATCTTTGTAATCTGCTCTGTGTGTGTAACCAGATCACTATTGACAGGCAACATAAACAGCTAGTGATGGGCGTAAAATCACAAACCCTGCACACTGTCTGATTAGAAGTTAAGATCTTTGTAATCTGCTCTGTGTGTGTAACCAGATCACTATTGACAGGCAACATAACCAGCTAGTGATGGGCGTAAAATCACAAACCCTGCACACCGTCTGATTAGAAGTTAAGATCTTTGTAATCTGCCCTGTGTGTGTAACCAGATCACTATTGACAGGCAACATAACCAGCTAGTGATGGGCGTACAATCACAAACCCTGCACACTGTCTGAATAGAAGTTAAACTCTATGTAATCTGCCCTGTGTGTGTAACCAGATCACTATTGACAGGCAACATAACCAGCTAGTGATGAGCACAAATCACAAACCCTGCACACTGTTAGATTAGAAGTTAAAATCTTTGTAATCTGCCCAGTGAGTGTAACCAGGTCACTGATGATAGTCAGTATAACCAGCCAGGATCACATGATTATGCATTCGGTTACTCATTACACAGACAGGTTACCTTTAAGGCATCTGGCGTTGCAAAGTAGGTGGTCCCTCCGAAGCACATGGTCAGCCAGAGGTCATAGAACTGTGCCGCAATGTGACTCAGGGGCAGGTAGCTGACAACCAGCTCATTTTCTCGTACGTCAGTGTACTTGCCAATGACTTTCACCAACCATGTGAGCTACAGAATGACAGCAAAAGAAAGAAGCATTAACAAATCCACAAGGTCTGGCTTTTTCATCACTAAACGTGTTTCAAGTGATGGGGTGGCTTTTTTTGGGTGGTGGTTGCATAATTGGACTCATCAGTGAATGTGGGTCAATCTGAGTGATTGGCTAAATGTAGGTGATTGGATAGTTTTGTGTTTTTTACAAAATAGAAGTAAAGAGTAAAACGAAGTTAATATTAAAATCTGTTCATTCTTCTGAAGCTGCATTTTTCCGGGGATAAAAACACGATTTAAAATGTGGTTATTTAAAGAAAAATGAGGCCAGGCACATTTATGAGAAGATCTCAGCCTCCAACTACCCGGATGCCTTTTACAATGAGTCACTTACAAACAATTCTGCTTTTGTTCCCATTTTCCCTCAAATTCTCCTATGTGTGCAGACCTTGCCGAAACCAGTCCAGAACATATGGGCGCGTCCATGAATCACATGTGTTCCTCTTCCCTGGACTGCCTGGTGGTCAGCACAGAAGGGACGAGAGGAGGTTTTGAGACCCTTCGTCCCACAAGTCAGGACCAGAGGACTTCCCCCAGGGACCTCAGGTCCTGTTGATCCTCTCAGCAGTCAGCACACAGCTTACAAAGTGCACTGCATGGGCATATGGGCATGTGGGCCCCAGATCTCAGAGGTATGCTATACTCTCTCCAGACATACCTATTGTGTCCTAAATATCACTTACGATTTGATGTCAAATGTTTCTTTTTAAAGTATTTGTAGTTTGTAAACTCAAAAATAAAGTTTATTAAAAAATATATATCATTTACAATCATGTCGCCTCACTGGAGGTGATCACACTACTGTGTCAGACTGTGACTGAACGTGTCAGGCACTTCTTCAGTCTCAGCATAAGGACATATGTAGCTTCCCTCACAATATCAGTATAAGGACACATGTTATGTTATGTGATGTTACCAAGCTTTTATAGCGGGCACAGCTACCCAGACGTGTCCTGGCGCGATAGGCCAATACGGGGGTGAACAAAGGTGTAAATAACAGCTAAACAACATAATTAAAAACTAAGGTTTTCAGTTGCTTCTTAAACGTCCAAAGATCATAAATATTCCTGAGCTCAAAGGGCAGGCTATTCCAGGCTCTGGCCGCCCTTACGGAGAGAGAACTCCCTCCTGTTCTGGCGAGGTGGTAGCGTGGAATGGCAACACGGCATTGACCCGTTGACCGAAGATGCCAGGATGGTGAATAGAAATTGAAACGCCTCCCGAGGTAACAGGGTCCAGACTTGTAAAGGGCACCGTGGGTAATGGTTAGTGCCTTAAACAAGATGCGCTGGTCAACAGGTAGCCAATGCAAGTCGCAAAGAAGCTGCTTGATTCCGAAGCTTCGACGGACGCCTTATAGCATTCGAGCGGCTTCATTCTGAATAGTCTGCAGCTTTTTTATCTGGTAGCAAGGAAGGCCGATGTAAAGGGAATTGGCATAATCAAGCCGCGACAAAATGAGAGCCGGGTAAAGAGCAGCAGATGTTTCAATAAACGCAGACTGCTGTTTAAAGACTGCCTTCTCACAAACCTTCTCCACAGCTGGAAGAAGTGAGATAGGTCGATAGCTAGCCAGGGTGTCTGGGTTCAATCAGGTTTTTTTTTAAACAGGGGTAATAGCTTGGCCTGTTTCCATTCCTCAGGCACCGTGGCAGACTGCAGAGACAAGTTAATGATGTTATTAACTTCGGGGTTGACTACTGTCGCCACTGTTGTCAGCCTGGCAAGACAAGGGTCTGCCGGGGATCCTGATTTAAGTACTTTAAGAATAGTCAAGGTATCGGCCAACGGAATGGGCGTGAATACTGTCAAGGTCATATGTGTGTGATCAGGCTCACAGACAACCTGGGTTGGATATTCAGTCTGGCCCAAGCTAGCTGGCCCCAAACTATCCTGAATTGCTTGTATTTTATTAATAAAAAAAACAGAGTTGCTCGCACCAGGAATTGGAGGCGGGGGCCGCCTTACGTTCTGCGACCGGCTTCAAAAAGCTCTGGGCAATCGAGAAGACATGTAGCGTCTCTCACAGCATAAGGACATATGTAGCTTCCCTCACAATATCAGTACAAGGACACATGTAGCATCTCTCACAGTATCAGCATAAGGACATGTGTAGCTTTTCTCACAGTCTCAGCATAAGGACATGTGTAGCTTCTCTCACAGTCTCAGCATAAGGACAGGTGTAGCTTCTCTCACAGTCTCAGCATAAGGACATGTGTAGCTTCTCCCACAGTGTCAGCATAAGGGCATGTGTAGCTTCTCCCACAATCTCAGCATGAGGACACGTGTAGTTTCTCCCACAGTCTCAGCACAAGGACACGTGTAGCTTCTCTCACAGTCTCAGCATGAGGACACGTGAATCTTCTCCCACAATCTCAGCATAAGGACACATGTAGCTTCTCCCACAATCTCAGGATAAGGACCTGTGTAGCTTCTCTCACAGTCTCAGCATAAGGACCTGTGTAGCTTCCCCCACAGTCTCAGCATAAGGACCTGTGTAGCTTCTCTCACAATCTCAGCATAATGACCTGTGTAGCTTCTCTCACAATCTCATCATAAGGACATGTGACCTATGTACCTTCTACCACAAGTTCCCACCACCTCTGCTCTGCGCATCTCCTAAGCCTTGAGGCCAATTTAGCAAATCCCAAGGGGAGAGGGCTGGGGGTGAAGATGGCTGCTTGAAGGTTCATGGGTGGTGGGCAGGAGCATTGATGGGTTCATGGGTGGTGGGCAGGAGATGCTCATTAGCATGACACTGCATGGTGTGAATTACCTGCTACTTCAAAAGTGAAAGGAATCCTCAGTTAGGAAAGAAAAGCTACTTACCTTCTGTAAGGTAACATTCTCCCTGGCAGCTTGTCTGCCTTTACAGATGCACTCCTTGAGCCTTCTCAGGTATTCCGAGCAGTAGCAGGACACTTGCACAAAGTGGCACCAGGCCCCTGGCACAAACTGGCACCATGCCCCTGGCAAAGGCTGGCACCAAGCCCCTGGCACAACATGGCACCAGGATACTCACACAAACGGGCACCAAGACACTGGCAAAAACTGCCACCAAGACAATGGCACCAGCACATTGCACAAACTAGCACCAGGCACCATCACAAACTTGCACCAGGACACTGACAGAAAGTGGTACCAAGCACCTGGCACAAACTGACAGCAGGACACTGGCACAAGCTTGCACCAGGACGCAGACACCAGGACACTGGCACAATCTAGCACCAGGCCCCTGGCACAAACTCGCACCAGGACTCTGACACAAAGTGGTAGCAGATCACTTGTACAAACAGGCACCAGACGCTCGGCACAAACTGGCACAAAACCTCTGGCACAGACCAGGACACTGGCACGACCTGGCACCAGGCCCCTTGCACACACTGACACCAGGACACTGGCAAAAACTGGCACCATACAACTTGAGGCTGGGGTCATGTGCTCACTTGAATTACATCAGAGGTACATATAAGGAGCCACCTGAGCTGCTGAAGCCAGTTCTGCCTCACGCTTCCACCCCCAATAGAGGCTGAACCCGAATCATCCTCAAGCAAGAAGGAGAAGGGGCGTAAATGATTTAAAGGTACCCCCAGATCAGATAGAATGTCACCAACGGTAGGTAACATATTCTTCTCATTTCAAAACAACTGCAAAGGAAAAGGGTGAGAAATTATGATTATATTGAAATCAGTAAGTTGTGCCAGACTGCCCGAACTGAGAATGATTGTCCATGCAAGAGCACTTCCGCTAGTAATGACCTGTGGCTCAGACACCGCTTCTCAGAGCCCCTTAACCCCTTCGCTGCTGGGCTTTTCCCCCCTCTGCTAAGCCTTTTTTTGGCTATTTGGGGTACTGCGCGCTTAGACCCCTGTAACGTTTTGACCACATAAGGTATCCACGGCAAATTTGCGTCCTTTTTCCAACATCATGGGGGTTCTAAAGGTACCCAGGGTTTGTGGATTCCCCTGGAGAGGTCCCAGAAATTAGCCAAAATACAGCAAAATGTGTTTGTTTTTTTGAAAAATGGGGAAAAGGGGCTACAGATGAAAGCATCTTTTTTTCCCTGCAAATGGAATAAAAAACGGGGTTGTGGTGTTTACATCACCATCTTCCCAGCTTTCAGGGACAAGCAGACTTTTGTCAGAAAACTACAAATATTTACACAGTTTTGGCATTTTTCAGGGACATAGCCTATTTCTGCTACTTTTTGTGCGTTCAACCTCTTTCCAGGTAATGGTAGAAATGGGAATAAAAGCAATAATGGATCCTGGAAAGCTATACATTTTGGAAAAGTGGACAAACTTCTGAATTTAACAAGGGGTCATTTGTGTAGATCCTTCAAGGTTTCTTTATAGAAACTAACCGTTGAATATAGGAAACATAGAAAATTAGTTGAAAAAAACAGCCATTTGTGTCAACGTTTTCACCTTAAACTTCTTCTAATTGTGACAGCTGTTTGAAAGCAATAAGTTACATCCGCTGGACCTCTCCGATTGTGGGGATATATAGGACTTGTAGGTTCACCAAGTACCCGACGAACCCAGAGCCAATAACTGAGAAGCGTCTTGCAATGGTTTTTAATTATGTAACGGGTATTTAGCAATTAATTTGGGAAAATATATATATGGAAAAATCGGTATGAAAGACACCTATGTATTTCTGAAATTGGAACAAAATATAGAGATTAGAAACAGTGGATATTGGCACATTTTCGAAATTGTCAGTACCCATATAACATGAGAATTATAGGTCATTTTTCAAAATGACTTCTTTTTTACACGTTGTCTTTCATTTGGAAGGCAGAAATGCATCAAAAGTCAATAGCTAATAACAGTTGCTCTACAATTCTGTGTTACCCTAAGTTTCCCGATAAAAATGGTACCTTGTGCGAGTAGGCCTAGTGCCCGCGACAGGAAACAACTCAAAACACAACATGGACACACTTTATTTTTACAGTGAAGACTGACCCTTTTTCTGTAAAGTGCCTAGCTGTAGATTTTGAACCCTAGCTCTGCCGGCACCTAGGGAAACCTAGCAAACCTATACATTTTTAAAAACTAGACACCCTGGGGAATCTAGGATGGGGTGACTTGACTGGTTCTCACCAGGTTCTATCACCCAGAATCCCTTGCAAACCTAAACATTTGTAAAAAAAACCCACATTTTCCTTACATTTCTGTGGAGGAAAGTTCTGGAATCTGCGTGGACCCATAAAATTCCCCTCACCCCACAATCCCCAAAGTTTTTTGAGAAAAGCGGTACCTCACTTGTGTGGGTAGGCCTGGTGCCCACGACAGGAAACGGCCTAAAACGCAACGTGGACACACCAGATTTTCACAGTGAAAACTGACCCTTTTTTTGCAAAGTGCCTATCTCTTGATTTTGAACCCTTACTCTTCCAGCACCTAGGGAAACCTAGAAAAACCTATACATTTTTGAAAACTAGACACCCAGGGGAATCCAGGATAGAGTGACCCGACTGTCTCTCACCAGGTTCTGTTACCCAGACTACCTTGCAAACCTAAAAATGTGTACCAAAAAAACACATTTTCCGCAAATTTCAGTGGTGGAAAGTTCTGGAATTTACGTGGATCCACAAAATTCCACCTACCCCAAAGTCTTCAGAGAAATAGTACCTCACTTGTGTGTGTAGGCTTTGGGCCCACGACAGGAAACAGCCCAAAACGCAACGTGGACGCACCACATTTTCACAGTGAAAACTGACCCTTTTTTTGCAAAGTGCCTAGCTGTAGATTTTGAACCCTTGCTCTGCCGGCACCTAAGGAAACCTAGCAAACTTATACATTTTTGAAAACTAGACACCCAGGGAAATCCAGAATGGGGTGACTTGACTGGCTCTCACCAGGTTCTGTTACCCAGAATCCCTTGCAAACCTAAAAATGTGTCCCAAAAACACAAATTTTCCTCACATTTTCGTGGTGGAAAGTTTTGGAAACTGCGTGGATCCACAAAATTCTACCCACCCCGTGTTCCCCAAAGTCTTCTGAGAAAAATGGTATCTCACTTGTTAGGTATGCCTAGTGGCCGCGACAGGAAATGGCCCAAAATGCAACGTGGACACAACACATTTTCACAGTGAAAACTGAACCTTTTTTTGCAAAGTGCCTAGCTGTAGATTTTGAACCCTGGCTATGGCAACACCTAGGGAAATCTAGCAAACCTATACATTTTTGAAAACTAGACACCCAGGGGAATACAGGATGGGGTGACTTGTCTGGCTCTCACCTGGTTCCGTTACCCAGAATCCCTTGCAAACCTCAACATTTGTAAAAACAAAACCACATTTTTCTCACATTTCTGTGTGGGAAAGTTGTGGAATCTGTGTAGATTCACAAATGTCCTTCTACACAGCATTCCCCCAGGTCTGCCGATAAAAATGGTACCTCATTCGCGTGGGTGGGTAAAGTACCCGCGACAGGCAAGGGCCCAAAACCTATTGAGGCAACATCCAAATTATTTATCACAAAACAACCTGGTTTTGCAAGACGGGTCCCATGAGTTTTGGCCCCGGGCTCGGCGGACACCCAGGGAAACCTACCATACCTACAAATTACTGACAACTGCACACCCGGGGGATTCCAGCAAGGTATGGCTTGCGTGGGTCCCCCCAAATTTCCCTACCCAGAATCCCCTGCAAACCTCAAATTTTGATGAAAAATCTATTTTTCTCACATTTCTGTGGGGGAAAATTGCAGGATCACCAGGCTGACACAAATTTCCTACTACCCAGCGTTTCCCCAGGTCTCCCGATAAAAATGTTACCTCACTTGTGTGGGTAGGCGTGGTGGCTGCAACAGGAAATGGCCCAAATCATACAGCGGAGACTTCAAAATTACTTATAACAAACCTACCTGATTTGAGGGGGGGGGCACCTGGCTCTCCGCCATCTAGGGAAACCTACCAAACCCACACATTTCTGAAAACTAGACACCTTGGGGAGTCCAATGAGGTATGGCTTGCATGGATCCCCCAACGTTTCCCTACTTAGAATCCCCTGCAAACCTCAAGTTTAGCTGAAAAAAACTAATTATCCACATATTTTTGCATGGAATCACTGTGGCGGCACAAATGTCCTACCCCACAGCGTTCTCCTTAGTGTCCCGAGTTAAATGATACCTCACTTGTGTGGGTGTCAAATGCAGAATTGGCTAAAACATATTTTTTTAAAAATATAGCGCTTAGAATTCTTACTGCTATACCCTTATTCCCTATGTTTTGGGCTCTTCCCAGTCACAGGCCCTTGCCCCACCCCCATCTGCCCCCCGGGAGGTAGAAAGACTGGAATTTCTCTGAGGGGGGTTGGGGCTATTGTCATTCCCATTTTGGGCAGTCTCCACCCCTACACGAATAAAAAAAACAATCCCTGGTTTCTAGTGGGCTTTCTGCCCCCCGGGGGAGGCAGATTGGGGGCTCCAGGGGGGCATAAACACTGGAATGTTTGCGGGCGGGGTGTGGGGGCTTTGGCATGTCCGTTTTGGGCAGCCACAAGACTGATTTTGCATATCGCTGGGTCCAAACAGAGGTGGCATGTTGTGCTAAATAAAGATGGACTGGGTTGCGTTCCCAAGTTATTACCAGTGGCTGGGATTAATTGAAGCATTCCAGCCATCACTTTTCTGTATACTTTAGTGTTCTCCCCGCTACTGAAGCATGTCCTGATGGAGATGTTGCAACAGAGACTGGATATGATGAAGGAGACCTTGCTGAAGGTGGAGACTCGAGTGAATATAATGAAGAGTGAGTTTCTAGAGCTGCAGAGTGCACGCAGGAGCTTAACTGTGGGGTCAAAGTGACCAGAGGAGACCTGCACACTTTGGAAGGATAATTCACTCCTGAGGAGTCACATGAAGGGAGTGGAGAACACTTGAGGGTTGCCTCCTTCTAAGAAGGATCGTTGAAGATTAGTTTTTTGTGAAGTAGGGCACTCAAATGAAGCTAGTCGACTATCAGTGAAATAGGTCAGGGGTGGGTAAATCACAAGAGCAACAAGCATTTGCAATGCAATTGGTCTCGCCTTTGGGACCTTATATGTATTTACCTATGTAGCTCATTAGCCTGGGTGCTGAAACATCAACTGTTCTTTAACATGGAGGGAAAGTAAGCACCATAATGCGTGACATGCCAGGTAGGGGAACACATGGAGAGAAATATTATCTTTCAGCTGGAAATGGCATAGTCCAAAGCTCAGTTCTTAATATAAAATCAGGGCCTTCGGTGGTCAAATCATTGAAAATAAAAGATTTGAAAAAAATATTATTGTCTTCAGGAGCTCGTGGAAGACAATTTCTATGGACTGGAATCTAGAGAATGCTAAAGCAATTCTGGTATATTACTGACCTCTGTTGGTCGCTTTCTATCAAGATAGTTAAATAGAGGCAGTTGAACAGAAAAAAGTCCCTAAGCGGAAGCAGACCAATCCTAGGGCTGATCTCCTGAGTCCACATAGTACATGCATATATAAGTATATAATAAGTATATACTAAAGTATATAAAGAGGTCTCGAATGCTCGACCTAAAAAGGGTGGACTCATGATGGTCAGCCAGCTCACAAGTGTCTTATTCTAGGTATGTATATTTGACAGATTTTAAAAAAATTGAATGCCCCGTTAAAAACCCCCAAGCTTTATTCTCCCTGGTGCGAGTAGTGTTAATAATAAAAGTTAGCAAGAAATCAAAATGGACGCGAAAAGCCATTCTAAGCCTTGGAGCAAAGATGAGGACATTACTTCTGCTAAACAGAGTCATTTGAGGTGGCAAAGTTTTAGTGTTCATAACAGGCCGAACCTCTCTTGATGGATTGGCAGAAAGATCTAAGGGTCTCCGGAGAAGGTGAACCAGGATGGGCACCAAAGTGTTGAGGTGTGAGGTTGTCTGTGGGAGATGTTAGGTTTGGGCTCCCTTCGTGCTGATTGTGCGCTCTAGGGTTGGCGTTTTTTATCCCTGGAACCCTGAACATGACTGCTTGCAGAGGTGAACGTGGTCCTCAGCAGGCCGCTAGGAGTTTTGTAGTTAGATATTCAGAACCTCAACAAACTGTGCCTTTATGAAGATCTATTTGCTTCTTTGTTGGGACCTGCTCCATTCCATTGCGGATTTCTCTACCTTCAGAGTTCTTTACTTATTCTCACATTCAACAAAGATATATTCTTGAAAAATAAACTCTTGAATTATGTTGTTTTAAGTTGAGCCCTAATCACAGCATGAGGATTCTGCAACCTCACTAATATGTTTTAGTTTTTTTTTTAATATTTCGACACTTTGACTCAATTGCATGACTTCTTAAAGCGTAAAGGCAACCATAATGCTTTTTTTGGCTTAGCAGGCGATGTCAAGATTATCTGAGCTGGTGGCAGCTTACCAGCCATGGTTTAAATTTGATCACTGCAGTTGCTCATACTTGTAGATCACTTTTCTGTATAGTGTTCGGATTCAGGCGGTTAGAGAAGTCACAGGTAGAGACCCATAAAGTGATGTATTTATTGGCGCTATATCTGTGTTGTCCAGTGGATTCAGAGCTGTGTCATTTTGGAATATAGTTTGTTTCTAAAAGCCTGCGGGCATATTCTCAAGGATCTTCCGCTGAGTTATTGGCACTTTATCGCAGCCAAAGGCGCGATAACTTTATCGCCACATTCACAAGCTGGTGCTAACAGCCCATATCACCAGTTTACCCACGAAAGCAGCCGCAAAAACCATCGCCACAGATGACCCCGGCAACTAACGCTAATGAGATGCAGAGTAGGCGTTCCTGTGCTAAAATCCGCGACAACACCACGTCACTACATTTTCCACGACCAGTCAGATCTGAAATAAAATCACAAAACAGGCGATAAGGCATGTTAGAAGCAGGAATTTAACACCTGCTCTCACCTGGTGTAAAGTCGGACTACAACCTGCACCAGAAAAGGGAGCCCAGAGCCTCACCTGAAGAACAACAGATGCCATGGAGCAAATGATCATGAAGCTCGGACCCCCAAGAGAGCCACAACACCCACCGCCACCCCCCCCGGACCACCCCCCAACACCCCCCATGGCTCTACCCCTAGCACCCCTCATCTCCCCCGGACCAAGAGATTGCACATCAACGTCACAAAATCATGAACAAAATCATTCGCCTGATGTCGCACAATTACAACACATAACATTCATGCGAGTACATAAAAAGCAGAATCAATCATTCACAATTGAAAGTCCAAACAAAATATCACAATCAAATTTGTCTCCAAACAACTATTTGGAAGAGTCATGGCGGGTCATCCCTGGACAATCTGTAAGTGACAGCCTGCAAGACGATATCCAAGATAAGAAGGTGTGTCAGGCACTCATCAAAGGACACAGTGAGAGAAAGAGATCGAGAGAGAGAGAAAGAGAGAGAGAGACTGAACACGGAACGATAGGCCAATCGGGCCCTTGGCTCATACATTCCAACTGTTGCGTGTGTTTGGCAATTGGTGCACCCTAAATCTAAGGCCTGGCATCAAATTCAGTGC
The DNA here is from genome assembly GCF_964204655.1 of Triturus cristatus. Classification (NCBI taxonomy): domain Eukaryota; kingdom Metazoa; phylum Chordata; class Amphibia; order Caudata; family Salamandridae; genus Triturus; species Triturus cristatus. The sequence goes on from NC_140581.1 coordinate 37,202,813, forward strand.
GAAGGCCTCATCACATTTCAGAAATGCAAGCAGTAGTCAGACTAAAATTAGGCATGAAAGCTCCCGTGCATGGGATGCCTTGATATGTGGCGTATGTGCTGGCAGTAGTGGATGGGAGAGTGCACAAGTCATCATGTGCAGTGACCACATCGAGGCGCTCCCCTATTGGGATGTGTTGCGGATTGGTGAAACTGTGTGGACAGAGCACATCTGTCTGGACCAGTTAATGGATTGGCTCTCCCTCGTGTTCCTTAATCTCGAGAACTACGTACTTCTGCAATTGATTGCCCATGAAGCTGCGCTCGCATTCATGGACGAGTAACTACGTTCCTGCAGTCACAACTGATTGACTCCCAGAGCACAGGTCCCAACTCCTTGTTGCATCGTGGATGAATGGTCACATATCCCAGAACAACAGTGGACATGTCTGCATTCGCCCGGACTCAGAATGCATGTGCGTGCACCTACCCGTGTTATTACACACCTGTGAAAGGTGATGCAGCCCCATAGGCGGAGCTGCACAGCGTCGTTTGACAACGTTCCTAAATCTGACATACTGCTGGAGGGAAACCTCACACATGTCAATGTAGCCCGACATGAGACCTTGTTGGTCCATTTCACCTGCTCATTGTCAGCAGAGCACACAGTTGGCGCAGTCCAGTGGTACAGCTCCATGCAGATCTCATGGGCTGTGAGTCGTGCCCGCTGACACGGGGCAATGAGCAGACGAAAAACATCACATGACTCGTCCAGCAAGGCAAGGTGGGCTGAGACCATTGCCATCCGTAATGATTTGTGTTCACTTTTGCATCCCCATTTCTTGCACCTCTACATGTTCCTATGCTGCCTGTTAGTGTCTGAAGCATTGGTCTGCATGTTGTGGCCCTTGCCTTGCCCATACTGACACGCACATGCTAATAAAGTCTACACAAGTTCACAAGTGTACAACTGTGATGAGTGTTGATTAGTATGACAAATCGTGTGCCTCAATGAGCATTGTCCGTACACAGGGAGGGACAGACTGCCGCATGTACATTGGGTGTGAGTCCCTATTGGCAGCTCCACCTTTGTGAGCCAGACAATGTGGTTGGGATAGTTGCTGGCAGACCTGTGCCCTTACGTGTCTTCAGAAATGTGAGTATGGTGTCCAACATCTTGCCATGTGGATCAATGTGATCCATTAAAACAGACTGTGTCCACACTGATGTGTGTGAGTAGGTAATGTGAAGAGATGTTCTGTAGCCACATGTGATGGGGGACACTACTTCAGGCCTGCCACCGATTTTGACATTTCTACACACAGCCCTAATTAATACATGGACGTGGGGCTACTTTGGGGGGTTGCAAAATTGTCATGTGCATTGAGGCCACAGCTAGCTCAAACCTTCAGTCTTCTAATTGGCCATGTGGGTCAGGGTCTTACATGTGCATTTATGACATTTGCCAGGGTGTACCTTTTAGTTCAATCAATGTCCCTACGTTCACCCATACTTGTATACGTGAGTGTACATAGACATGACACATCTATGTGATTTCATGTTTTATTCACATTCTGTGGGGTGTCGGAGCTGGAGCAGTACATGGCCATGTCAGACCCACATTACATGGTTGCCCAGTGGTGTGCCAACCAGAGTCCTTGGGGAATGAAAAGTTCATTGGAAGAGGAAAAGTTCAGTCCGCAGCCGGATTGCTGTGTCATTGGTAACCACAGCAGATATGGCAGGCCATATCAGGGTCCAGGTGAATGTCACAGAGTGTTTCGGGGGACAGTGGAAGGTGTTGTCCCAGGGCATGATGCAGAGGGCTGAACCAGGCAGGGACAGGCCATATGGCAGGGATGGATGCTACTACCTCCTTCCTCACACAGTCATTACCATCCGCATCTTACTCCTCTGATACATCTTCTGTGTCCGGTGTGTCAGGTGTGTGTGGTGGTGTTATGGCTGCATCACCGTGGGGCACTGACATATCAGGGTGCGAAGGTGGTAGGGCTGCATCACTGTGTGCCAATGACACATCAGGGGGCGGAGATGTGTGTGTGGAAGTTCCTGCAGCAGTCATCTGGGACAGACTCTGTGGCAGCAATGGCAAGATGAGAATCTGCAGGGCATGGAAGATCCCAGCTACATCTCTCGCAGGTGTTCAGCCGTGAAAGGTCTCCATTGTCCTCCGCATCTGTGCCAACTCTGTGCTGTCATCGCTGGAGCCTGACTGACAAGACAGTTCTTGTTTCCGAGTAATGGCTCCAGCGAGGTCAGCCAAGGATTGTTGGAGGGGTGGGGCAGACGGTGGGTGTCCGTTAGGGACTGTAAATGGTCCCTGATGGGACTTATACACCCACGTATGGCATCTAGTTAGGCTGCAATGATGTCGAACACCACCCGCAGCTGATCAGCCATCTTCTCCTGGCACACTAACACACGGCATTGGTAAGCCATGTGTTGGTCTTGGGGGTCCTGTGAGCCAGCCGTGGTGATGTGTGCTTCCTGCTGTGTGGTCTGTGCAGTGGGTGGGGTCACCTCAATGCAGCTGGGCTGCCCTGCTTCTGGAGGTGGGGTGCGGAGGCTGTCTACAATACATTGGAGGGTGTCCTTGCAGATGCCCAGGGTGTCCTCCTCATCATCACTGAAGATACGTCTGGTCTGCTCTGCAGGGGTTGTTGATTGTCCCTCTGCAATGTAAAGGGGAGATGCAGGTTAACAGTGTGTTCCATGTATGTTGACGCATTGTACATGTTTACATACAGACTGCATGACAATGTTCATTTTGACTGTTTTGGAGCAGCTGGCTATTTGATGGGAGACAGTGGACATTTCAACTTCATGATGGATGTGCGGTTGTACTCGTACATTATCACTTTGTACCACATTGTCGACAATGTTGATGTGCTGTGATTGCTCTGTGTGTGTGCTGAATTGTGGGAGAGCCGCCCCTGCAGCTCTGATTTAGCGGCCCCTTATCCCTTTGAGGCGGTGTGCCTTTGACTTATGTGCCTTTCAGGTGCTGAGGTGTGGACAACTTGGGTCATTTGAGCTCTTGGACGGATTTTGTACTCTTGTGCATTGTTTGTCTGCAGATGTATTCTTGACGTCAGGGGTTGTATGTGCACGTGGATATGTCAGAGTGTGACCTGCTACTTTGAGGATGTGGTCCACACTGGGCCACCTCAGTGTTGTGTCATGCACCATGTCCTGTATTTTGACTGCAGCCATGCTATCGGTCGTGCAGTGTCACTTGCATTGTCAATGTGGCTCACAGAGTCGCAGCTTTGCTGGATTCAGCACATGTGCATGGGTAGGTTGTGGGATTGGTGATCAGGAGGGGGCCCCTTTGTGCACATGGTGGACGGGGGCCTACTTTATGTTTCTATGTGTGCTGCAGTGTGCCAAGGGTATCAGGGACATATTCACAATCATAGCGGGTGTGCAGTGTGCTACACTTGATTTTGCATGTGTGCCATTGTGCCCATCTCCCTTGGTCCCCCCAGTCCCTGGTCATTACTCACCCTGTTGCTGTTGGTTCAGGTCATGTCGAGCTGTGCCTGGACTCCCGACTCCCTGCACCATCTCCACACTGATGAGACTGTGGCCACCATTTCCTCCAGCTTATCCAGCTCCTCCTGTGGGGCAGGAGTCCCACCTCCAGTCGCCTTTGCTGCCTTCCTTTTGGCAGAGAGTTTCTCCTTGGTTTGGGTGTGCACTTCATGTCAGCGCCTCTTGACCTCCTCCATTGAACTCCTCGTTACTCCGACTGCATTCACGTTGGTGACGATGGACTGCCATATTTCCATTTGTGTTGCCAATGACGCAGTGGAAGTGACGAACAGTTGTTGGTAGTGTTCTCTCACATCCGTGAAGATGATCCGGTCTTCCTGCGGACTGAACACAGTCTTCCTCTTCTCCTTGGCCTTCCCCGAACACTGGGGTTCCTGGCTGGTCCTCTGTGGGGCTTGTGGGGTTTGGGTTGTCCTCTGCACTCGGTCCGGGTGCATCCATGGTGCTACGCAGTTTGATTTGGTTTTGGTGTGTTTTTTGTGTTGCTTTTATAGTGCATTTTCCCAGTAGACGCATGGGAATTGTAGGCCTGTCGCTGATTTTTGTATCGCAATTTGGGCCTTCGCAACTTTTTTCGCGTTCATGTTTCGCATTTTTTCGGTGTCGCGTTGTTTTTTATGTGGTCATTTGGCACATTATCCTGCTATCGCATGGTGCCGCCGGGTTGGGAATGCAATATTAAAACAGTGTTATTTTGTCGCAGTAGACTGCGATGTGAAGAGTTGCGTGAAGCTAATTGTGTGGTAGTTATCACAGGTTTTCGAGAATATGCCCATGCGTTTTTCGATTAGACAAATCTTTGTGTGATTCTTACAAGACTCTTTACTTTTACCAACCGTCTGGACTCTCCAGAATGATAGAATACCTCAAACTATTACATTGTCATGGTGGGATTACCTCGTACCTGTCCTGTCCATCCCATGTCACGTTACCTGCGTTTACAATTGACCTTTAAAAAAATATTTGCTTGGGGTTTTTTCAACAATTATTTTTAATGGTAAGGAGATAGGTTACAAAATGCAGTCATCTCCAGATAAAGTAACCTTTACATTTTGTTATGAACAATAAACATCCCAGAACTAGAGAATTAAAAAACTGCAGATTATATTTCAGTGGGTATGTGTGATAGCCATGGTGGGAAAAGGGAAGAGTGAGAAAGGATGAAGGGAGAGGAGCCCCTCTGTGATTTCACCTTATATCAAGTGAACCTGAGGTGCCAGGGTGCAGAACAGGTGCGCTCTCTCCACCTGGTTGAAGGCTTTCTCTGCATCCCATGGTATGGTCAGGGCTTCTGATTGGGTGTCTTTTGTATTCCAGAGGAGGTGTGATAAGGTTCTCCATGGCTTCTGGATGAGCGTCCAGGTAAAGCCTATCTGCCATTCATGTATGTGTTCACTCATCACCTTACCTAGCCTTGTGGTCAGGACCACAGCAAGCACCCCGACGTCTACCTTTATGAGGGAGATGGGATGAAGGGTACCTCTGTCAGGCTTTGTGAGCAGAGTTTGGATATCCTTGTTAGATAGTAATTCTAAAGAGTCTTTTGTTGCAGCGTCTTTTTTGTGTGGATTTATAAAGTGCAAGCTCGACCCAAAGGTATTGGAGTGCTTTACATGAGCATCAGTTACATTACACAAAGACACATTCATTATTTGGTAGGTGCGGGGAGATCAACTGATTTGCCCAGAATCACAGGATGCTGAGCTGACGGCGAGGCTTTAAGCCGGTTTCTCAGTTCCAAAGTCGGCAGCTCTAGCCGTAAGGCAACATGCTCTCACCTTAAAGGCAGCATGATGCTGTAGGTCCCTGGTTTTGTAAAGTTCACCCAGGAAGCAGTCTTCTAAGGGGGGGGGAATGACGTCTAGGGGTCGGATGTGGATTAACCTACTTCCTGTGTGCAATGTCACCTTCTAGAATGGCTCTGCCCTCATCCGGGAGGGAAGGAAGGCACAGATGTTCCATGAGTTCCTCTTCCAACTTTGAGATGTCAAGTTGGTCTGAAGCACATACATTTTCAGAGTAGCAGGCAAATGCCTCTGTAATATCTTCCAGACGTGTGAGTAATGCACCTGAGCGGTTTCGAACTGACAAGTACAGTAGTTTGATAGGCCCCAGACTGTCGTAATTGGGCCACTAGCATCCTTCCTGCCCTCTGCCCCCCTTGTGGTGTCTCAGTTTCAGTTTAAATTGCATACAGTAGCTTTGCTATTGCAGCTGATGTTGGGGTAGTGTGGAATCGTGTTGCCAGGCTCTGTTCCAAGCAGGAGCATTTCTCAGATGTCCACCTGAGTTTTTCCCTCCCTGTCTCATGTCTCTACTAGAGTGTATAAGCCCAAACTCCACCAGTTCACACTACAGGCTGCTGGAGTCAGGCCCATAAGTGTCTATAGAGATGTACATTTGATTGGACTAACTGTGTCAAATGTCAGAGGCCTCGCATGAGGCACACAACCACCCTGCGATGGCCACCTGGCAAAGATAGATCTCCTTCCAAATCAGTGCTTAATTTAAGCCTGTGGGTCCCGGTGCTCAGCACCGCCACTTAATTGTCAGCACTGTACTTATGACAGTCTGTCACATGGTGGCGCTGTGTATCTTATTTAGACATCAGGATGATAGAGCGCTTTCAGCACTCTATTTTGTATGGGTGCATTATGGTCATAATTGTCATGCACCCACAATCAAGTATTGTGTGCAGTGTTTTATACACATGAATACATACTCAATAGATTCACATATATATATATTCATTGTAGTGCAATGTTATAATATGATCATGTATGTATCGTGCTGCCTGCATATATAAGAAGCAGGACAGTTTATAATCTCTTCATGTAACAGTACGTTGTTAAATTACCCGACTTTCTAGGCCCAAGACTGTATTTGTTTTGCACCTCCTTGGCTTCTCGAGAAATAAATAATGAAATATACATGTTGTTTTCAAAGAATAGCAATGTTCTCATCCTACTGTAGGTATCGGAATGCCAACTAGTTATTTTCAGATGGGAGAAGATACAAGGAATGCTTTGAAGTCAGAAGGAAGCGAGGAGGAAGGATACCATTCATGTCTGGCTGTTCTGGGAACCAAGGCCACCACACCGCACAAAGCCGTCTTAATTAAAAGGCATGAACCTCCCATTTAGAAAAAGTTGCAATGGAATATTTTACTAGGATGAAGCAAAGAATTGAATCCTCTATTGTATAAGGCGCATGGACAGAGACCCCAGACTTCTGCTAGCTTTCGGAGAGGAAGGAGCTTCTTAGAACTTGCTCCTTGCCTTAAGCATCTTAGCCCATTTGACGTGACCAACACATGCTGACACCTTTGGGAATAGACGGAAGGATATTAGATAGCATCTCCTCTTAGTATGGTGTAGGGACATATTTGTTTTATTTCTGATGAAAAGAGACCTAAACTCTGTGACTATTTTGAGTTGTATCCTAACTCCTCGAGTTTATCATTTTATTTTTGCTATACCGAATTACTTATATCTGTAGAATCGGCTCTGTATTGATTTTCTTATATCTTTATATGCTAATCTTATGATGTGTATACATCCCATTATTCTTGGCCTTATACTAAATTGACAAACATAAAGTCGGAGTCTGTGGTACTTTCAGGTATGATATAATCATTGTGTTATAAATTGTTTTTCCCCTCCAACACTGTTTAGTAGGTAAATAAAAGATCCGAACACTAAAGGAGGAATAAATAAGAACAACAAGAGAGCGAGGAAGCAGAAAACTTGTCCTCTTCCCCAGAACAATATGATCAAACAAAATGGACAAGTTGCATGACTAAAAGCAAACTTTTTTCGCTGTCATTATGGGAAACAATTTTGAAAGGAGAGAGAGCACAACTGCTGTGTAGGAAACCCCTCACCCACCTACCTAGTAGGTGGCATGCTTCATCATCGGGGCCCAACTGGATTGTCTAGCACAATCCAGTTGTGCTACAACGCCTGAGATACAGCGGAGCAGGGTTATGAGCAGTGAGTGAAGTGCTATGTGAAGTGATTTAAGAGTTAAAAAGTCTCTGGGAAATACCCTTTGCAAAAACTTTAATTTTAAGGGTCCCAGGACTAGTGTAAAAAAGAAGGGGATATGGTTAGGAATGTTATTTTCCTTGTATCCCTAGAAACTCAGGTCAACTAGTTTCAGCCTTCATTATAGTTCTAGAGGCTTTCGTCAGGACCAACCAGAATTGAAGTAAAAGTAGTTTTGGTGAATGGCCGTAAAAATAATATATAGGCCAAGTGTAATTATCAGCACACGCCCTAAAGTGTGCTGTGAGTGTGGTGATGAGGTACTCACAGTAACTCCGTTCGCGGTTACCTGTAAATGAAAAGTTAATTTAAAAGTGGGGAGCAGTTGTAAATCATGCATATATATTAAATGCATGCTCCTTTCGATTAGAAGGCTAGTGGTATCGAACTAGACTACTATGGTGAGGGTGTACGAACACTATAGAGGCTTGCGTGGCTACAATGTGCCCCTCGAGATCCGTAGGTGAGTGATTATTGTAGTATTGGGGCACATGGTGCGCATAATCGTTATCCATTTTTTTGTGCCTATAGCGAGGTCATACACATGTTGTGTTTGTGGATTTGTGACTGTGCAAGTATTGAGGACACTGGTAGCTGTTGTGCTAGAGTAGTCATGTGCACGTGCAGTTTAAAAATGAGCTGATTATATGGTGGTATATATCAACATTATGTCCGCTGTGTGTGCCGTTCAGCAGACAGACTTTCGTGCTTAAAATTGAAAGACAAACAACAGCTACGCGACAGACAACATGGAACATGAAAATACAGTCTCACTTGAGTAGAGAGGTTGTGAATCCTCTGGAATTAGAACGCCGTATGATTCTCCGCTTGCCTTTAGTGGGGAAGGGATGGCAAGGAGAGTGTAAGAGCGTGAACACCCTTTACTAGAAACAAGGAGTTAAAGCAGCATAGTATTGAGGGTCTAGACTGGTCCATGGTGGAACAGTAAGTACTTACAGTTTGTAAGGGAGAACAGGTCCGTAGTACCTAGGGCGGCGATCGGTTCCGCTTGTTCAGCGCCGATGCACGGGTGGGGCGTGGTTAAGAAGGAAGGCAAACAGGAAGTAGCGTGATTAACGCTGGGAAGACTAGAACGTCTTCAATGTTCATGGAAATAGAAGACATACTCGGTGTCCCGAGTGCGGAGCACCGAGTGGGACAAAATTAAAATTGAGATACTGGGCGAGTAAACATTATGTTAAAATGTTTAAGGAGACCAAACAATGGAATACTGTGAAGAGCTCCAGCCTAGAAAGATAGGAGGAATCCTAAAATGCAAAATATGTCAAAGTAATAGGATGGAGGGTTAAAACAGTCTACCCATTAGGACTAAGTATGACTATACCTGACAGGGGGTTACAGGCTGCCACTTGGAGTAGTATGATAGTATTTAAAAGTAGCGGTGATGGCGACAATGCACAAAGGGCGGGTTAATTGTAGACTATAGAGCGATCAATGTCGATGTATGCTGTTCCAGGGTACATTATCGTTGAGTCCTGTAATGTGGGTTGAAAGTCTGTAGACCCAGCGTTGTTCTTTTTCAAAAAGACGTTCCTGGATGTCAGTTGGGCTAGGGTCTAGTTGTTCAATAACTACCCATGACATGTCATTGGTGGTGTGTCCCTTGGCTAGGTAGTGTTCAGTGAGTTTGGTGGTGCTGCGTTTGCAGCGGATGTTACTGCGATGCTCGCAGATCCTGGTTTTGACCTTTCTGGTGGTCATCCCAACATAACGCAAGTTACATGGGCATGTGATGAGGTATATGACGTTTGCCGAATTGCAGTTGGTATGTTTCTTGATTATCCAGACCTTGTCCTGTTCAAGATTCAGTGTTTTTGTTGCTTCAGTGAGATGACAAATACTACAGTTGCCACATGGGTAGTGGCCCGTTACTTCTGGAAGTCCCCATGCATTCAGAACTGAACTAGGCATGTTCAATGTCTTTTTTGGCCTGGTCGGTACTAGGCTGTCTCTGAGGTTATGAGACCTCTTGTATGAAAATAGAGGTTTTTCCCATTGTAGTTTGCCTGAGGTAACAATTTTCCAATTGTTTTGAATCAATTTAGCAACTTGATTAGAGATGGTGTTGAAGGTGGTTACGCATGTGAGTGGTATGATCGTTGACTGATTCATCTTGGGTTCCAAAAGACCTTCACGATTTTGGTTGCGGGCTCTTTTTTGTGCTTTATGGATGACTTTGTTTGGGTATCCACGGTTTTGCAACTTTTTAGTTAGTTCTTCTGATTGGTATTTAAAATCTTTTAGATCACTACAGTTACGGCGCAATCTGAGATATTGGCCGAACGGTAGATTGTCCCTTAGAGGTCTAGGGTGGAAACTCTGGAAATGCAGAAGAGAATTTTTCGCTGTTGGTTTGAAGTGGGTTTTTGTTATCAGTATTCCATCTTTTGCTTCAATTTCCAGGTCTAGGAAGGTGATTTTAGTTTTGCTTGTAGTGTGGGTGAATCGCAGGTTTTGGTCTAGTGTGTTAATCCAATTCAAGAAGTCGTTGAGTCTTTGGTTATTACTTGTCCAGATTAAGAGTACATCATCGATGTATCTTTTATAGAACGTGATGTCTTGATGGTAAATTGACTGAGGGTTGAGGATATATAGTTCTTCAAAGTTTGACACGTACAGCCCCGCTACACTAGGAGCGAAGGTGCTCCCCATGGAAGTTCCGTACTGTTGTAGGAATATGGTGCCTTCATACTCGAAAAAATTATCTTTGAGGGCTATTTCCGCACATTCCATTATGAATGATTTTGGGGTGTTGTACTCCCAGATTGTTTTATCAAGGGAGGTGCGGAGCACCTCTAGGGTGTCGTCTTGGGGTAGGCTAGTATAGAGGCTCTCAATGTCCAGACTTACTAGGATGGAAGTAGTAGGGTTGAATACCAAGTTGTTAATTTGGCTCAGTAAGTCTTTAGTATCTTTTAAGTATGCAGGAGTCGACTGTACTAGAGGCTGTAGATAGAAATCACAGAAGCGAGATAGGGGTTCAAGTAATGAGCCTATTCCAGAAACAATGGGTCTGCCCGGTGGTGGTGTTTTATTTTTATGTATTTTTGGGATGGTGTAGAAGTATGGAATGGTTTTACCACCTGAGGTAAGGAATAATGCCTCTTGTTTGCTGATGTAGCCATTAGATTCTGCTTCATGAACCATGATGTCAATTTTGGTCTTGACTCTGGTAGTTGGATCTTCGTTCAATATTTTGTAGTTCTTTGGGTCATCTAGGAGGCGGGTGCATTCTAGATGGTAGGCATCCCGATTTTGAATAACTATCCCCCCTCCTTTATCAGCTGGTTTGATGATAATGTCTCTGTTGTTTTTGAGACTCCGGATAGCATTGAACTGTTGAGTTGTAGTGTTGTTAAATCCTTTGTTCTCCTGAGTATTTTCTATGCCTTTGTATATCGCTTGTTCGAATGCGATGAGTTCTGCTGGTGTAGTGTGAGGAGGAGGAATGAAAGTTGATTTCAATTTAAGGGTGGTGTCCCCTTTCGCCTCTTGTTGTGATTCCTTATTAGGTGAGTTTTCAAAAAAAGCCTTAAGTTTAAGCTTGCGAAAGAATTCTGATAATTCACAGTGTAATTTGAATTTATCAAGTTTCGCTGTGGGTGAAAAACCAAGGCCTCTATTGAGGACCTCTTCCTCCGCTGTAGTGAGAGTATGGTTTGAAAGATTGGTTATTAGGTTCTGCTTGTGCTCGGCTGGGGTTCCTTCGTTCTGCTGCGTGTGTTGGCACTTGGGTTCTGATTGTCTTCCCAGTGTACTTGGTTTCCTCGTTGGCGTCTTCCGCGTCCCCTCTGGCCTGATCCTAAAAAAGGAAACCGTTGGTTGGGGTTGCCAAATTGGGGGTGGGGTTGTTGGAATTGTGGATTCCAGCCATAGAACATTGGTTGAGTCATGGGAGGGAAGGGAGCCGGGTAATTAGGTACCATTCCTGGGTGCATGTTAGGCCATGGTTGTTGCCAGTGTGTGTTTCTTCCTCTGCCTCTTGCCCGTTGTCTGTTTGTGTAGTAGCTTTTCTCTGATCCTGAGCTCTCATTGCTGCCACCACTATGTATTGAGGAACCTTCTTCCGAAGACATAGAGTGGCTGGATCTCGTAGGGGTTTTGTAGTCTGCGTCAGAATAAGGGTATGTTTTGACATATGAGAATTTTTTTAAATCCTTTTGAAATTGTTGGATCTTGGATTGTGTTAGCTCTTCTTTGTAATCTGCTATTTCTTTATTGACCTCCTCTAGTCTTTTCTTATATGATGTCAACGTGGTTTTGAAATGTTGTTCAGTTGCCTGGATTTCTATAAGGATCGCATCTGAAAGTCTTTTTGCTGTTTGAATGATCAGAATGATCCAGTCTCTTGTGCAGTGCCATGCAATTTGTGCCCAGTCTCTACGGAATGCTGCATCGTCTAGAAAGATGCGTGGCGCGTTAGTTACTATTAGACCTTTAGGGGCTGTATTGGAACGCAGGTATTCAGTCAGTATAACCCCGTGTAGTATAGTTCTGATGCGTGTTCTTTTTTTCTCAGAAAGATTTTCCCAATCTGCGCTCTGAGAGATTGTTTGTGCCACATTGAAGTCAGCTAATAAAGGAGTAGCTGCTAAGATGTTATTGACATCTTCGTCAGTGAACGTGAGTCCTGCATTTTCAGCCATAGTGTGTCAAAAGCTGTAGCTTGTACTTATCAAATAAATGGGAGCAAAAATAAAAAGTTTTTGGCTCTCACAGCTGTGCGCTGTAATGACAAATAAGAACAACAAGAGAGCGAGGAAGCAGAAAACTTGTCCTCTTCCCCAGAACAATATGATCAAACAAAATGGACAAGTTGCATGACTAAAAGCAAACTTTTTTCGCTGTCATTATGGGAAACAATTTTGAAAGGAGAGAGAGCACAACTGCTGTGTAGGAAACCCCTCACCCACCTACCTAGTAGGTGGCATGCTTCATCATCGGGGCCCAACTGGATTGTCTAGCACAATCCAGTTGTGCTACAACGCCTGAGATACAGCGGAGCAGGGTTATGAGCAGTGAGTGAAGTGCTATGTGAAGTGATTTAAGAGTTAAAAAGTCTCTGGGAAATACCCTTTGCAAAAACTTTAATTTTAAGGGTCCCAGGACTAGTGTAAAAAAGAAGGGGATATGGTTAGGAATGTTATTTTCCTTGTATCCCTAGAAACTCAGGTCAACTAGTTTCAGCCTTCATTATAGTTCTAGAGGCTTTCGTCAGGACCAACCAGAATTGAAGTAAAAGTAGTTTTGGTGAATGGCCGTAAAAATAATATATAGGCCAAGTGTAATTATCAGCACACGCCCTAAAGTGTGCTGTGAGTGTGGTGATGAGGTACTCACAGTAACTCCGTTCGCGGTTACCTGTAAATGAAAAGTTAATTTAAAAGTGGGGAGCAGTTGTAAATCATGCATATATATTAAATGCATGCTCCTTTCGATTAGAAGGCTAGTGGTATCGAACTAGACTACTATGGTGAGGGTGTACGAACACTATAGAGGCTTGCGTGGCTACAATGTGCCCCTCGAGATCCGTAGGTGAGTGATTATTGTAGTATTGGGGCACATGGTGCGCATAATCGTTATCCATTTTTTTGTGCCTATAGCGAGGTCATACACATGTTGTGTTTGTGGATTTGTGACTGTGCAAGTATTGAGGACACTGGTAGCTGTTGTGCTAGAGTAGTCATGTGCACGTGCAGTTTAAAAATGAGCTGATTATATGGTGGTATATATCAACATTATGTCCGCTGTGTGTGCCGTTCAGCAGACAGACTTTCGTGCTTAAAATTGAAAGACAAACAACAGCTACGCGACAGACAACATGGAACATGAAAATACAGTCTCACTTGAGTAGAGAGGTTGTGAATCCTCTGGAATTAGAACGCCGTATGATTCTCCGCTTGCCTTTAGTGGGGAAGGGATGGCAAGGAGAGTGTAAGAGCGTGAACACCCTTTACTAGAAACAAGGAGTTAAAGCAGCATAGTATTGAGGGTCTAGACTGGTCCATGGTGGAACAGTAAGTACTTACAGTTTGTAAGGGAGAACAGGTCCGTAGTACCTAGGGCGGCGATCGGTTCCGCTTGTTCAGCGCCGATGCACGGGTGGGGCGTGGTTAAGAAGGAAGGCAAACAGGAAGTAGCGTGATTAACGCTGGGAAGACTAGAACGTCTTCAATGTTCATGGAAATAGAAGACAAACTCGGTGTCCCGAGTGCGGAGCACCGAGTGGGACAAAATTAAAATTGAGATACTGGGCGAGTAAACATTATGTTAAAATGTTTAAGGAGACCAAACAATGGAATACTGTGAAGAGCTCCAGCCTAGAAAGATAGGAGGAATCCTAAAATGCAAAATATGTCAAAGTAATAGGATGGAGGGTTAAAACAGTCTACCCATTAGGACTAAGTATGACTATACCTGACAGGGGGTTACAGGCTGCCACTTGGAGTAGTATGATAGTATTTAAAAGTAGCGGTGATGGCGACAATGCACAAAGGGCGGGTTAATTGTAGACTATAGAGCGATCAATGTCGATGTATGCTGTTCCAGGGTACATTATCGTTGAGTCCTGTAATGTGGGTTGAAAGTCTGTAGACCCAGCGTTGTTCTTTTTCAAAAAGACGTTCCTGGATGTCAGTTGGGCTAGGGTCTAGTTGTTCAATAACTACCCATGACATGTCATTGGTGGTGTGTCCCTTGGCTAGGTAGTGTTCAGTGAGTTTGGTGGTGCTGCGTTTGATAAAACAATCTGGGAGTACAACACCCCAAAATCATTCATAATGGAATGTGCGGAAATAGCCCTCAAAGATAATTTTTTCGAGTATGAAGGCACCATATTCCTACAACAGTACGGAACTTCCATGGGGAGCACCTTCGCTCCTAGTGTAGCGGGGCTGTACGTGTCAAACTTTGAAGAACTATATATCCTCAACCCTCAGTCAATTTACCATCAAGACATCACGTTCTATAAAAGATACATCGATGATGTACTCTTAATCTGGACAAGTAATAACCAAAGACTCAACGACTTCTTGAATTGGATTAACACACTAGACCAAAACCTGCGATTCACCCACACTACAAGCAAAACTAAAATCACCTTCCTAGACCTGGAAATTGAAGCAAAAGATGGAATACTGATGACAAAAACCCACTTCAAACCAACAGCGAAAAATTCTCTTCTGCATTTCCAGAGTTTCCACCCTAGACCTCTAAGGGACAATCTACCGTTCGGCCAATATCTCAGATTGCGCCGTAACTGTAGTGATCTAAAAGATTTTAAATACCAATCAGAAGAACTAACTAAAAAGTTGCAAAACCGTGGATACCCAAACAAAGTCATCCATAAAGCACAAAAAAGAGCCCGCAACCAAAATCGTGAAGGTCTTTTGGAACCCAAGATGAATCAGTCAACGATCATACCACTCACATGCGTAACCACCTTCAACACCATCTCTAATCAAGTTGCTAAATTGATTCAAAACAATTGGAAAATTGTTACCTCAGGCAAACTACAATGGGAAAAACCTCTATTTTCATACAAGAGGTCTCATAACCTCAGAGACAGCCTAGTACCGACCAGGCCAAAAAAGACATTGAACATGCCTAGTTCAGTTCTGAATGCATGGGGACTTCCAGAAGTAACGGGCCACTACCCATGTGGCAACTGTAGTATTTGTCATCTCACTGAAGCAACAAAAACACTGAATCTTGAACAGGACAAGGTCTGGATAATCAAGAAACATACCAACTGCAATTCGGCAAACGTCATATACCTCATCACATGCCCATGTAACTTGCGTTATGTTGGGATGACCACCAGAAAGGTCAAAACCAGGATCTGCGAGCATCGCAGTAACATCCGCTGCAAACGCAGCACCACCAAACTCACTGAACACTACCTAGCCAAGGGACACACCACCAATGACATGTCATGGGTAGTTATTGAACAACTAGACCCTAGCCCAACTGACATCCAGGAACGTCTTTTTGAAAAAGAACAACGCTGGGTCTACAGACTTTCAACCCACATTACAGGACTCAACGATAATGTACCCTGGAACAGCATACATCGACATTGATCGCTCTATAGTCTACAATTAACCCGCCCTTTGTGCATTGTCGCCATCACCGCTACTTTTAAATACTATCATACTACTCCAAGTGGCAGCCTGTAACCCCCTGTCAGGTATAGTCATACTTAGTCCTAATGGGTAGACTGTTTTAACCCTCCATCCTATTACTTTGACATATTTTGCATTTTAGGATTCCTCCTATCTTTCTAGGCTGGAGCTCTTCACAGTATTCCATTGTTTGGTCTCCTTAAACATTTTAACATAATGTTTACTCGCCCAGTATCTCAATTTTAATTTTGTCCCACTCGGTGCTCCGCACTCGGGACACCGAGTATGTCTTCTATTTCCATGAACATTGAAGACGTTCTAGTCTTCCCAGCGTTAATCACGCTACTTCCTGTTTGCCTTCCTTCTTAACCACGCCCCACCCGTGCATCGGCGCTGAACAAGCGGAACCGATCGCCGCCCTAGGTACTACGGACCTGTTCTCCCTTACAAACTGTAAGTACTTACTGTTCCACCATGGACCAGTCTAGACCCTCAATACTATGCTGCTTTAACTCCTTGTTTCTAGTAAAGGGTGTTCACGCTCTTACACTCTCCTTGCCATCCCTTCCCCACTAAAGGCAAGCGGAGAATCATACGGCGTTCTAATTCCAGAGGATTCACAACCTCTCTACTCAAGTGAGACTGTATTTTCATGTTCCATGTTGTCTGTCGCGTAGCTGTTGTTTGTCTTTCAATTTTAAGCACGAAAGTCTGTCTGCTGAACGGCACACACAGCGGACATAATGTTGATATATACCACCATATAATCAGCTCATTTTTAAACTGCACGTGCACATGACTACTCTAGCACAACAGCTACCAGTGTCCTCAATACTTGCACAGTCACAAATCCACAAACACAACATGTGTATGACCTCGCTATAGGCACAAAAAAATGGATAACGATTATGCGCACCATGTGCCCCAATACTACAATAATCACTCACCTACGGATCTCGAGGGGCACATTGTAGCCACGCAAGCCTCTATAGTGTTCGTACACCCTCACCATAGTAGTCTAGTTCGATACCACTAGCCTTCTAATCGAAAGGAGCATGCATTTAATATATATGCATGATTTACAACTGCTCCCCACTTTTAAATTAACTTTTCATTTACAGGTAACCGCGAACGGAGTTACTGTGAGTACCTCATCACCACACTCACAGCACACTTTAGGGCGTGTGCTGATAATTACACTTGGCCTATATATTATTTTTACGGCCATTCACCAAAACTACTTTTACTTCAATTCTGGTTGGTCCTGACGAAAGCCTCTAGAACTATAATGAAGGCTGAAACTAGTTGACCTGAGTTTCTAGGGATACAAGGAAAATAACATTCCTAACCATATCCCCTTCTTTTTTACACTAGTCCTGGGACCCTTAAAATTAAAGTTTTTGCAAAGGGTATTTCCCAGAGACTTTTTAACTCTTAAATCACTTCACATAGCACTTCACTCACTGCTCATAACCCTGCTCCGCTGTATCTCAGGCGTTGTAGCACAACTGGATTGTGCTAGACAATCCAGTTGGGCCCCGATGATGAAGCATGCCACCTACTAGGTAGGTGGGTGAGGGGTTTCCTACACAGCAGTTGTGCTCTCTCTCCTTTCAAAATTGTTTCCCATAATGACAGCGAAAAAAGTTTGCTTTTAGTCATGCAACTTGTCCATTTTGTTTGATCATATTGTTCTGGGGAAGAGGACAAGTTTTCTGCTTCCTCGCTCTCTTGTTGTTCTTATTTGTCATTACAGCGCACAGCTGTGAGAGCCAAAAACTTTTTATTTTTGCTCCCATTTATTTGATAAGTACAAGCTACAGCTTTTGACACACTATGGCTGAAAATGCAGGACTCACGTTCACTGACGAAGATGTCAATAACATCTTAGCAGCTACTCCTTTATTAGCTGACTTCAATGTGGCACAAACAATCTCTCAGAGCGCAGATTGGGAAAATCTTTCTGAGAAAAAAAGAACACGCATCAGAACTATACTACACGGGGTTATACTGACTGAATACCTGCGTTCCAATACAGCCCCTAAAGGTCTAATAGTAACTAACGCGCCACGCATCTTTCTAGACGATGCAGCATTCCGTAGAGACTGGGCACAAATTGCATGGCACTGCACAAGAGACTGGATCATTCTGATCATTCAAACAGCAAAAAGACTTTCAGATGCGATCCTTATAGAAATCCAGGCAACTGAACAACATTTCAAAACCACGTTGACATCATATAAGAAAAGACTAGAGGAGGTCAATAAAGAAATAGCAGATTACAAAGAAGAGCTAACACAATCCAAGATCCAACAATTTCAAAAGGATTTAAAAAAATTCTCATATGTCAAAACATACCCTTATTCTGACGCAGACTACAAAACCCCTACGAGATCCAGCCACTCTATGTCTTCGGAAGAAGGTTCCTCAATACATAGTGGTGGCAGCAATGAGAGCTCAGGATCAGAGAAAAGCTACTACACAAACAGACAACGGGCAAGAGGCAGAGGAAGAAACACACACTGGCAACAACCATGGCCTAACATGCACCCAGGAATGGTACCTAATTACCCGGCTCCCTTCCCTCCCATGACTCAACCAATGTTCTATGGCTGGAATCCACAATTCCAACAACCCCACCCCCAATTTGGCAACCCCAACCAACGGTTTCCTTTTTTAGGATCAGGCCAGAGGGGACGCGGAAGACGCCAACGAGGAAACCAAGTACACTGGGAAGACAATCAGAACCCAAGTGCCAACACACGCAGCAGAACGAAGGAACCCCAGCCGAGCACAAGCAGAACCTAATAACCAATCTTTCAAACCATACTCTCACTACAGCGGAGGAAGAGGTCCTCAATAGAGGCCTTGGTTTTTCACCCACAGCGAAACTTGATAAATTCAAATTACACTGTGAATTATCAGAATTCTTTCGCAAGCTTAAACTTAAGGCTTTTTTTGAAAACTCACCTAATAAGGAATCACAACAAGAGGCGAAAGGGGACACCACCCTTAAATTGAAATCAACTTTCATTCCTCCTCCTCACACTACACCAGCAGAACTCATCGCATTCGAACAAGCGATATACAAAGGCATAGAAAATACTCAGGAGAACAAAGGATTTAACAACACTACAACTCAACAGTTCAATGCTATCCGGAGTCTCAAAAACAACAGAGACATTATCATCAAACCAGCTGATAAAGGAGGGGGGATAGTTATTCAAAATCGGGATGCCTACCATCTAGAATGCACCCGCCTCCTAGATGACCCAAAGAACTACAAAATATTGAACGAAGATCCAACTACCAGAGTCAAGACCAAAATTGACATCATGGTTCATGAAGCAGAATCTAATGGCTACATCAGCAAACAAGAGGCATTATTCCTTACCTCAGGTGGTAAAACCATTCCATACTTCTACACCATCCCAAAAATACATAAAAATAAAACACCACCACCGGGCAGACCCATTGTTTCTGGAATAGGCTCATTACTTGAACCCCTATCTCGCTTCTGTGATTTCTATCTACAGCCTCTAGTACAGTCGACTCCTGCATACTTAAAAGATACTAAAGACTTACTGAGCCAAATTAACAACTTGGTATTCAACCCTACTACTTCCATCCTAGTAAGTCTGGACATTGAGAGCCTCTATACTAGCCTACCCCAAGACGACACCCTAGAGGTGCTCCGCACCTCCCTTGATAAAACAATCTGGGAGTACAACACCCCAAAATCATTCATAATGGAATGTGCGGAAATAGCCCTCAAAGATAATTTTTTCGAGTATGAAGGCACCATATTCCTACAACAGTACGGAACTTCCATGGGGAGCACCTTCGCTCCTAGTGTAGCGGGGCTGTACGTGTCAAACTTTGAAGAACTATATATCCTCAACCCTCAGTCAATTTACCATCAAGACATCACGTTCTATAAAAGATACATCGATGATGTACTCTTAATCTGGACAAGTAATAACCAAAGACTCAACGACTTCTTGAATTGGATTAACACACTAGACCAAAACCTGCGATTCACCCACACTACAAGCAAAACTAAAATCACCTTCCTAGACCTGGAAATTGAAGCAAAAGATGGAATACTGATGACAAAAACCCACTTCAAACCAACAGCGAAAAATTCTCTTCTGCATTTCCAGAGTTTCCACCCTAGACCTCTAAGGGACAATCTACCGTTCGGCCAATATCTCAGATTGCGCCGTAACTGTAGTGATCTAAAAGATTTTAAATACCAATCAGAAGAACTAACTAAAAAGTTGCAAAACCGTGGATACCCAAACAAAGTCATCCATAAAGCACAAAAAAGAGCCCGCAACCAAAATCGTGAAGGTCTTTTGGAACCCAAGATGAATCAGTCAACGATCATACCACTCACATGCGTAACCACCTTCAACACCATCTCTAATCAAGTTGCTAAATTGATTCAAAACAATTGGAAAATTGTTACCTCAGGCAAACTACAATGGGAAAAACCTCTATTTTCATACAAGAGGTCTCATAACCTCAGAGACAGCCTAGTACCGACCAGGCCAAAAAAGACATTGAACATGCCTAGTTCAGTTCTGAATGCATGGGGACTTCCAGAAGTAACGGGCCACTACCCATGTGGCAACTGTAGTATTTGTCATCTCACTGAAGCAACAAAAACACTGAATCTTGAACAGGACAAGGTCTGGATAATCAAGAAACATACCAACTGCAATTCGGCAAACGTCATATACCTCATCACATGCCCATGTAACTTGCGTTATGTTGGGATGACCACCAGAAAGGTCAAAACCAGGATCTGCGAGCATCGCAGTAACATCCGCTGCAAACGCAGCACCACCAAACTCACTGAACACTACCTAGCCAAGGGACACACCACCAATGACATGTCATGGGTAGTTATTGAACAACTAGACCCTAGCCCAACTGACATCCAGGAACGTCTTTTTGAAAAAGAACAACGCTGGGTCTACAGACTTTCAACCCACATTACAGGACTCAACGATAATGTACCCTGGAACAGCATACATCGACATTGATCGCTCTATAGTCTACAATTAACCCGCCCTTTGTGCATTGTCGCCATCACCGCTACTTTTAAATACTATCATACTACTCCAAGTGGCAGCCTGTAACCCCCTGTCAGGTATAGTCATACTTAGTCCTAATGGGTAGACTGTTTTAACCCTCCATCCTATTACTTTGACATATTTTGCATTTTAGGATTCCTCCTATCTTTCTAGGCTGGAGCTCTTCACAGTATTCCATTGTTTGGTCTCCTTAAACATTTTAACATAATGTTTACTCGCCCAGTATCTCAATTTTAATTTTGTCCCACTCGGTGCTCCGCACTCGGGACACCGAGTATGTCTTCTATTTCCATGAACATTGAAGACGTTCTAGTCTTCCCAGCGTTAATCACGCTACTTCCTGTTTGCCTTCCTTCTTAACCACGCCCCACCCGTGCATCGGCGCTGAACAAGCGGAACCGATCGCCGCCCTAGGTACTACGGACCTGTTCTCCCTTACAAACTGTAAGTACTTACTGTTCCACCATGGACCAGTCTAGACCCTCAATACTATGCTGCTTTAACTCCTTGTTTCTAGTAAAGGGTGTTCACGCTCTTACACTCTCCTTGCCATCCCTTCCCCACTAAAGGCAAGCGGAGAATCATACGGCGTTCTAATTCCAGAGGATTCACAACCTCTCTACTCAAGTGAGACTGTATTTTCATGTTCCATGTTGTCTGTCGCGTAGCTGTTGTTTGTCTTTCAATTTTAAGCACGAAAGTCTGTCTGCTGAACGGCACACACAGCGGACATAATGTTGATATATACCACCATATAATCAGCTCATTTTTAAACTGCACGTGCACATGACTACTCTAGCACAACAGCTACCAGTGTCCTCAATACTTGCACAGTCACAAATCCACAAACACAACATGTGTATGACCTCGCTATAGGCACAAAAAAATGGATAACGATTATGCGCACCATGTGCCCCAATACTACAATAATCACTCACCTACGGATCTCGAGGGGCACATTGTAGCCACGCAAGCCTCTATAGTGTTCGTACACCCTCACCATAGTAGTCTAGTTCGATACCACTAGCCTTCTAATCGAAAGGAGCATGCATTTAATATATATGCATGATTTACAACTGCTCCCCACTTTTAAATTAACTTTTCATTTACAGGTAACCGCGAACGGAGTTACTGTGAGTACCTCATCACCACACTCACAGCACACTTTAGGGCGTGTGCTGATAATTACACTTGGCCTATATATTATTTTTACGGCCATTCACCAAAACTACTTTTACTTCAATTCTGGTTGGTCCTGACGAAAGCCTCTAGAACTATAATGAAGGCTGAAACTAGTTGACCTGAGTTTCTAGGGATACAAGGAAAATAACATTCCTAACCATATCCCCTTCTTTTTTACACTAGTCCTGGGACCCTTAAAATTAAAGTTTTTGCAAAGGGTATTTCCCAGAGACTTTTTAACTCTTAAATCACTTCACATAGCACTTCACTCACTGCTCATAACCCTGCTCCGCTGTATCTCAGGCGTTGTAGCACAACTGGATTGTGCTAGACAATCCAGTTGGGCCCCGATGATGAAGCATGCCACCTACTAGGTAGGTGGGTGAGGGGTTTCCTACACAGCAGTTGTGCTCTCTCTCCTTTCAAAATTGTTTCCCATAATGACAGCGAAAAAAGTTTGCTTTTAGTCATGCAACTTGTCCATTTTGTTTGATCACTAAAGGAGGAAGACAGGGGTGCAATTTAGCGTAATCAAGGACAAGAACAGTTGTTCAATATAGCGTAAAAAATTACCAGTACCTGCCGCCCTAACTTCTTTTAGCAGTGGGGGCATAGATTAGTCCGATTAGTCACACTTTTAGCAGTGTGATCGTTAGTAGTTATTTTGGTACTGTGATTGGCAGCGCTGACGGGGGCAATGGCTGTCACAAGCTGCAGTTGCCTCCTGTTGAGGGCCCGGCACTTATTTTCTTTACAAATTAAGCTACATGTTAAGCACTGTTTCAGATCATGGCAACCCATGGCCTCAGCCAGGAGTGTTTGAGGGTGGTACTCACATTGTCATGGCTCACCATCACGCCCTTCGGCTGCCCCGTTGTCCCGGAAGTGTAGATCAGGGTGCAGCACTGATTGGCCTTCTGGGAGGCGATGATGGCGTCTAGTTCTGCATCAGGAATGGATGATCCCAGCTGCATGAACTCTTTCCACTGTAGACAGAGGAGCACTCGGTAAAAAAAACAAATCCACGGACAAACACTTTTCATGAGATACTCAGAGAGAGAGAGAGAGAGAGAGAGAGAGAGAGAGAGAGAGAGAGAGAGAGAGATAGAGAGACAGAGTGCTTACGGCCTGTTTCTCAAAGGTAAATTTACACTTCATAGTAAGTTTACTAGTTGTGTGTATACACAAACTACACACAGAGTTTTACGACTCTGCACTCCTTAAACTCCTGTGTGCAGAGGTCTCCACACCTGGAAACTCCACAGTGGGGGCAGGGATCTACACAAATATAAGTATATGGAGTTTGTGCTGATGTACCATGAGGCAAGCAGCCGAATGAACGTTTACTTTGTGATGATGAGATCAGTATATTCTTTTACTCAGGTCCAAGGTAGCAGGTAAGATGTTACTCAAGGAGAATGTTATGTATATATATGATATGACCTGTTAAAACTCAATAAAAATATATTATTTTAAAAAGTGTATTTCTTGAACATGCAATAGCGCTTCACCTTTCTATATGAGATTGTATCGCTGCATTTGGAAGTATTAATTAAAAGTGAGTTTTTAAACATGAACTTAGAAACATTTGTGCCCCTTCTTCCTGATGGCAATGTCGATCTGTACTTAGTTTGAGATTTCTGGTGCTCGGCACCGGCACTTAAATGTCAGCACCAGTTCTAGTGGCTGTCCAGCACATGGTAGCGCTGTGGGTCTAATTTTGCGGTGAGCACAACAGCAGTGTTTAATATGTCAATATACATTAAAAAGAATAATACCTGTCACTCACACCTTTATTATAGCTTTGAGTGGCCTGGAATAGTCTGAATTGTCGCACTTGTAGGATTGTGATGACCAGTAGTTGTGTTGGTACTATCAGTGGCAGCGTTGGCAGGGGAAACGGGTGCTGCAGTCTGCAGTGTCCACGTCCAGCGCGACCAGATATCCACAGTTGATGCTGTGTGCTTTTTGGCACTATTTTCCCTGAAATCTTTAAACCTGCATATCGGTTCAACTGATTCGATTTTTGTTGTTTTGGTTTTATTTTATTTTTTACATTGATTCTATTCTTCAAAATTGGTGTTGTATTTCCTTTGTGTTGTATTTTCACTTTATTACTATTTGAAGTACTGCATAAACACTTTACACATCACTTCCCTCAAGCAGTAACCCCATTTCTTACAGACATCCGACCCTAAAGTGGTCGTGGTTACTGTATCATTGGAAGGGACGGTCGTGAGCATCCTGTATCCCTTTAGGTAGGTCCTCTTGATACTGCGCTGTTGGGCAGCCAGAGAAGAGATGGCAGGCGGAGGCTGCTGCTGCTCACCGTGTACAGGTTGGGTCTCTTCTGCTTCACTTCATCTTGGTATTGTACAATGGCCTTGAGATGTGGGAGCTGGTCCTGGACCTGAACAAGACACAAAGTTAAATATTATCAAAGTAATCAAACTGCAATGTGATGAAACAGTAAGAGTCAGGTCCTGGGAAATTATATAGAATAACATCTTGTTTATATTGTTAACTTTCTATTTGTTCATGATCGACACAATGATTTTGATATTTAGTGCTATATTTTTGCATAAACTCTGCGCTAGCTTGGCTTCTAATGAAAGGTACTATGCTAATCTAGGTTTCTCGTGGGTGATTACACTGGGAAAGTTTGATGGCAACCCATGAAATACAGGAGGTAATGTCTGTTCCAAACACTGATCCCTTACAGGCAGTTGTGGGCTAGATTCATGGGACATCACCTATTTTCCCCGCTCTGGATGGTAAGATGTTCCCTCGCATTGTCTGAGGATTAAGGGAAATGTACCAGGAGTGGCCAGAATAGGCCTGGTACTTGACACACCAGTCCCAATATTGAAACAGATAATACCTCACACCTTCACATTGGTGCACACAGTCAATGATCAAACACTTGGGCCAGCTTTATCATACTTTCACGCAACGCAGCAAGACACCTTGCTGTGCTGCGCTGTGTGAAAGGGAGAGGGCAGGGATGTGCCATATTTACCAGTATATGGCACATTCCTGTCATGCTAGTACACAATGTGCTGCATTGCGTCAACACAGGAAACCTTGGTCTGTGGAGCAAGAGTGCCTGCATGGTAGACAAGATCTTTGTAAAGGAGAGGGAAAATTCTTGCACAAAAACAATCCTCAGAGGCATTTTCCTCTTTCTAAGTGTGCTGCAGAATCCTTGAATGGCATCTTAAGTAAACAAAACAAATGCAAACATGCACTCATGTGATAATGAGGTGAAGGACAAAGAGAATCTGCAAGGAAATTATCTCCTGTTAAGGAGATTTGGAACAAAAACTGGAAGAAGACTTAATTACAGGACTTACTATTTGGTGGCTGGCCCATCCGTTCATTACCCTGTCCCCATTGCAGAGGGACTGTCCGCCATAATGACGTACAGTTTAAAAAATGGCTGTATGACCATCCATCCTGATGGGGTGAGCAGACATATCGCGATTTCTCGGATGGCTCTTACCACGTCAGGCTGTCAGAAAGGTTAGTCCATGGAGGTGACGAAGTATGGTCCACCGGCATTTAAATAGCACAGGGACCATTATGTTGTTGTAAGGATACTCCTTACCACCAACATGTAAATCAGACCCTAAATTATGGGACACAACCTCTTTCATTGTCGGAAATATTTCAGGCATCCCTGTCACACTATACAAAGATAAATGGACAGTGGAGTCACTAATGTTGGATGAATATGATCTTTTACCAATTCAACCACTTGTAAAGACTTCCTGGAGAGGAAAGCACAGATAACAGTCATCAAGGACAAGTAATGCAGTCAGAAAAAGAGTCCTCCTTTGGAACTAGAGGAGGCTGTGAAGAGGCACCGGATGGAGGTGGAGCCCCGAGGATGGTACCCACTGCAGCGCCAACCGGTGCACCAGATTTGCAAGGGGATAAGTGGACTGACATCTTCCCCACCGCCTGCCCAGCTAGAGGCAGTGGATGACCAGAAGGATGTTTTGGTGAAAGAGGATCCCACTTCAGAGTTCAGTCCTAAGATATTAGAACTTCATGCCTCTGGCCCCGAATTACAGCTTAACCATCTAGGTATTGACTCAGAAATCAATGGTCAGCTGACTATGTCCCTCTTGTCTTTGAATTTCATCTACGTAGACCTCTTTCATCGACTCTCAGTGAAACGTGACCCCTCTTCTGCACTTGCTTACAAGGGAAGGTGAAACTGCTTAAGCACTATTGACATCCCATTAGGATGCCTGCCACCTCCATGCTTGCTGTAGCACCTCTGTACTGCCAAGTCGATGCAGCTGACATGGTATAGATCACATCATAGCTCATCCGAGGGATCCTGGACATACTGGCCTGACAGCCTCTTTGGTTTCAGAGGATGTAGAAGAAGATGCCATCCATCTGGGGACAGAAACCAATGCAAGTCCCTGGTCTTGGATGGGTCCTACTAGAACCATCATACAAGATAGA
This sequence comes from Triturus cristatus, assembly GCF_964204655.1. Taxonomy (NCBI): domain Eukaryota; kingdom Metazoa; phylum Chordata; class Amphibia; order Caudata; family Salamandridae; genus Triturus; species Triturus cristatus. The sequence goes on from NC_140581.1 coordinate 37,229,320, forward strand.
GGACGCCTTGGAGAAGACACATCAGTCCTCATTACAAGTCGGCTGATAAATCGCAAACTGTGCGGAAATTCAAGTTTCCACACATATCAGAACTTTGACTTTTGTGTTAAATAATGCCAGGTCTAATCTGTCAACATTTATCGGAAGACAAATGTGTGGTAAATACTAGAGTAATCACACATCTGCATGTAAATTCCAAACAAAGTGTTTCATTTGTGATGACTACCTCATGCGATAAAGGCCAACTGGTAACAAGAATCACAGACTTTTAGTAGCTGGTCTGTTGGGCTTTTATCCCTTCTTGAGTGTCACTGCCAATGTGGAGAACTTGACTCTACACACAAACCTAGACACCACATACTGCAGTGTTGATTAGGTAAGTGGCTTTTAGATGTGGGCTACAGTCATTGGGTTGGTATAAAGGAGGTGATTTGGGTGAATGGTGCACAGTGAGAACAATGTTTCTTGCAAAGGAAGGAGGAGGGGATGCGTACTGTTAAAACTAGGAGTCTGATGTAAGGTTCCTTTCCGAAGAGAAGGATGTGCACATTACACACTGGTTTGCAAGAGTGATGCTATCTACAATGAGGCTTCGTCTTTAATAAGATGCATCACAAATTATTCATTCAAAAAAGACTAAGTTAACCTGCTTGATGAATATTGAATAGGTAGATTGCAATTTATGACCCCTCTGATTGGCGGCAAATGCAGGTATGGACTCTTTCAAGGGATCACAGACTCCCTGTTTTTGTATTCCCAAATAGAAAACATTTGTGTGTACACACTGCAACAGCACAATTGGTTTATTACATCATACCTCACATTTCAATGTTTATAGTTTCATACATGGGCATTTACCTTGCATGTTCCCTTTGAGAGAGTTGCATTTCGGTATAAATTTATTTTCGTCAGTTGCTTGTAGATTAAGCAAATGTCTTCCCCCTACTGCATTGGCACTCAGCAAGTATTTACTCCAGGGATTGTACAGCGGATTCCGTTTTGAGTCCATTGACCTAAGAGTCCCTTTCATTGCTCAAGTATTTACAGTGCTTTTACTTCAACCCCAAAAATATACCCTCAAGATACCTTAGAGTGGAGGGGTTCTGCTGGTTCAACTTTACTTGCTGCACTTGCACAGAAAGTCTTGCTGCTAGGAATAGGTGAGGTCTCCTGGTTTACCTTATACAATGCAGGTTCTTTTGAATAAACACTCCCTTTAACTGATTTGTTGGATATAATTCATAAACGTTAGGAAGCAGGTGGCCCTTTCCACAATATCATCTGGCCTATAGAATGAGTTATTGGAAATTGTTAGGCCACTCTCTTCACCAGAGGTCTGACTGGTGGAGCTTTGCATCATGCTCCAGTAATGGAGGAGCTTGGTGCTGCTTCTCAAGCTTAAGGTGGATTGTCAGAGAAGACAATGTGCTATTGGTAGAATAGTTAATTTTGATCTCTTAGCCATGACATGGCATTCTAAGAATGAACCTTCCCTTTTGTAAAAGCATAATCTACTGAATGATAAGTTATAAAAGGTTGGGGTGACTGAGACGTTGGCCTGGTATATGCTGTCCACTAGTTATAGTGGGCACCCTGTACCGGTCCAAACAACCCCTTATTGGTTATAGGTTAAAGACAACCTTTATTGAAAGCTATCCTAGTGGTAGCTATGGAGAGCAGCCTTCAGGCCAAGTCTTGAAGGAATGTAAAGCAGCTTGTTTTACCAGTCTATAATCTCTTGAATGGCTAAATGAACGACAATCACACAAGGTATATATATAAAATATATGTATTTATTTCTAAACATACCCTCCTAGTCTCTTTATGAGGCTAGAGGTCTAAAACACATAAGTTACACTTCAAATATGACAGTAAAATAGCACAAATACACGTCAAGCCCTAGGGGCGAGCCAAACCATATACTAAAATAGTGGTATAAGAACCACGACTTAACTAGACACAAGGCCTACAGCCTGTAGAATCGCTGGGAACCCAAGGAACCACCCACGGTAGTGACACAGGGAACCCACGGGGGCCTTGTTGAGTGTGAGAATACACCCGCGAGCTCCCGTTAGCTTCTATAGGGAAAGTTGCGGTTAGATTTTTAAAGATTAGGGACACTAAGAAACGAACTAGGACCAAACCCTTGGGGACTTAGGAAGTTCTAGGGTAAACACCCACGGGAGCACCGGAGTACTCGTGTTACCTCACACAGGGAAGCCGGGTGCATAGGTGTCAAATGGTGTCGGGTCGTGTCGTCGATTTCAATGGGAGCTGGCAAAGAAGTGCTGCTGCCGGGAAGATGCGAAGTGTCCGAAGAGATCCAAGCCTGGATCGAAGATGAGAAGAAAGTGAAAGCAGAGGGGACAGAGTCTGGGTCACTTGCCAGTGACCAGGAGGATGATAGGCAGATGCCGACCGATGTCGGGTGTTTCAGGTGAAGAAGGTGAAGCTTGACTCTGCAGCCATGAGGACCAGGAGGCATTGAGGACAACCAGGAGCTGGATCTGAGCTGTCCCACAAAGGATGTCGAGTGTTGAAGTGTCGGTGCCCGGATTGTACACAACAAGCCTTGGCAACAGCAACCCATGCAGAAAGGAGAAAGATGCTTGGGTGCAGACCAGCAAGGTCTGAGGGACTCACCACTTGGTTGGGAGTCAGGGCACATCTGGAGCAACCAGGGAAGCCCAAGGAAAATCAAAGTTACCCCCTCAGGAACCCACCAGTCGACAGACCAGGGATCGCAAAGGGACCTCGAGAGGAATAACAAAATGGCGGCCCACGGGTCACTCAGGGTGACTAGGCCAACAATCTTTGGTGGATTGTCTGCTTGAGGTGGAGGCTATAAGTAATCCTAAGCACGACTTCAAAAGACATCGAGAAGTCAATGCACTTGCAAAAGTGCACGGTGACCAGGAGTTCCGGTTCCACACTACTAACGAGGGCTGCAGGTCTAAGCTTTGCTGGAGACTCAGGTTGGCCTCTGAGATGTCTGAAAATCCTATTCCTGGGCTTCAAATACTTCGCAGTCCAGCAGGAGCTTCAGAAATACAGACCGGCAAAATGCTTTGTAGGTGCCTGCCAAGCAGGGGAGTCACTCCTTGACCCCAAGGGAGATTTCTTCAGTCCTCTAGTCTTTAGTAGAGCGTCGAAGTTCCAGGATTCAGCTTCAGAGTTTTGTCCAGGGATATCTAAAGTTCTGGTTACAGAGGTTCCTTACTTATACCTAAGGAAGGGGTTGGACTAGCTCTGGGGACCCACCTATGGGAGGGTTTGCAAAGAGGGGTAGCTACACCCATTTTCTTTGTCCAGTTTTGCACCAGACCAGGGGCTGGAAGCCCCTGAACCAGTTTGAGCTGGACTATGCACAGGGACACCAAATGTGCCCCCAGTGCAGGACTTCAAAGGACTCTGAGAGTGCTCCCACCCAGCCCCAATACACATCATCCTGTCTGGGAGGTGGTTACACCTCCCTGTGACAGGAAAACTATTGTCTAGGCCTCCCCTGCTGGAGTTTTGGTCAGCAGCAGGAGGCCAGATCTGTGTCTGTGGCTGCAGCATCCATTTTGTGATGCCAGGGCTTCGATTTCTACCAGGTATGCCAGTACTGCCATGTCTCTCCCTCTAGAAGGGTGGGATCATATCCTCACTTCAAAAACTGACGTGGGGGTATAATTTCAAGGTGTTTGACACCAAACACAACATGTTTCCGTGCAGCCAGTCCAAAGTTAGCATTAACCGTTTAAGATATAATGCACTTAAGAGTATATGGTTGCACCACTGACAACCCTGGATAAGAGATTCCGAAGGCTGCAGAGGGGCTCAGCTCATGCCTGGGCACCCTCTCACATATAACCAAGCACTCTGCCTTTAGGATTGTTAAGGCCATAGGGTTGACTGATAGGTTACTATGTGCAGTGATAGGTGAGATATAGTGAACCTATACCTCAGTAAGGGATGCATGCACCACCTTACCCAGGCTGCAGTAGCAGACCTGTGGTGTCATTTTGTGTGGCTTTCCAGGAGTGGCATAATACATGCTTCAGCCCCTAGTAGGCCTCTGGGGTACCTATGCCCTGGGTACATAGTATACCATATACTAGGGACTCACAAGGGTACCTCAGGATCCAATCTGTGGTGTACCTAAAGTACATGCAATCAATATAGAGAGGAAGCAGCTAGGTTGGGGCCCTGAATAGCAGTGTCCCAGCCAGACTAAAGTCGAAAACAGTGAAACAGCAGAAAAAATTGGGTGTTAACATGTGAAGCAGATCCTACTCTCCTACAGTGACCACTGTGAGAGTCCGCTAATTTTCTTTATGGCGCTAGTAGTCCCTGCAAATCATGTCTTATTGTCCATGATACAGCATGAGAATGAGGTAAAGTGGTCAACTCACCTGTAGGATTTTTTCCAGTTGATGGTGATTCTCGACCACAAGAACGTTGGCTTCACTGTTGCTGGCAACATACTGGCAGGCTTCCGCTGAGCTTGTGGTATAAATTCCAGCAGGAAAACCTCTGGACACAAAAGAGAGAGAGACAGCCTGAAATCCACGATTTTCATTTATTAAGCTGCTCATGTAGCACAGGGGAGAACATCAGGGCTGCCTTCTTCCCTATTCAGTGTCTCTCTAATGACATCCCCCAGGTTCAAGGCAAAATGAGTCAAGGTGGCACACAGCATGTCTTTTACACAGTGCCTCCCCCCTCAAAAAATATCACTGTACTTCAAAAACAAGAGGAGAAGGTAGTGGTGAATAAATCACGGGCTTTCCATTATTTGTAAGAACTCCCCTTTTACTCTGTAAATCAAGAACTTCAATTGTTCTTGTAGCCATTTCAGTTCTAAAAATGTGTCTTCTCTCCTTCTGTCAATTCTAATATTCACTAACTTCTGGCACTGAGTGGTGAAACGAGCAACGTTCAGAAGAATAGCTCAGCTAACAACAAGTCCTTATATGTACAAGATTGAATATGCTACTTACCAGTATGCATCTGTTCTTGGCATGTAGGGCTGCTGACATTCATATCTGTGCATAGATCGCCGCCTAGTGTTGGGTCCGGATGTTTGCACGTTGTTGTCTTCGAAGTATCCTTGGATAGGTGACTCCTCCCCTGGACTACAGTGCGCATGGGCATCCTCTCCATCCTCAGATTGTTTTTCGCCATTGTGGCAGTGATGGAGTAGATACAGAAAGTGATGACCATGCTTACAGTAATTCTGAGAGCTGCAGCTGCTACAGGCGCCGGGGAGGAGGGAGGGCGATATGAATGTCAGCAGCCCTACATGCCAAGAACAGATGCATACTGGTAAGTAGCATATTCAGTTCGAGGCATGTGGGCTGCTGAATTCATATCTGTGCATAGAATGTATAGCAGTGCCCTCTATTAGCGGCGGCTACCAGTGCCAGCTGCAGCGGTCTGAAAAAGGGTTTTGAGAACAGCCTGTCCTACAGCTGCCTGCTGTTTTGATTGCACATCTACACAATAGTGTTTGGTAAACGTGTGTGTAGTGGACCAGGTGGCTGCTCTACATATATCATGCAGGGGAATATTTCCTAGAAAAGCCATGGAGGCCCCTAACTTACGTGTTGAGTGGGCTCGTGGGGGAATAGTTAATGTGCGTTTTGATAACAAATTTGGATACACTTAACTATCCATCTGGCTATCCCTGCTTTGGAGATGGCGTTACCTTTGTGGTGTGGGGCAAAGGCAACGAACAGTTGTTTTGTCTTCCTAAAGGGTTTGGTCCTGTCGATGTAATACATGAGGGCCCTTTTTACATCTAGTGTGTGAAGTGCCCTTTCCGCGACAGTTTGTGGGTTTTGGAAGAAAACGGGCAGTTCAATAGTTTGATTCATGTGGAACTGCGATATTACCTTGGGCATGAATTTGGGGTTGGTACGTAGTACGACCCTGTTGGCATGAACCTGTATAAATGGCTCTTGAACTGTTAGTGCCTGGAGTTCACTAACTCTTCTTAAAGAAGTGATCGCTACCAGGAAGGCTACTTTCCAGGTGAGGAATTGAATCTCGCATGAGTGGAGAGGTTCAAAGGGTGGACCCATCAGGCGTGTGAGGACCAGGTTGAGGTTCCACATTGGAGCTGGTGGGTGGCTTGGTGGAATAACTCGTTTGAGTCCTTCCAAGAATGCTTTGATGGCAGGCACTCTGAATAGAGAGAGGTGCTGCCTGGTTTGTAGATAGGCTGATATTGCAGTCAAATGGACACGTATAGAGGTGTACGCTAGATTGCATCGGTATAGGAGGTAACAAATGATGTTTTGGATGGATGCGTCCAGCGGGTTAATGTCATTATTACCGCAGTAAATAACAAACCTTTTCCATTTGGCTGCATAGCAAGCTCTTGTAGTGGGTCTTCTGGCCTCCTTGATGATGTCCATACAGTCAGGTGGCAGGTTGAGGTAGCCAAACTCTAGGACTTCAGGAGCCAGATCGCCAGGTTCAGCTGTTGCGGATCTGGGTGCTGAATCTCTCCATGGTTCTGCGTCAAATGCTCGGGTTTGATCCGCAGCCTTTGATGCGGCACCACGGAAAGTTCGAGGAAGGTGGTGTACCATGGCTGGCGTGCCCACGTAGGAGCAACTAGGACGAGTGTCAGGGAGTGTTGTCTGAGTTTGCGAGCCACCAGCGGTATCAACGGTGCTGGGGGAAAAGCGTACGCAAATCTGCCGGACCAGTTCATCCATATCGCATTGCCCTGCGACTGCGGATGTGGGAACCTGGCGGCAAAGCTTTGGCATTTTGCGTTTTCGCTTGTGGCGAACAGGTCTATCTCTGGATGACCCCACTGCTGGAAGTACGGCTGGAGTACTGATGGGTGTAACTCCCACTCGTGCATCTGGTGGCTGTGTCTGCTGAGCAGATCCGCCATTTGGTTGTCCTTGCCGGGGAGGTGTTCCGCCATGAGGAACATGTTCCTCTGAATGGCCCACTTCCACATGCTCTGAGCCAGATGAGACAACTGTGGAGAGTGCGTCCCTCCCTGCTTCTGTATGTAGTACATTGCGGTCATGTTGTCCGTCCGGATCAACACGACCTTGTTGCACAGATGTACTTTGAATGCCTTCATGGCTAGGAAGATTGCCATCAGTTCCAGAAGGTTGATGTGCATTTTCTTCTGTTGTGTCGTCCATAGTCCCTGCACTGTGTAGTGGAGTACATGAGCTCCCCATCCCTGGAGAGACGCGTCTGCTGTCAGTACTATTTGTGGAACAGGCTCCTGGAACGGTCGACCCTTGCAAAGGTTTTGTGGATTCCACCAATGCAGAGAGTTGTATGCCCGACCGCTCACCAACACTAGGTCTTTCAATTGTCCTTGAGCCTGATTCCACTGACGTGCCAAGCACTCCTGAAGCGGGCGCATATGTAGTCTCGCGTGTGGGACTATGAAGATGCAGGAGGCCATCATGCCTATCAACTGCATGAACACTCGCGCCGGAAGGGAGTGTTGAGGTTTGAACTTTGAAATCAGCATTTGCATGCTGTTGATTCTCACCAAATTTGGCTGAGCTGTGGCCGCCAGAGTGTCTATAGTCGCACCTAGGTACTGTTGTACGTGTGCGGGCTGTAGATGGGATTTTGGGTAATTTAGTGAGAACCCCAGACTGTGAAGGAGGTGAATGGTGCGGGACATGTGGCTGGCACATTGCTGGGCTGACTTTGCTTGAACGAGCCAGTCGTCCAGGTAAGGGTAGACGTGTATGTGCTGCCTCCGTAGATGTGCCGCCACAGTAGCTAGGCACTTTGTAAACACCCTTGGTGCCGTTGTCACGCCGAAGGGAAGGACTCTGAACTGGTAGTGCTGCCCTTGAACAGTGAACCTGAGGTATTTTTTGTGTGATGGGTGAATGGGTATGTGGAAATACGCATCCTTGAGGTCCAGTGTGGCCAGAAAGTCTCCCTGCTTGAGCAGCGGGAGGACTTGCTGTAGAGTGAGCATGTGAAAATGCTCGGAAAGAATGTATCTGTTTAGGGGTCTCAGGTCTAATATAGGTCTGAGTGACCCGTCCTTTTTCGGTATTAAAAAGTACAGGGAGTACACCCCCGTACCTTGCTCTTGGACGGGTACGACCTCTATTGCGCCTTTTAGAAGCATACTGTGCACCTCCTGCTGTAAGAGCGTTAAGTGCTCTGAGGACATAGGACGGTTTTTTGGAGGTATTGTGGGTGGAGTGGAGGTTAGTTCTAGACAGTAACCGTATTTGACAATATCTTTGACCCACCTGTCCGTGGTGATGGAGTTCCACGTGGACAGGAACCTTTGTAGCCTTCCCCCGACAGGTGTTATGTGGTCGGGAGGAAGGGAGAGGGCGTCACTGCTTGTTCTTGGGGGAGGACCTGGTGTTGCCGTAGCCGCGTCCTCTGCCCTTTGTTCTGGAGCCACGATATCCACCCCGGGTGTTTTTATCGTAGGTGGTTTGGGTATTGCCTTTGCTGTATGTCTGCTGTGACCCCTGCCCTCTACCTGCTCCCCTATTTCCGGGGCGACGAAAGGAGCTGCTCCGAAAGGACTGAGTCTGGAGAGCCCCCATGGACTTCGCAGTGTTTGTGTCCTTCTTTATTTTCTCAAGGGCCGTGTCAACCTCCGGCCCGAATAAATAGTCGAGGTTGACAGGTTGGTTCAGTATATAATTTTGCACCTCAGGTTTGAACCCGGAGATTCGTAACCAGGCATGTCGTCGCAGCATGACGCTTGTATTTATGGCCCTGGCCGCCGTGTCTGCGGCATCTAGTGCACACTTGATGGAAGCATTTGTGAGTAGCTGTCCCTCTCTGATAAGAATTTCTGCACCTTCTTTGAACTGGTCAGGGAGATGTTGGAGTAGTTGCTCCATTGTATCATAGTGCGCTCTATCGTAGCGAGCGAGGAGCGCTTGAGTGTTGGCTATGCGCCATATGTTGGCAGCCTGTGCGGCAACTCGCTTGCCAGAGGTCTCTAAAACCTTGGACTCTTTGTCCGGGGGAGGAGCGTCACCTGTTGATTGAGAGTGTGCCCTCTTGCGAGCATTCGCAACGACAATGGAGTCGAGAGGTAATTGGCCTCTGATGTAAGTAGGGTCCCCAGGTGCTGATCTGTACTTTTTGTCGATCCTGGGGTTTATCACCCGTGCCCTGGTGGGTTCCTTGAAGATGTCCTTGGCTGGTTTGAGGACTCCTTTCAGCATGGGCAGAGTCTTTACATGCCTTTCCGAGGAAGCGAAAGTGTCCATAAGGAAGTCGTCTTCCACGGTGTCAGAGTGAAGCTGCACGTCATGATTATTTGCAGCACGTTCAATAAGAGCGTTGAACGCTGCAGTGTCCTCTGTCGGAGATGTTTTCGCTCCATAGAGTTGAGGGTCCTGTGCATCTAGAGGTGCACTGGGGTCTGCAGGGTCGCCCCAAGTTTGATCAGGGTCCTGTTGGTCATCGGGGTCCATGTCTCCGTGGTAAGGGACTTGGTCATCCATATAGTCTGCCAACGCATCCGTGTCGGAGTGTGTGGGAGAGAATGATAGTGGGTCTTGGTAGGGCGAGTCAAAAGATTCGCAAAGCACAGGTTCTGAGTCCACAGGCAGCTTTCTCTTTAGTGGGATCCTGAAAGGGTCCAAGGGTGGCTCTGAAGTTATCCTCCGGTCATGGATAACCATCCTGCCGGTGTTGGCGTCGATGTAACGTGACGGAGACGTCTCAGCAGGTGTAACCGTGGTGTGGGTGACCCGTGTCCTGAGTTGGAACATTTTCGGGATCGTGGATGGCGGCAGGCCAAAAGTTATGTTGGCTGGCGCCGAAGAGGCTGTTTGAGCTTTTAGTGGGCCGGAGCCCGATGTGTCCTGGAGGACCGCTTGGGTTTTGCTGCTTTGTGCCGCAACGGTTCGCACTTGCAGCGCTTTCGAGGCCTTAGCGCCGACCAGGTTCGTAGAGGTGGCCGTGGACTTTTTCGGCGCCGGTGGGTCATCGGGTCGAGGGGCGGAAATGGCCGTCGACGTCTTCGATGCAGGAGGCTTCGGTGTTGCCGTGGAAGCGACGTGAGACGCAGCAGGTGGTATGACCTTTGGTTTAGGAGTCGATGGCGTCGGCGCCGAGAGCCGAGCAGGTTTGATGGCACCGAGGGCCTTTTTCCGAATGCCGACTCCGGCGTCGGCCGCTTCAAGTTCGGCACCGAAGTCTCGCTTGGTGCGCTCGGTGCCGATGCGTGTCGCTGGCGTCGAAGGTGTGGAAGGCCTCGATCCGACTAGCGCCACTTTCGGTTTCGGTTTCATTTGTACCGGTGCAGCTTTCGGTTTCGGTTTGGTAGAAGGGAAACCAGCCGGTGTAGGTAATAATGGCTGCCGCTGAACGTCCGAGGCCGGGCCCGAGGGCGGGGCCGAAGAACCGCGGGATAGGTCTCGGGTAAGGCCCGAAGGCGATCCCTCGACCGGAGCCATAGACTGTGGCACTGGGCCCTCGTCAGTCTGAACGGGTAGGCCTTGCTCGTCATTGGAGCTACTCTCTTCGGCCCCTAAGGCCTCATCGTCGTCTCCTACCTCGGCGTTGTCTTCATCTCTGCGAAAGAGTGATTCGTCGACGTCGTCCGAACCGGAGTCATGTTCGGAACCAGGATTGGAGGGTAGGATTTCCAACTCCTCGACATCTTCGGCGTTGAAGATGTCTGCCGGGGCCGGTGCCGCGTGCTGCGCTTCGAGTCTCGCCGCTCGATGATTCCGTAGAGTCTTCTTGGAACGGAACCGGGCACAGGCCATGCATGTCGATTCGTCGTGGTCCGGCAACAAGCATTTGTTGCACACCGGGTGGACGTCGATATGGGGATATTTCGCATTGCATACCGGGCACCTCTTGAATGGTGTCCTCGACTCCATCGTCGGTGTCGTCGATGGTCAGGTAAAAAGCGAAAAGTTGTTTCCGAAGTTAGTAAGCTAACAGGTAGGGTCGAAACCGATCGAGTGAACAGTACCGACGCGAACTAAAGGCCTTTTGGCCTCGACTAACTTTTTCCTAACTGGAGTTAGGATAGCACATCCGAACCCAATGGCGGAAAAAAACAATCTGAGGATGGAGAGGATGCCCATGCGCACTGTAGTCCAGGGGAGGAGTCACCTATCCAAGGATACTTCGAAGACTCTTCCAGGACAACAACGTGCAAACATCCGGACCCAACACTAGGCGGCGATCTATGCACAGATATGAATTCAGCAGCCCACATGCCTCGAACAATAGGGTAATGAGTTCAGTCCAGTGCAAAAAGTGTTCTCTAAGGTGATGGTTACCCAACCATTCACCATTAATGTACTATAAATGAATACATAATGTAAAAGGCACCTCTCCAAATCCAGGAAACAATTAAGGTATTTAACCCCTTCAGCGCGGCGCGGATTTCCGCGCCACGCTGAAGGTTCTGAGCGCGGGCGGGGCCATGACGGAACGGTTCCGTCATAAGCACAGCCCAACCGACGTGCATGACGGAACCGTTCCGTCATCGGCGTCGAAGCGGTTAAAAGTAGAATATTAAAAAAGAGCCGAATTAGATTGGACGACTATTTTGAACACTGCTGCTTGTTTTATGGGCTTCTTTTGCACTGAAGTCAAGGAAAGTCAGATTTGACCAGTCTACAGTGTTCATCTGCTTTGAAGGTGTGGCCTAATAGTGCCGCTGTCTCTGAGACCTAGGGAGTGATTAGGATGACCCTAGCGGTAACGGGACCACCCGCCAGCCATGCGGCGGTACCGCCACCCCAATCATCATGCGACTGCTACCGCGGTGGTCGCATAAGGCATCTTCAACATAGCGGCGGGTGCTGCTGGCTGCAGCCCCCGACGCAATGGTGGAGATGCCATGTTGTGCATTGCCATGCACAACGTGGCAGGCACCACCGGCGCCTGCCACCTGTGCATGGCAATGTAGGGGGGTACCATAGGTACCCCCCAAGTGCAGCCCCCCATCCCTCACCCCTCCCGGGAGCCTGCACAGGGCCCCCAATGTAAATCCCCACCAGCCTTTCAAGCCTTGAATGCCCGACATTCTAATATGGATGGCGGTGCCTGCTAGGCACCGCCACCATATTGTGGCCCAAGTCCACCCAGCCGGCAATCGGAGCAGTTGCCGATTGGTGGAAAAGCGGCGGACCCACTTTGCGTCTGCTGCGATACCCCCGCCATTATAATATGGCAGAGGGTAAATCGGGTGCCGGCCCGGCGGTGGCGATCCCCCCGCCATCCCAATCAACCCCCCAGTGTTCAACCTCAACAGTTACATAATATTTAGAATATCAATCCCAGGAGACTTGTCTCGCACCTCATGCTATTGGCTGTTTGATGCATCATTCAGCCTCCTATGGTGGACTTTACATTGCAATGTATGAGGGACTAATTTACATCACAAAAGTATGCTGAATCATCACACATTGAGTTCTTTGTCTCATAAATCCATTGTAAATACACACATAGATAAGATTCTAACTTAAAACAAAACAAAAGACTAGACAAAGCTTTAGATTTGGCTTGAATGTGGTAACACATGAAGACAGAGGCATGTAGAAGTGAAGTTGGGTACATTAACAAATTAAAGTTGAGCCTGTTAGCTTTGCCACTAGTGGTAGAGTTCTGTATGGGAGAGGGGTAAAGAACGCTGATGTATTAAAGGTAGAGCTCTGCTTTATGGCATTTATTTTTTGGATTTTCCCTCTCTATTTATTGATATTTATTTTTGCTAATTTGATCTGTATTTATCCATATTTATTTTGTGCTTAGTGTAAAAATTGAGGTTTAAATGCTTATATTTCCACGTTTATTTAACTGACAAATGTTTACTCAAGTTCATACGTCTTTATTTCGATATTATTTCATCATAAAAGACATGCAATAAAACATTCCACTCATGACTAAAAACTCCAGATGTCAAAATTACACAGAATATTAAAAAATCAGGAAAATAAAATAAAATACATACAAGAGTTAATTAGCACAAATCATCACTAATAAGCGGAGTTAAACATATTATACACAATGCAATAGGATTAAAAGGTATTAAAAATGTTGGTTAAAGACGTGTTAAAAATATGTACTTGCTATAAGGGGCTATTTAGCCACTATTGCAATGTTGACTGGCTCTAATGATCCATGTCCAACCCAGAAATTTTGCAACTGCTATGACCACTGGAATCGATGCATTAGTCCTTAAGAGCCATAATGCCTCCTGGCTCACCCGAGTTTTCATGTTTTTACAGATGGGTTTGAGCCATTTTCCTCGGGGGCTGAATAGGATGGGCAAACAAAAAATACATGGCCTATGGACTCTTTTTTATCCCTACACCAAGGGCAGTACTCATTCGTCTGGCCACGCCATGTAGATGTAAAGGATCTCGCTGGAAGTGACCCCACCCTAAACTGATGGTATAGTTTTCTGTCACAGCTCTTTACTATTACATCCCAATACTCCTCTAAAGAGGGAGTGATCTTGTGTTCCAGGAATCTACCAGAAAGAGAAGTGGGATCTGTCTGGACTATATGTTGATAACGTATAGTCGCCCAGTACTGTTCTTTAAAATCCTTTTTTGAAGGAAAAATGCTATTACCGGGATCCGACCATAACTGATCATGGCCCATGTTTACCAGTATCGATCTCACATTTCTAAACCAAGGGATGTTAGCAGATCCCAAAATGGATCTAACATCTAATATCTCCTTTGCAAAAGTAGCAATTTCAGGTGTTGACCAGATCCTTCTCCACAGAGCAACGGATCTAAACCGTGCCACTTCGTCAATGGGGTAACAACCCAGGTCTAGTAACAAGGGCTTCAAGGGACTAGATTGGGGCAGGCCAATTAGGTTACGTAGAAATTTATTTTGGACTTTAACCAAGGAGGACAAGTCTGAAGAGCCCCATAAATCTGCACCATACAGGATTGCTGAACTTATTTTAGCATTATAAATTCTTAATGCAGGGCCAATCCTTTTGGTTGTAGAGGTTCTTTGTTCCTTGATTAAGGTACCAGATAGTTGGGCAAATTTCAATGACAGGACATCAACCTGTGGTTTCCATCTTAACTTATTTTCAAGTACAATCCCTAAATATGTCAGAACTTCCACTTGTTCTAGTTCGACACCATTCATCCTAACGTGACCCTTCTGTGGCTTATTTCTAGTAAACACCATACATTTTGTCTTGCTGACATTGACTTGAAGGTCGTTGTCTTTACAAAACTCTACAAACTTATTTATGGCGAGTTGGAGCCCCTTTTGATTCTTGGATAGAATGAGGGTATCATCCGCAAAGATGAGAAGTGGGAATTTGGTGCCACCTAAAATAGGGGCATCAGTGGGAGTGTCTACAAAGTACTGTACGACCCGGTTGATAAATAACAAAAACAGTGTCGGTGCAAGGACACATCCCTGACGGACGCCACGGGTGACTGGAAACCTCTCTGTTGTCTGTCCTTGCCTGCCCCATCTCACCTGGGCAAAGTTAGCCTCGTGTAGTCTTATTATTATATCCAGGAGTGCTAACGGCATTCCCATGTTCCTTAGGGCAGCCCATAGCTTTTCTCTTGGTACGAGGTCGAATGCAGACTTTAAGTCTACAAACGCTGCGTAAATAGTTCCACCGCCCAAGGTCACCACCTTCCAATATATAAGAAGGAATCTAAACACCTGATCAATTGTACTGACACTGGGTCTAAATCCTGCTTGCATAGGAGATAATATATTCTCAATCTCCATCCATTCAAGGATTTTAACCAACACCATCCTAGCTACAACTTTCTGAATTGAATCTATTAGACTTATAGGGCGATCATTTTCCGGGGCCGAGCGTTCCCCCTTCTTAAATATAGGTAAAATTTCCGCCCCACGCCATGAATCCGGAATTTGGGCACCACTTGCAATGGCATTAGCTATAAAAGTGATATAAGGGACCCAATTCAATAAATCAAATTTGAATAAGTCGGCCGGGATACAATCAATGCCAGGGGCTTTACCTGCTTTAATCAAACCCAGTGCAAACTCTGCATCAGTATTCTCAAAAACTATAGGTGGACAGATCAGTGATTCACTTAAAGAAAGAGCAGGTAAGCCACTCACAGTTTCTGTTTCACTACCCCTAAACTGGTGCTCAAAATATTCTACCCACACTTCTGGCGAGACAAAATTCATCGGGATCTGGCAGTCCTGGTTACTACCCCATTTGACTATCTGCCAAAACTTGGTCTGGTCCTTTGATTTACTGGCTTCATACAAGTCCAGCCAATGCAAATCCTCCCATTCTCTCCTTGACTCTCTTTGTACCTTTTTATACGCAAGCCTTGCCATCCTAATTTCTGGTACATCTCTAGATTTTAAGGCTTTAATCAGGTGAGTATGTGCCTGTCTACAGGAATTATTATACCATTTTTTTCCTGTTTTTTGGGACCTTTAAGTTCATGGGTTTAAGACTTGTAGTAAAAAGACATTTTAAGACACCAAAGAGCTTGTCATGCTGACCAATTATGTACGATAATTGGTTCAACGGGTCAACCAGAGCTTGCATTGCAGATAAAGTGGAAGAGACCTCTAAAGAAGTTTTGTCTAATATCATAGGATCCTCCACTATCCTGCTCCACCTAAGCCTTCTACTGTCGTTTGTTAGAATTGCCTCTGCAGTTGTACACTCAGTCGGAATTAATCTCCTTAGGCAGTCCTTTAGATTTAGACCAAGCACTAACGGGTTATGGTCGCTCTCAGGTCGAGCCATTATTAACATATCCTCCAATAGCACCCAGTACTCGACCCCGATTAAGATATAATCAATTCGACTAGTACTGGTGCCGTTGTCAAATGTGGCCGGCCTTCTTTATCAGAATGTGATCGGCCATTAACCGCTCTCAACCCCCACTCAAGACACAAACCCATCCATTGTAGTGCAGCCTCTGTCCCTCGCTTAATCGGTTTTAGTTCGAGGGGAGGGATATTCCATTGCACATCTTCTACAGCAAATATGTCCACTCCCTCATATTGGAGTGGTTCGAAGGTACAATTAAAATCCCCCGCCACTACCACGAACTTATCCCTACCGATATTATTAAGGAGGAGAACTAATAATCTAATAACCAGCGGACTACGTCCCCCAGGGAGTCCGCGAGCATATATGTTGACAATAAAAATCTCCTGGAGGTTGGGACTCGTCAGCATAATCCCAAGAATATCAGGAGTATCCACTAACACTTCATTGATCCTATAACTGTGTGGAAATATGGATTTTTATGATCAGTTATGTCCCCTATCTTGGACCCCAACGGTTTCATGTATAAATCATAAGTACATGTATGTTTCCTCCAGTTCCAGTTATGAAGACGCAAACACATGTGCGTCCACCGTCAACATGTCCTCTTTCAGATCCGCCATGAATGGGCCGGATATTCTATTCCTAAGTATGAAAGGCCACCGGCTTTATATGGTTCACTTATCCCATTTTACAGTCCAGGCGAGTAGGCCCTGATTCTGCCATCAAGCCTTTTTCTGCCTTCTGCCTCTGAAAGCTCCAGTCTGAGCTCGCATCTGTATCCATGAACTTTGTCCTACTCCCTGCGCGGCTAACGGTGCCTGACTCGACCTGTCTGCTTGCCAAAAACTGTATTTCACCTTCAAGATTATCTGCTCTGCTCCGCTCTTCACCCAATGCATTCCTGTCTAGTAGTTTAAGTAAACATTCTTTCAGCTACCGAGCAAAAGGCCCGGCTTCTCTGTCTTTATGCAAGTAATTCATAGCCCTGTTACTATGGAAGATTTCTGCCCTCGCATCTAGTGTAGACACTTAGACGCTTGTACACGCACTAACAGTCAGTATAGTCAGTATAGAATAAGATTCTATCCTAAGAGACCTTTCTTTTTGGATAACACAGTTCTTTAAACATAGGATGTTAGATATGATTTGGGATTAGGTTGACATAACCCCAGACTTCTGTCTCCACATGTAGAGCTAAATGTCAAGTCCCCTTCACCCCCTAGTTGCACGTCAATCACACGTCATGCTGCTGCGTGCGCATCTCTGCCAAGTAGTTCTGCTGACATTGCGAAATTCTTCCGTGGAACCACCCATTTATGACATCATATCCAATGACGTTCTTTAAGTTACGCCCAGTTACACCCATTTTAGTTATGCATGTATGTTCTTATCTTTGTTATCAACTGTTACGCCTCCTGCATCTGTTTCACTGTAATGCCTATTGTATAAAAATGATTACTTGTCAATAAAGTTTGTTCTTCACTTCCTGAACCTTCGTGGTGATGGAATATGGAGTCCATCGATTCGAATTGATTTTGGAATAAAGCCCGTTCCGAACCTCTAATACCACGGATTCTGCCTCTTATTTTACTGAGCTATTATTATAGATTTTCCGCATCAAATTAAGTTCCGGTAATTAAATTATTTACCACATATATGGCGCCCGAATAGGGACACTTTCTCATCTCACGCGCCGGAGGTGCGTTGCAGGCCCGGTCTCCTGCCACAGCTGGACGGACAACAACGCGTACCCACAGGATTTCCTGTATCTCCCTCCTGCCGAGCGGGGGTAACTGAGGCTGCGATCAACACCCAGACGAGGCGGTGAGAAGTGTGAAGTATCCCGACCAGAGCCTAGCTGAGAGAGCAAGATCCGAGGTATACAGAGGCCCACCAGGTTCCGAAGTTTCGAGTCGAGTCCAGTCCAGTCCGAGTCCAGTTCAGTTCAGTTCAGTTCCGAGGCTTTCCGTTCCGAGCTACCCGGTGAGTACCATTGTCGGGGAGGCGTTCTGACGTGCACATAGGTTGTGCCGATCAAGACGGGTTTGGGTACACAAATCCGGTCTGCACTGTTTCAGCAGTGTATCTGTACTGTTTAGCAGTAGATCAAGTATGTCTAGTATATAATCCAGAATTACCTAGTTAGTGCCGAGTATCATGTTTAGTGACTAGTTCCCTAAATGGCCATCATTGTTGTTCATTAAATGTTAAATGTTAAAATGTTTTAAATACGTTCTGCATATTGTGGTGTGAATGACTGTTCATTAATGTGTTTTGTTGTATTAAACGTGTTCAGAATTAGGTATCAGATCAGTTCTCAAAAATGCCGCTCTTTTCGAAATTAAGACAGATAAAAACTAGAAAAGGGGTACTCGAAGAAGCTGTTCCCATTCCTCCTAGGGACACTCCAGGGTACTTCATGTATCATAAACATGGCCTAGACGCCATATTATTTCTTGATTTATGGGTAGACTACACCAAGGAATTACCAGAAAGTCAGAGGTGGCCCGCAGCTGGGACCTGGGATGCAGATTGCATCGTGAAAGTAGAGGAAGAATTATGGAAAAAGAAAGCTAGACAATCACAGAAAGATGCCATTGAATTATGGCGTAAAGAATCGTATAGACGTACAGAAAAAGCACGTAGACAGGAAGAGAAGAGTAAAGAGAATTCAAATAAAGTTCGAGAAAATCTATTAATTGAAGAAGGTACTCGAGTAAAATCAGAACAAGTAGACAGACAACGAAATGCCCTTATGAATGGTATGTATCCTCTTCTGGCCGAAGGGTTACCTAAGGCTACTCCGGAGATACCAAAAGACTTGCCACCCCCATTGTTCCCGATAAAAGTACATCCCAAAGGGCATCCCAGAACCGCAGAAGATGTTTTTCTTTCCTCTTATTTAGACGACGCAGCTCCCGAGTATGCTAATGCTGCGCCACATAGACCGCCTGCCGAGGGGGTTCAACGCCAAGACCCTCCTCCGTCTGTACCGCCGCAACAACAAACTCCGACACAAGTTCCGGCAAGCACATCTGTTTCTACAGCTGTACCCACATCTATGGTTGCTATATCACGTTCAACGAATCCTTTCACATCCAGCACCCCAGGTGGTGCTACGGGAGGTACAACAAACATTTTTTCCACGCCACCCAGAGTAAATAAACTTTCCTTTCAAGAATTAGCACACCGACGTACGCCCAAACTAGTAACTCCCGACACGCTTAAGGAACTTCTAATAGATTGTAGATATGACCCTGTGCCCGGAAAAGAGGATGAAATGCTGCTGGCATCATTACGTATCCGACGAGCTGCAATATATTTAGGGAGGCTACCAGGAATGACTACACATTTAGAAAATATATATCACTTTGTCCAGTCAGGACGAGATTCTGAAAGTATTAATAGAGCCTTGGAGTACCAGAAAGTGGAGATACAGGGGGAACTGTTACGTTTCCTCATAAATTGTGTGATCAGAAATCAAGACCGACCAGGGGTAAATCCGGAAGAAATGCAAATTCTTACCACATGGAGTCGGAATATATCAGAGGGGAGACATGATAAACGATCATGTATAGTAGCTATGTGCCGCAAGATCCGCAAAGAAGTAGAACGAATACATGAAGAAAGATTAGCAGTAGACGAGCCTGAACAAACCGAGGAGGAGGAAGAATTAGAACTGCCCACAGGACAGTTAGAAACCATGGCCTATGTAGGTAGAGGAAGATCTTGTAATAATACTAGAGGCTTTACTGATCCGATACGTCCGATACGTCCAGATAATAACAGAAACTTCCAAAACCCAATAATAAATATAAGGTCCCCCGAACATGCGTTCCAAGCCGCTGACAAATTGCTCCGAGAACGAAGGGGTTATCATATACTCGATTCTATGGACGAACAAGAATTAGCCAGGTCAGCCGTTCATTGGGTTGACAGTCCCGGAAAATATAGTGATGATACATTAGCGCACACGTTTTTGAACCTCACCCCAGATGAACAGCGTTTAGCTGGTATCTATATGATTCAACAACTCCTTATATTATATAAAAGCCAACACTCCGATCCTGGTCCCTTACCTGATATATTGACCAAATTACTCACGAATAAATGGAGAGGTTCAGGTACTGAGCTAATTAGAGAAATACTAGAATCCAGAAAGCAGTACATTCTTTTTGTATGTCCCGAACATGTCTCACTGCCCATAAAAGAAAGAACGACGTATTATATGGATAGACAGAACCCCTTACGCGAAGTGCACCCGATAAAAGGTGATGACAATCAGTTTAAACGTGTGTTTGTATACACACCCATATCTAAAATAGAACTATTAGAAATGAAGAAAGTGGTACCCAGTCATGACAAAGACCCAGCGGGTTTCCACCGTGAAATTAAAGACATGTTGCTCATGGGAGAATATACCTATCCCGACATTATGACAATATTGAAGGTATTAATGCCCGCGGGCATTTACGAAAAACTCAAGGAAAAGGATTGGGAGGTGGGAGACCAGAAAATAGATTGGACAGCATTAGAAAACGAAGAAAAAGCTCGAGGTCCAGGTTCAGGGCTTGGCGATAAGACCAAAACACTACCAGGTTTACTAGTACAGGTACTGCCACGTTTATTAACTACGAAAAAGGAAGACTGGGGTGCAATCTCAGCCTGTAAACAAAAGCACGATGAGGACACTAGTGATTTCTATGCCCGATTCGAAAAATGTTTTGGTATAAATAGTGGCATAAAAGCAAGTAGCGAATCGTATCCACATCTATTTGTGACAAAATTAGTTGAAAATTCCTTGCCCCAAGTTAAGAATAGAGTATTGAAATTCGAGAGTACCTGGCAAGGTAACACTCCGTCACAGATGTTACAGATGCTACAGTACCATCACAATAGAATTAGAGAGGAACAAGAACATGAACACAGACGCATGAAAGACACG
The DNA here is from genome assembly GCF_964204655.1 of Triturus cristatus. Taxonomy (NCBI): domain Eukaryota; kingdom Metazoa; phylum Chordata; class Amphibia; order Caudata; family Salamandridae; genus Triturus; species Triturus cristatus. The sequence continues at coordinate 37,250,019 of NC_140581.1, forward strand.
AAAATGAAAATGCTAGTTTCTCAGACAGTTCCAGCTGACGGTCATAAAAAGGGTATGACACAGTCCAGTGTTGCACCTGGTCCTGTAAAAGGGACATGCAATTATTGTAAACAGCCAGGCCATTATGTACACGATTGTCCAGTTTTAAAACATAATATCGCCACAGGTAATACAAAAGAAAGACCACGGCCACTTAGACAGGATCAGAACCAACAAGGAGCTCCGCAGCATGCACAGGCCATGCCAGCTCTGCAACAATCTATGACAGCTCCGCCACCGCAGCCTATTGCTGCCACACAAACAACGACACGACAAATGTACCAGACCGCACAGTATGACTATCCTGATTATCAACGATACTCATGAAACAGCCTAGAGAGGGAAGTTGACTTACCCCTTATCGAGGTCCCTGTAGATCAAGAAGGACCTTATGTACACAGTGAACTATTAGGCCAAGATAGAAAATTTTTACTTGATACAGGGGCAAGCCGAACAACTATAAAACGTAGTGAAGTTCCAGGGGCACCTCTCTCAGGCTCACAGAATATTTCCCTTGGTTTTTCAGGAAAACCTATCATTAATGAGGTATCACAGCCTCTTCCCCTTACGATTGGTCCCTTGACACGAACTACAGATTTATTGCTTACTAAATCATGTCCAGAAAACTTGTTAGGTATAAAAACATTGAAAGCTCTAGGAGCTATAATATGTTGTTCTCCGGAAGGAGTAAGATTGTTTCTACGTGATTTCAAAGGGCACTATGTGTCCCGAGACATGGATCACCGACTGCAGACTTTACCCACACATTTATGGGCACAAGGCCCTACAGATGTTGGTTGCATGAACATTACACCATATCGAGTCACACTAAAGGCAGGAGTGGTACTACCACGAATGCGACAATACAAGTTACCCCCAGATGCTGTAGTGGCTTTACTGCAAATCATTGACGAGCTCATTGGCCAAGGAGTGGTTGTGGAAACCGACTCCAATGTATGTAATTCCCCGATAATCCCGATTCTTAAACGAACTGATCCAAAAGCCCCGCCAGTATATCGATTGGTTATTGATCTGCGCGAATTAAATAAATGTATTGTACCACAATACCCCGTAGTTCCAGACATTTCTTCATTACTGACAGCCATTGATTCCGAAGCAACATTCTTTACTGTAATTGATCTCAAGAATGCCTTTTTCAGCGTCCCAATAGATCCGGAAAGCCAATACTTGTTCGGATTTAGTTTAAATGGACGAAGCTTTAAATTCACACGCGCACCTCAAGGATTCACAGAAAGCCCCAGCATCTATAGCCAAGCACTGAAACGAGAACTTGACAGTATCCACATGCCAGTCAACACTGCCCTGCTTCAATATGTCGATGATCTGCTGATCACCGCTAGAAGCGAACCTGAATGTGAAAAAGCCTCACTGACGGTTTTACAATTCTTGGCCGAAAAGGGGCACAAGGTGTCCCCTTCTAAGCTGCAATTCTGTGTCCAGCGAGTTGTTTACCTTGGTCACTCGCTGTCCAAGGAGGGAAGGCAGCTTACACCAGATCGCATCCAGTTAATTGCTAACATGCCAATACCCAAGACACAAAAGGAGGTGCGGGCTTTTATAGGCCTCACTTCATATTGTAGGCAGTGGATCCCTCAGTATGCATTTCTAGCAAAACCACTCATTCAGTTGACAACACAGGAGGCAGCCACATCGACTGTCCTCCCTTGGACTCAGGAACATACACAAGCTTTTGAAAGCCTAAAGAAAGCTTTATGTCAAGCACCTGTCTTAGCAACACCATGTTACAATAAACATTTTACACTCTTTGTTACAGAACGCGAAGGTACTGCTTTGGCAGTACTCACACAGGAACAAGCAGGATCACACAAACCATGTGCTTATTTTTCTAGTACACTAGATCCCGTAGCTCAGGCTCTGCCTGCGTGCCTGAAATCAGTGGCAGCGACAGCTTTAGCAATCAGACAAAGCGATGCCATAGTGTTAGGACATCAATTGACAGTACAAGTACCACACGCAGTAGAGGTTCTCTTGAACCGCACACAAACACAACACTTGACTATAGCGAGACTCACCGGTTACGAATTGACATTGTTTCAGCCACACGTAGAAATCAGACGTTGTAGTACATTGAATCCTGCCACACTGTTACCAGTAAACGGAACAGACCCATTAGCGCATGATTGTATTGAAGTTATTACTATCACGACGAAACCCAGACAAGACTTGACAGACGTCCCATTGTCAGACCCAGACCTGACGTTGTATGTAGATGGTTCATGTATGAGAACAAGTACAGGAGAGCTAGTGGCCGCGTATGCAGTCACAACAGACACTGAAGTTGTTGAAACAAATCGTATTAATACCTTGTCAGCTCAAGCAGCAGAGCTCATCGCTCTGACACAAGCCTGTATTCAAGCCACAAATAAGAAAGTCAACATATACACTGATTCACGTTATGCATTCGGAGTTGTAAATGACTTCGGCGTGCTGTGGCGAGAGAGAGGTTATTTAACTTCTCACGGTGCCCACATTCAGCACGGACCCCTCATTCATGCCTTATTAGAAGCAATACATCTACCCGCTGCAATATCAATTATGAAATGTAAAGCTCATACGAAAGTTACTGATATCATCTCCCAAGGCAATGATCTAGCTGACAAAACAGCTAAACAGACTGCTCAAACTCACACATCTGACATGACAAAGACAATAGTTCCGACACCAACACATTGCATGATGGTTAAGGATCCCGCTCTTGACGTAATTGACATACAGACACATGCTACACCAGACGAAATAAAGAAATGGACTGAATTAGGAGGGATCCAAACGGATCAAGGATGGATGACGAAGGAAAAATCTGTATGGTTTCTTCCCGACTCAATGGTCCAAGTTATCATTAATACAATACATAGTCCAGCGCACCTAGGAGAAAAGGCTATGCTAGACAGCATTCAACACATTTGGTTCAACAAACATTTACGAGCAGCAGCTAAACAAAAAGTCCGTACCTGTATGATCTGCTGCCAGTTTAACCCAGGTAAAAGCATTCCCGTAGAACAGGGTGGATTTCAGCCTCCTGATCACCCTTTTGAAGTCCTCCAGATGGATTATATCCAGATGGAACGATGTCGAGGATTCAAATATGTTCTCGTAGTTTGTGCTCTGTCCCGTTGGACAGAAGCATACCCGGTTTCAGATTACACTGCCCCGACTACTGCCAAACAGTTAGTTTGAGAATTCTTCCCACGGTACGGTTTACCACGTGCGGTCTACTCAGATAACGGCCAGCCGTTCTCATCCGAACTAATGAAACACGTTTCACTTTTGTTAGGCTATCAATGGAGATTTCATTGTGTCCGACACCCCGAGGCAGCAGGTCTCGTGGAACGACATAATCAAACTCTGAAAATTAGATTGTCAAAAATATGTAGAGAGAAAGGTGTCGACTGGGTAGTAGCCTTACCAGTTGCACTCTTTTACATGAGAATGGTAGCGCACTCTCGAACAGGGCTATCCCCTTATGAGGTGATCTTCGGTAGACCACCAAATATGTGGGGGACGCCTATACCACGCAAAATAACTGATGTAGACTGTAATATGCTGACAGATTACCTAACTTCCTTGATGTCTGCACTACAATCTTGTCGTTCACAGGTAGCTGCAGCCTTTCCCGACAACACCGAGGTGAAACCCCACGACGTAGTTCCGGGGGACTTGGTGTTAGTGCGGAACTTTGACCGGAAGTCTCAGCTGGATCCTAGGTGGAAATCGCCTCAACTCGTACTGTTAACCACGAGGACAGCCGTGAAGATCGAAGGTCGAAAAGGCTGGATACATTCAAGTCATATCAAGAAATTTCATGGACTACCATCCGATATAGAGACTAAACCCTGTATTTCCTCAAAGACCGACTCAAAGCTCCCCTTGGTTGAGCAAACTAGCTCAGAACTATATAGACTAAAATTGAGGTCCAATCAGTCAGACAATTTGATTGTTTAAGTCCTCTCCAAGGTGAATCGGTTGAATTTGTCTCTGACATGTATCCTCTGGACCGGAATAGAGAAAGAAATAATCAAATCCAGTTGAAAAAACATGCGTACTGTAAATCACTGCGTAGTCATTGCACAGTGACGTTATTAATTCTGTTTTTCTTATGTCTTCTAATAATCGCTGCAAGTATATTGTTGCACATATATTATCCTATTTCTAAACATGTTTATAATGTTACTGCTGAACATTCTTTTAGTGAATTTCCCCCGCATGAGTTGTCATATAGATTTGCGCTGCGCAATAACACTTTTATTAGTATGTTACATCATTCCCATCAGGCTAGCAATGCTACAAATTGTTGGATATGTGGCCGACTCCCTCCCTATCAGAACTATAAGGGAATTCTGCCTCTCTTTCCATATCCGTTCACACACAATGGCTCCTGTGGAGCATGGTTTAGTTTAATTAATTCCCTAGATTCGAATTCCGCAGTTTATCAAGACAACTGGGTTTGGGGAAACCTGAACTTAGTCTTGCTTAAAGTCTGTTACCCTAACAAGGAGGGACTTCCCAAAAGAACAGGAACTGATCTAGAAAATGAAGTATATGGATTAGGTAATTTCACGCTTCATCTCATGATCCTGAATGTCGAATCCGAAGCTGCACCAATTTTGCCCGCTATGTCAGTATTTCCAGTTAAAGGTGAATTGTGTATAAGAAAGAATGGCTCCATACACATGGGCCATAGTAAATGCATCACTGTAATAGAATTCAGTGATCAAGGCAAATCTACATTTAGAGCTTCTCGCCATTCCTACTTCGTATGTGGTCAGACTGCATATATACGTTTGCCTCTAGATTGGGATGGTACCTGCTACATCGGATTCCTTTTGCCACCTGTTTTCCTAGCTCCTCCTGATTATCATAGAAATACTCATTTAGTACACAATAGAGAACGGAGAGATCTCCCAATAGTCGACTACACTGAAACAGCATGGGAAAAATACACAGATTTCAATAAGGGTTTCTTTCCTTATATAGGTACAGTCACTAATAGTAAGCTGATACGTAGATTAACCAGAACCCTTGAAGCAGTAGTAAACGAAACTATTTTCGCCTTAGGCAATTTAACAGAAGAGCAGTCTGCTATGCGGATTGTTGTGCTTCAAAATCGTCTTGTCCTTGACGTCATCCTGGCCGATAGGGGCGGAGCTTGTAGGGTCATCGGATCAAGTTGTTGCATTTTCATACCAGAAAATTCGCCATCTGTGTATAAAGCCATAACTCGCCTTCATAAGATTGTAAGCCAGATACACCAGAATCCAGGCACCTGGACTTGGTCCGGTTGGTTTTGGAGTGTATTATCTACCTTTGGATGGAGGGTCCTATCCTTCCTAGGTATTGGCTTTCTCATACTATTCAGTTGCTGCTTATACCTACAATGTGGGCCAGCGATTTGTGGTCTATGTGCCACCTCGTGTATCCCACATCCAAGTTTTCATTCAAGATTCCGGAAGAAGAAAGAAGAACAAATGATGTTATATGAACAAATCAACGGATTGATGAAGATTGATATCTCTTAAGGGCAAGTAGGGGACAAGGAGGGAATGTGGAAATATGGATTTTTATGATCAGTTATGTCCCCTATCTTGGACCCCAACGGTTTCATGTATAAATCATAAGTACATGTATGTTTCCTCCAGTTCCAGTTATGAAGACGCAAACACATGTGCGTCCACCGTCAACATGTCCTCTTTCAGATCCGCCATGAATGGGCCGGATATTCTATTCCTAAGTATGAAAGGCCACCGGCTTTATATGGTTCACTTATCCCATTTTACAGTCCAGGCGAGTAGGCCCTGATTCTGCCATCAAGCCTTTTTCTGCCTTCTGCCTCTGAAAGCTCCAGTCTGAGCTCGCATCTGTATCCATGAACTTTGTCCTACTCCCTGCGCGGCTAACGGTGCCTGACTCGACCTGTCTGCTTGCCAAAAACTGTATTTCACCTTCAAGATTATCTGCTCTGCTCCGCTCTTCACCCAATGCATTCCTGTCTAGTAGTTTAAGTAAACATTCTTTCAGCTACCGAGCAAAAGGCCCGGCTTCTCTGTCTTTATGCAAGTAATTCATAGCCCTGTTACTATGGAAGATTTCTCCCCTCGCATCTAGTGTAGACACTTAGACGCTTGTACACGCACTAACAGTCAGTATAGTCAGTATAGAATAAGATTCTATCCTAAGAGACCTTTCTTTTTGGATAACACAGTTCTTTAAACATAGGATGTTAGATATGATTTGGGATTAGGTTGACATAACCCCAGACTTCTGTCTCCACATGTAGAGCTAAATGTCAAGTCCCCTTCACCCCCTAGTTGCACGTCAATCACACGTCATGCTGCTGCGCGCGCATCTCTGCCAAGTATTTCTGCTGACATTGCGAAATTCTTCCGTGGAACCACCCATTTATGACATCATATCCAATGACGTTCTTTAAGTTACGCCCAGTTACACCCATTTTAGTTACGCATGTATGTTCTTATCTTTGTTATCAACTGTTACGCCTCCTGCATCTGTTTCACTGTAATGCCTATTGTATAAAAATGATTACTTGTCAATAAAGTTTGTTCTTCACTTCCTGAACCTTCGTGGTGATGGAATATGGAGTCCATCGATTCGAATTGATTTTGGAATAAAGCCCGTTCCGAACCTCTAATACCACGGATTCTGCCTCTTATTTTACTGAGCTATTATTATAGATTTTCCGCATCAAATTAAGTTCCGGTAATTAAATTATTTACCACAACTGAGTGACTGGCTCACCCAAATAGTTAATCCCCCAGAAGCTCTGCCCATTCTACCCCTCTGGGCGGGTTTGTAGAAATTAATATACCCATGTCTATAAATAGGATCAAGGGCCCAGGTTTCCTGAAATATTAAAATGTCCTGGTTGTCCACAAAGTCAGCCCACTCTCCTAGACCTACCTTGCTTTTCAGCCCCGCAATATTCCAGGAAGCTATTTTAAGCGGGGTATTCATACTAGGGCATTGAGAATGTTCGATAGCCTGGAGACTAATACTCGATAACCCTCCACTCTCCAACAAGGAATCCCTGTCTGTAAATATCCTGGTTGGAAATGCGGACTGCCCCTTCCCTTGCACACCCTCAGTTATCGCCGTCACCAACTCCAATGGGCTACCTAAAATTAATCCAACAGGGACAGCTACTTCCCCCCCTAAGGTACCAGTCCCTATGGAGACCGCTTCAGGATTCATCTGCCAACTGTTTTTACCGTGCCTGTAAGAAAGTCAATCTACCCCCTCTAGACCTATAAGGGGCTCGAACCGGTTGGACAAGGGAAGGTGTCGCTCTATCTGGACTACAGGATTTCCCCCCGGGTGTCTTCTCCTATATGGATTGAAAAGTAAGTGGGAAGAGCCACTAGTTGAGCGAGGGTAGAAATAATCAAGACCCAAGGATTGTATATCTCCCTCCCTCCCAAATCTTGGCTCTCTGCAGATAAAATCAACCACCCAAGGGTCCCTAAAATTCACAATGATACAGTCACCCTCTAAGTCCTTTGGACATTGTCCCACCCAATTCACCCTTCTAACACAGAGTATCTCAGTGTTAGAGAAGGGAGGGAGAGTTATTTTCTTATTAAGCCAAAATATTACTTTATTTTTTAGCTCTCTATCTGATTCTTGTTTATCCTCCCCCAATGAAGGGACTCCCACCAGAATGATAGTGTAAGGTGTGGATTCTGGGGGAAGATTAACACAAGGCAAACGCTGCTTGTTTTTCTCCTTCTCCAGCCGAGTATACCCAGTTAGCCCGCTAACTGGAACTGGATCTTGCAGAGCAACCTTTGTTTTAGACACCGCCCCCGCCCCAGTATGCCTAGCCTGTGTGGTTACTATAGTGGCTTTGCCTACATGGGGAATATCCGTACTATGTTGTACTTCTTGGGAATTAGGAATGTCATTTACAACTGGTGTTAAAGCACTTGTTCCATTATCTAGCCCTGTTTTTTGGGGTTCAACAATCAGTACGTTAGGGTTTTCCATTCTTTTAACTAATTTGTTCAGTACGTCTGTGTTTAATGAAACAAGGTTCTCCAACTTGTCTAATTTCAAATTAATCAACCTTGTTCTCTCCACGAGGGGTACGATCAAGGATTTGATTAGGGTTTCCAGTTTACCCAAAAGACCATCAGCAGCACTACTCGTGGGGGTCTGTTGGGCTGGAACTCTTTTGACCAAAGTTGGGTTTGTTGGCTGGGTAGTATCATTAGGGATCAAAGTTTTCCCAGTTTTGTTAGGGATTTTGGGCATTTTAGCAGTTCCACCCTTCTGAGGATCACCCCCTCTTTTCCTTTTGCTTGGTTTGGTATTTACCAGTGAGCCTATTTTTTGGGTTTCTGTAGTGGGTCTATGTGACGGAGAAGGGCTAGAAACTCTACTAAATAGGCTACTAGAAATCATACTGGGTGGAGAATGATTGGGGGTAGAACAATCCGCTGAATTGTCCGCAACCAGAATCGTTGGGCTCGAGCAGGATCGAGATTCCTGGGTAATAAAAGGTTTTGGTAATCTTGAGGGGTCAGGGGAGATCACAGTCCCAATGTGGCCTAAAGATGAGCGTTTCCCTATATTGAGATCTAGGGACAGACGTTTCTCAGTAAGTGCAATCTCTTTCTCTAAAATCACTGTTGCTCGTTTTATAAATTGGTCCATTGTTCCACTGACCACCCCACCCGTGGTTGGCAATTGAGCAATTCTTCCCTTCCCAGAGCGTAATGCCATAACTGGTTGGTGACAGTACTAAAATACAATAAATCGCAAACAATGAACAACTTAAAAAACAGATAAGGGGAATAGCCCAGCCCGGCCTCAAACGACCTCGGACGGCCTCAGACGGTCCCGCCCTTGTCCCGGCTTCTCCCGGGCTTCTCCCGGGCTTCTCCCGGGATGCTCCCGCGCAGCGGTATGATCAGCTTGCTATGAAGGGAGGGAGAGTGGTTAGGGGGCGGGGCAGGCATGCAGGGAGAGCGGACCAGATGGTGTTAATTGGTCATGCAGGGACTCCTGGGAGATGAAGTCCCTGTGAATACGCTCGCAGCCCTGTAGTCAGTTGAACCCTCACCTTTCCCAAACACAGCGCCTCTGCGCCAGTCCCGGTACAAACACAGTCGGCAAGCCCAGACAACAAAGCGTTACCCGCAGAGCGGGTCCGGCGAGCAGTGGACAAATTCACGGGCAGAATCACATCAGTTCTCCAGTACTGCTACACCTCCTTACGATCACCAGCAACTTAGATGAGTGTCCCTCGGTCTCACAGGAAGCGGCAGGTTTTACTCCTTCGTGGTCAGGGGGCGGGGCAGGCATGCAGGGAGAGCGGACCAGATGGTGTTAATTGGTCATGCAGGGACTCCTGGGAGATGAAGTCCCTGTGAATACGCTCACAGCCCTGTAGCCAGTTGAACCCTCACCTTTCCCAAACACAGCGCCTCTGCGCCAGTCCCGGTACAAACACAGTCGGCAAGCCCAGACAACGAAGCGGGACCCGCGGAGCGGGTCCGGCGAGCAGTGGACAAATTCACGGGCAGAAGCACATCAGTTCTCCAGTACTGCTACACCTCCTTACGATCACCAGCAACTTAGATGAGTGTCCCTCGGTCTCACAGGAAGCGGCAGGTTTTACTCCTTCGTGGTCAGGGGGCGGGGCAGGCATGCAGGGAGAGCGGACCAGATGGTGTTAATTGGTCATGCAGGGACTCCTGGGAGATGAAGTCCCTGTGAATACGCTCGCAGCCCTGTAGCCAGTTGAACCCTCACCTTTCCCAAACACAGCGCCTCTGCGCCAGTCCCGGTACAAACACAGTCGGCAAGCCCAGACAACGAAGCGGGACCCGCGGAGCGGGTCCGGCGAGCAGTGGAAAAATTCACGGGCAGAAGCACATCAGTTCTCCAGTACTGCTACACCTCCTTACGATCACCAGCATCTAAGATGAGTGTCTCATGCATGAATGTCTAATGAGTTATAGCCTTTTACAGTACAATGCAGTCATCCGAGATCATTTGCATCACAGAACAGTTAAAACAGCTCTACTGCTGCAGTTATTTAAGCTTCGTTAGGAAATCTCTTCATTTTAAAAAAAATTCCTGTCAGTCTGCACCGTTATTGATATGCGCATCAGTCTGCACCGTTATTGATATGCGCACATGTCTGACAGTATGAAGAATCCTCCAAAAGAAAATCTATGTTTGCCATGTTATGTTATGTTAATTGATGTTTGTTTAGCGCTAATCACCGACAGGTCTCTAAGCGCTTTTGAGAGAGTTGCCAGAGGTCATAAACGGGTGCATGGTCGCACAGTGAGGTAAGTTAAACAGGGTCCAGGGCCTCCCTGAACAGGAACGTTTTGAGCTGTTTGCTGAAGGGGAGGAGTTCCGGTTCCTTGCGCAGGTAATCGGGCAGTTGGTTCCATAGTTGTGGGAGCAAGACGGAAAAGGCTCTGCCCCCTTTGGATGCGCCATTGCATCCTCGGGTGAGCAGGCAGCAGGCCTCAGAGGACAGCAATATGCGGCCCAGAACATAGTTCTTCAGGCGTTCTTTAATGTATGAAGGGGCTTTGCCATAGATTGTTCTAAGGGCAATGCAGAGACCCTTAAATTTTGCTCTTTGCTTGATGGGTAGCCAGTGCAATTTGCACAGCAGAGCGGAGGCATGGGACAGTCTTGGCAGCCTAAAGATCAACCTGGCTGTGTCTTTCAGTACCATCTGTAGTTTATTAATACGTTTTTGCGGATGTATAAGGCATTGCCGTAGTCTAGTCTGGAGACAATTGTGGCCGATAAAATCATTTGTTGCGAGGCAGTTGAAAGGAGGGGGACAAGTTTCCGTAGCTGTCTCATAAGCCCTATGCAGGTTCCGACCACTGTGGTGACTTGGTTGGCCATGGAGAGCTCTGAGTCAATCTTTATGCCGAGGCTTTTCACAGCATGTGATGGTGTAGGGGTGGCACTCAACTCCTGTGGCCAGAAACGGTCTCTCCAGGGGTTGCGTTCTGTGGGGATGACAAAGTCTTTCGTTTTATCAGGGTTGATTTTTTGTGAGTTGGCAGTCATCCAATTCACTGTGAATCTAAGGATGTTTTGCGCCACCTCCTGGGCATAGGTGGAATTATAAATCCGGAGGATGAGCTGGGTGTCATCCGCATAGTTGAAAACACGGCAGTCCATGTGGGCTAGGGCTGTCACCAGAGGCTGTAAGTAGATGTTGAAGAGGAGCGGGAACAATGCGGAGCCTTGAGAGACACTGCAGGTGAGGGTGCCTCTGTCTGATACCCGCTCCCCTAACTGGATCCTCTGGGACCGCTCTCACAGGAAGGATTCCAACCACTGGTGTGCTGGCCCATGAATGCCCAGGTCCGTTATTCGATCCAGCAGCCGAGTGTGGTTGATCGAACGCCGCTGATAGGTCTAATAAAATCAGGGCGCTCTATTTTTTATTGTTGCCCATAATTCTGAGGTCATCAAGAACAGATAACATCACCAGTTCCGTGCTGTGATGGGCTCTAAACCCAGCTTGTCGCGTCTTGAGTAGTTGGTGTTCCTCCAGGAAGGATGAAAGTGTCTTGAGAACGTGTTGTTCTTACCACTTTCGCCAAGAAGGGGAGCTGGAAGATGGGACTATAGTTCTTGAGACTAGCGGCATCTGCTCCAGGTTTCTTTTGCAGGGGGGTGACTCTGGCCTCCTTCAGGTTGGAAGGTAGGTGGCCAGTCTCCAAGGAGTTGTTCAGTAAAGCAAGAAGCTGCTTTTCCAGCCTGGATAAAGCCATTCGGAAAATTTTCGGAGGGCAGGGGTCTGCAGGAGAGCCCGACTTAATGCGATTCATCAGTCGTGTCAGTGACGTAGCATCCAGTTTAGGGAAGGTGATAAGTTGCTTGCAGGAAAGAGGGGGAGTGGAATCTGGACTAGGGAGCTTTGGTGGATGGGGGTATTGGACAGCAGCTAATTAGTGCCTGGTCCGACCATGCACAGGGACTGATGGCTATTAGACAGGCCCATGGTTGCGAGGTCCAGATAAGATCCAGGATGTGCCCTTTTGAATCGATGAGTAGAGCCATCCACCAATTGGTGGAGTCCCATTGCGCACATTCCTGTCTCAAACTGGCTAGCGAGCGACTCTTTCAGAGCTTATCCCATTAATAGTTGAAGTCGCCAGCCACTAGAAGTCATTTGTACCCTGAACAGAAGTCAGTAATAATTTCCGCAAGAAGATCGTTAAAGCTGGGGGTTGACCATGGGGGGCGGTATGCAACCAGAAGTAGAAGGCAGGATGATTTAAATGAGATTTTGACCCCTAATATGTCTGCATTCTCAATGCTCTCTGCCACTATTTTGGTGACCATTATCCGCCTATTAAAGAGAATGACCACTCCCCGCGTCTTTTCTTGTCTGTAATGCTAGAAAGAGTCAAAGTTCCCCAGCAGTGCAGCAATGATATCTGGGACTGAAGTGTCACCCAAACAGGTTTATCTGCAAAAATGAGTAAAAATGGAACACTCGAAGCCTTAAGAAAAGGATAGCTCAGGCACTTACCCCGCCATGATGGCTCCTACATCTGCAATGAACCACTCTGGGGAGTTAAAGCCCAGAATCCCAACACCATGGAACCGCTCCAGGCCAAGCTGTACATGTAAAAGAAAGAGAGGAAGAACAAGTAAATACTATCTAGCTGCCGCGACACATAGCACCGGTCACACTGAGCATAAGTAGACCTTACCATTAGTCACAGAGTGTAGGAAAGTGCACCTTTTTGAATGGTTACCGCCTAACTTTTTGCTAGATACCTGATGCAAACTTAGCTTTGTGTTCCCTGGGTCACTGCTAACTAGGTTCCCAGGAACAGTGTCCTTTCCCAAAACTGTACCTTTGTCTCCACTATTGGCACACCTCTGGGCCACCTGTAGGTCTCTTGAAAAATGTACCCCTAGTACCAAGGTCTTATTGGTCTTAGAGGGTCTCTGAGTGCTGCAGCATGTATTATGCCACCTTCCAAGACCCCTCACCTGAACACCCACACATTGGCACTACAGGCCGAGTGTTTTGGTGCAGACTACACTGAAGAGTCAACACGGCACCCCTCCCTGGGTGCCATGCCCCCCAAGACTGAGTATGGCAGGGTTAAGTCATCCCTTGAGCAGCCCTTACAGCCCTAAAGGCATGCTGCGCCATACCACCGGTGAAGGCATAAGTGCATAAGCACTATGCCCCTATACTGTCTGTGCCATTCACAGGCATGTAAGTGCAGTGAAGCCATTTTGAGTAAAGGAGCAGGGAGTTTGTCATTAGGAACTCCACAGCCCCTGGATGGCTCCACTGAAAACTGGGAAGTTGGTACCAAACTTCTCAGCACATTAAACCCACACTGATGCCAGTGTGGGATTGAATGTAAAATGTACTCAGAAGGCATCTTAGAGATGCCTCCTGAAAAGCGACCAGCCCTGGTGTGGTTTCTGACTGGCTACAAGCCATCTGCCACCACCAGACAAGTTTCTGGACCCCTGGGTAGAGAGCCTCCACTCTCTGAATACAGAAACAACGGCCATCCTGGGCAGAGGTGTCATTCCTCCTCCCCCAGTATGGGCAGCATCCACCAAGGGGAAGCTTGAACTGCCTGTTGCCTTTGTTAGCTTCCCCTAGCCTTTTGCTGCTATCAGCAACTGGTTCCCACCGATTCTGACCTCCACTTTGGACGGGAGAATCGGAGAGAAAAACTAGTCAGGAAGGGAGGTGTACCAACCTTTGCCAACCCCACCTATCAGGTGGGGGAGGCGAAATGAAGCACACATCTCAGCCTCTCCCAATTCTTGAAGATGAGGGGACTCGCCTAATTAGAAGGAGTCCTATGCTCCCTCCCACTGGAGGGTGGCATAAAAGGGGGTGTCGGCACTCCAGGGAAGGGACCCATTGGTCCTGACCTACACACCCCTGTAACACACTGAAAATCTAATATTTAGGGGCACTTCTGAACCTTGCCGCATCAGATTCGATAGCCTAAGAAGAAGAAGGACCGAAGAGCTATGCAGCAGTGGAGAAGAAGATGATGACTGACTTAGCACCAGCCCTACTGGCCCATCTCCTCCTCCAGCAACGCTGCTTCCAGAAATCAGCATGGCCTGCAGCCAGCAACCTCAAGAACCCCAGAGCACCTGTGCTGTCTCCCACAAAGACTCCAGTCTCCTGTGGAAACCGGATTTGTCCAGCAAAGAATCCAACCCCAGTCTCTGGATCCAGGTGGATCTGTTTCACTTCTCCACTCTGCACCCGACACCCACAGCCCGAGTTACAGTGAACCACTTACCCTGAGACATCTCCCTGGCAATCCTGACCTCGTCTGCACCAGTGGCTGACCTCTCCATGACCCCTTCTCGACGCCTGCAGCCTCTGTTTGAAGAGTTCCCCTAACCGGGACCGGACGAAGCTAAGGCAACCCAACACTAAAAGGCACCCCTGCATTCTCTGCCCGGACTTTAGGGAGCCCAGCTAACAGTGCCCAGGTGCCCCCCCAGCTATCCAACTCACCTGTACAGCCGGTGGTCACCTTTGTCTAGCCTCCTTGTCCAAGCCTGCAGCATTTCTTCCCAACCGATGTTCTCAATTGGTTTCCATTAGGAGCCCGATGCCTACTTTGCACCCTGCACCCCGCAGACCGAGTGACGCTGGAGGTACACTGCTGTTGCCTACTTGAGTCCCCCTTTGTGCTTACCTTTGATCCTGGTCCCTGAACCCTGAAACTGTAGGTACCTACCTGCAACAGGTGATCTTCCGAGTGTCTCTGGCTCCATAGCCTTGCTTTCGGCCCAACCTCTCTTTTGACCACTGCACCCAGGCGCCCCTGTGCCGCTGAGGGTGCACTCTCATTACCTGCCTGACCACTGCCCTGTGTAAGTGCAACTAGACCGAGACTGAACTACAAAACCGCTTACTTGCCTGCAAACTTAACACTTTGTGTTTTCCCCTAGCTTTGTATGGTGGGTTTTCTCTGAAAAATGTTGTAAGTGATGACCCTGTCCTGTACTACAACACTTAGAGGCATATTTACAAGCCCCTATCACCACAGGAACGTCACTTTTTCATGTTCCTGTGACAATAGGGGTTTCGCCTTATTTACAAGGTGACGTTAAGTTAACGTGGCTTAACGCCGCCTTGTAAATAAGGCCCCCTTTCATGCTACACGTAGCTTGAAAGGGGTGGACAATGGGTGTTAAGGTGAGCTTTTCACCACAACACCCATTGTTTTTAACGCTGCCCTCTATTTACAAGGGTGGCGTAAGTAGGAGGCAGCCCACATAGAAACTGAAAATCGCTATGAATTATTGTTTTTATGCAGGAAGTTGTCCCTTCATGCACAAAAACAATCATTAAAAAAAATGACAATTTGCAACTTTTATGTGTGCTGCACAATGCAGCACACATAGGAGATACAAATCGCCATTCTGGATTGTTTATGTGCAGAAAGGCACACATTTCTGCACATAAACAATTATCCCCTCAACGCACTCACCCTTGCACTATCGTGCAAGAGTGCCTGTGTTGGCGCTAGGCTAGTTAATTCAGCAGCAGAGCTAGGGAAAACGCAGGGGTGCGCCGTATCTTTGTAAATATGACTCATTCCTGTGTTTTCAGAATGGCAGAGCGTGGCGTCAGTATTTTGTGCCTAACGCCACACTCCGCCATTCCCTTGTAAATCTGCCCGCAGTGTCTTTAAATAAGTTAACCTGCTTACTGATGTACTGTAATGTCTAAACTGTGTTATTAGTTTGTTTTTCCCTAAGCTAGAAAAGTAACTAAAAAGTAATCTAAAGTAATAACAAGTATTCTAAAGAGCTTACAAGCAACCCATTTTCTCTAATGCAAAATAACTTGCATGCTTCTACAAAACCAGTACACACCATACCTTGAAGTGTATTATAGTATTGAAAGTATCACTTACCTGCTACTAAGTAAATCTTGGTTCTAGAAATACAATTTAAAAAAACAACTTTTTATACAAGAAATTGGTCTGGATTCAGTCTGCTGAGTCTGTGACATCATTTCTTGCCTGAGTGTATATAACAAATGCTTAACACTGCTCTCTGATAAGCCTGACTTCTCAACTACCGCAAAAGAGAGTAAGGTATCGTCTACTTTAGCCTCTGTTATACCTCTGGGGATCCACTGGACTCTATGCACACTTAACCTTACTTTGTTATACAGAGCCAGCTTTCGCCACAGAGTCTAGA